>NC_052051.1:126484505-126822005 GCF_903992535.2 Arvicola amphibius | reverse complement strand
TCTCATGGTCATTATGTAGCAGGCCAGGACCAAAATCTGAGCCTCCTCTTTCTTTGTCCACTGTTCCTTCTACAACAAGCTTCCCACAGCATTGAAACATGTTACAAACTGACTGTTTCAATTTCTGAGATCTGCAGTAAGCAGGGATTATTTGGGTAGTTCAATCTGTGAACTATGCTAAGTCGAATTCATTCTTCTGAGTCTATTATTTTCATACTTCCCGATGCTATCATCACCCACTGCATTCCATCTCTTTCATCTGGCATGTGCAAGACTGCTTCTTAAAAAATGGTAGCATCACATCATGGCTTACATCCAATATGTGGATACAGATGGCATTGCATGGTACCTCGTCATCCTTTTCTACAAGTGATAGGAAGTACAAAATAAACCTCCACAGACAGCAGGCTCTGTTGCACAATGATAAGCGTGCCAGACAGTAATTTTTCATTTTAGCAATTTCCACTCGGAGCAGTTTCAACTGTTGAGACCTATCTATTTATCAGATTTCCATTATGAACTGTATTCTAACACATATTAGCAAGCTCCTAATAACACACTGAATGGCATTATTTATTATTTAAATGGCTTTCAAATAACACGGTGCTCTGCCATTCACAAATACTTTGCTCATCAATACCATCTCTTTAGAGGCAAATCATTCTCTCATGTTCTGCAGGTGAGAAACTAATACTAAGTCAGAACAAGCTAATGACAAAAGTCAGGTCAGTCTTTAGTAACAAGACCAAGTACAATGCAATTGGTGTTTTCCCAGGTCTATCTGTGTGCCCATAATGGGTGGTTGACATTTACAGATTAGCTCCATTTGAAATGTCTTTGAGGCTCCTAGACCTACCTGCTGCTCTACTCCAAACAGATGCTCGGAGAAAACAGTGTGATGGACAAGTAATTAATCAGCTGTCATGCATGCTTGAAACCCAGCACCTCCACCTGCAAGACTGTTTCTGAGAAACAACTTGAAAACCTGATAGGACACTAAGGGTTAAAAAGTTAGTAAATACAATTTTATCAGCATCCAAAATTCCAATTTAAACTACATGCTCTCTCGTAGTACATGGATCGTAGTTTGTGAAGCTTACATGTGTACATAGAAATGTTAGAAACATGAGCAAAAGCTCAAGGAATTAGAAAAGAAGGGCAAGAAGATGTGCAAAGAAGGAGGGGTAAAAATGGACCCCAGGTAAACAAAAGCAGGAAAAAAAATCAGGGGAGTCAGCTGGAGGTAAAAGGTGGACAAAGGGAAGGGTGGCTATTTAAAAAATACTATTTGAAAATTTCAGGGTACCTAATACTTTGCAGGGAAATTTTAAAATTAAAACAAAAATTACTAGCTCTCTGTTAGTAAAATTTTTGATTAAATTTATACAATAAAAAAAACTAAGCAGTTTGGCATTCACCTGGCATAGTGCAGCCCACATTAATCTCCTCTTGCTATTCCTGGAGCTCCCTAGCATACAACCCTAGTCCCTCTAGCACCAAAAGACACTGAAAATGCAATATCCAGTAGCCTAACATGGATGATTCTCTCTTCCAAATGGAAACCTTTTGGCTAAGTAATGTTAATTGCCACTGTGTTTAACACCGAGGAATGGAAGGAATTATCAATAGAGAAATCTTCAAGGAGGAAGCACTTGTTACACACTCTTGTCTCACTTGGGAAGTAACAAAACAGCCCCCCCCCATCACAGACCTCCTCCTAAGCAGCTACATACAAGTAGGATGTTAGTAGGCCAAGAAGACTAACCCTCTTTCTTCTGGTGGTCCCAGTCTGTCATTTGATCCTTACACGTCACCGAAAGAAGGTTGTAACTGTGCTTGCTATACATGGATGAAAATAACTCAACAGAAACCAGCTGGGAAACCTGGTGCCCAGATGTAAGGTTACCGCGCTGTAGGCCTGTGGTCACTTACGAACTGTGTGAGTAAAAGCATTTACAAGATGAATGCGAGAAATACAAAACATGTGTGATTGTGCTGCACGAAGATTTACTGTGCTACTGCACTTTCCCAGCTGATCAGAAGCCCACCATTTAATATCTCAAGGACACACATTAGGCAGGAATCTATAATGCAAACCAGTCTGTGTCAGAGAAAATTAGTCCCATCTCTACATAACCTCAGTTTAACAAATTTTGATTACCTAACTAAATTGTAATCATTATTCACCAAACCCAACCAGAAAACATATCCAGTAATGTTCAGTTATATTCAGACACCAAAAACCTTAGAACTTCTACTGTCTATGGCAATGTATTTTAACATATTGAATGGTTGACCAAGCACAATAAGTTTGCCCTTAAATGAAATTTTAAAAATGTGTAATGATTCCTATACAGGGGGGAAGGATACACCTACGTGGCCAGCATAAAACCCTTGCTAGGAGATACAATCCAAATGAGACTCTATTAGACAAACACAGATATGTGAATTTCACTCCAGGTATATTAAAGATGCATACCTCCTCTCTATAAATGATGGAGCCCAATTGCAGAGAGGCTTCACACTAGCCGGAAGCCTTTCCTCTCTGCTCTTAGTTCTAAAGTGACTGAGACTGTCTAGATGTGTTACATATCAAAGAATATGTAAAAAAGCTGCAGAGAAACCCTGTCTCGAAAAACCAAAAAAAAAAAAAAAGAATATGTAACATAGGATATATTTGTTATATATCAAAGAATACTAGGCTCTTCTCACTCTCTTTTACAATAGTTTAAAATGTGTTCAATTGCACACACACACACACACACACACACACACACACACACAGACACACAGGAAAACCAAATAGCACTGCTGTTAGCACAAAGGGTTTTATATAACAGGAAGCCAAATTTAAGTCATCCAGGGATGATGTAATAACTCTAAGAAATCTGGAATAAATGCCTATTCCAGATGCCACCCAATTCCACGCTCGACCTTCTTCATCCCAGTCTGAAGATGGATGCACCGCTGGGCACAGTATCCCTCTGCTGGGCAAGGGAAATGAATAAAGGAAGGTCAGACAGAAAAAGCGTGTATAGCCCCATTTACTCCCTTTAAGCCCTTCCCAGAAGCTTCACCAATGACTCCTACAGAGACAGGACTGCTCTTATTATACCATATTTTAGGAAGAGAAACTGAGAAATAAAGCCATTTTACAAGCACATTAGCATCTCAAAGATGAGAGAAATAAGCAATAAAAACAATGACTAGTTAGGAGCGCCTGCTAGTGCTCTGCTCTAAACCCCAGCTGTTTCCGTTTACAAACACAATGACTCACAGTAGGCAAAGTTTCTGACAAAATTTACATGGATTCATTCATCAAATAGTAATTAATTCCCCAATGATAGCTAAAACACTTCAGACCGACCTTATAATGTAATTAACTGGGGCTAGGGAGTAGAGTACTGGCTAAGCAGAGACAAGAGGAGTTTGGATGCAAAAGCCTATGGAAATAAGGAGCGTGGTGGGTCTCCCTAATTACAGCTCCAAAGAGAGGAAGCAGACAATGCACTGCACAGTCTGAAACTAGCCACATCCCTGAGATCTAGGTTTGAATGTGAGAATCTGCTTTGAAAAAATAAGACGAAAGAACAATTGAGAAAGTTCCCAACACCGATCTCAGGCTTCCACCATCATATAAACATAACTGGAGATTGAATCTTGAAATTTAATACTAGAGGGTACTAATTGTAGGGTTTTACTGCCTGTAAAAAGTTATTATAAAATTCTATGGTTTGAGAGTACGTGTACGGGAAGCTTTCTCATTACTGAAACCTTAGGACAAATGAGAAGAACTTAAGAGGTATTGTTTATTTGGGCTTATTCTTTAACATAGCCCCGCCATTGCAGGGAACACGGGGCAACAGAAGTGTCTCATGGCTCTAACAAGGGAAATGTGAAAGTGCTTATTCACATCAAATGGACTGAAATGGAAGAAGAGAATTCAGGCACTTATCAGTTTCTCCTTTCTCCTTTCTATTCAGTATGGCCTCTCATCACACAGAATAGTAACACCACATTTAGGATGGGCCTTCCCTCCTCTGCTTAACTTCCCTGGAAATGCCTTCACTACATCCTGCCAAGTTGGCAATTAAAATTAACTACCTCAGGTACAACACTCTGGAGTCCAGATAGTTATTGGTGGAACACAAGGGCTTATGGTAATCTCATGGTGCATAATCCATTTAGCATAATATCTGGAAAGTCAATACTTTCAAATTTTCAAGTCAAGAAACATTGAAGGCTTTCTGATGTGATGTGGATAGACAAGAAACATGAGAAAGCTAGATATATTTTGAATACAAAGATATACAAGTGTATATATACATAAATCTTCTCTTTGTACATATGTATATATACATTGTGTATTATGTAAATATATATTTAAATAAGTCTCTTAACATACTTTTTTTTTCTTTTAAAGACCCCACACTACTTCCAGTTTTCTTTCTCTACTTCATGTTTAAAGTTTAAGATGTGAACTTTCTGTTCAAGCTTCCTATTGCTGCTCCCATGCCTGTTGTTTGTTGAAATTGGCTTTGGAGCCTGTCCTGGAACTAGCTCTGTAGACCAGGCTGGTCTCAAACTCACAGAGATCCGCCTGCCTCTGCCTCCCGAGTGCTGGGATTAAAGGCGTGTGCCACCATCGCCCGGCGGAAGAGTTTTTTTTTTTTTATTGTTTTCATTGAACTATACAGTTTTCTCCACTTCCCTTTTCCATCCCCTCCCCTTCTATCTTCTCCTGTGAGCCCCACGTTCCCAATTTACTAAGGAGATCTTGTCTTTTTTGCCTTCCTACGTAAATCCCTATATGTCACTCTTAGGGTCCTCTTTGTTATCTAGGTTCTCTGGGATTGTGAATTGTAGGATGGTTTCCTTTTGTTTTATATCTAAAAGCCACTTATGAGTGAGTACATATAATATTTGTCTTTCTGGGTCTGGGTTACCTCATTCGATGTGTTTTTTTTTTCTAGATCCCACCATTTGCATGTAAATTTCAAGATGTCATTATTTTTTACCACTGTGTAGTACACCATTGTATAAATGTACCACATTTTCCTTATCCATTCTTCAGTTGAGGGGCACCTAAGTTGTTTTCAGGTCTGGCTATTACAAATAATGCTGATGTAAAAATAGTTGAGTACATGTCCTTGTGGTATGATTGAGCATCCTTTTACCCAAAAGTGATATTGCTGGCTCTTGATGTATATTGTTTCCTAACTTTCTGAGAAATCACCATACTGATTTCCAAAGCACCTCCCCTCACATACTTTAAATAAAGAGTACATTTAAAAATAGATAGTTTTATAAATTTAAGGTATATATATCAAATAATTCATAAAGATTCAGTGTAGTTTTGGTTTTTGAGAAATTACTAAAATAGAAATCCAGCAGAAAGTTTGACCTGCTTCAAACTCTACTTTTAGCAATTTCTTTTAAAAGAACAGTAAAAATTACCATAGCTCTTTTCCACTAAAATAATTGGCACACATACATGTATGGAGGCTTTGTGAATCAGTAATATAAAGTATGGAATTAAAATTAGCAATCCCAAAACTGCATTTTGAGATTCTAGTTTTAGAGTTTCAACTTCAGCTACCCAAATTATATTTACCTTTTCTGTGGAGCACAGGGGTACAATTTAGGAAGTCTATTGATTCCTGGATGCCTGCATACATCAGAGACAAAGGGCATGTTCAACACAGTCAATGTATTTGCTTGAGTACTTCAATGACCAACTCGATGAGAGAATGGTTCTCCATTAAGAACCCTATCAGGAGTGCCTCAAGATGACTCAGCCTGTAAGTCCTTGCCTTACAAGAATGGCGACCCGAGTTAGAGCCCTGGAACCTACAAAAAGTGGAAGGGAGGATCAACTCCATAACATTGTTCTCTAACCATTATATGCATACCATATGTAGTACATATACCATACACAAACACACACACACACACACAAACACCCACTCCCACACCCACACACACACAAACACCCACTCACACCCACACCCACACCCACACACAAACACCCACACCCCCCCACACACAAACAGAGAGACAGACAGACAGACTGACGGACAGACAGACAGACAGACACACACACACACACACACACACACACACACACAGAGAGAGAGAGAGAGAGAGAGAGAGAGAGAGAGAGAGAGAGAGAGAGAGAGAGAGTTTTAAAATGGAATTTGCATTTTGTTTTCAGGAAATGTTTTCCCATATCTTCTTTTCTTTTTCTTCCTTTTATCCAACATAAAGTGTAGGCACTCTGATCTAAAAATAATATAACACTTTATGTTTTAATGGGCTCATAAAACTACTCAGTGGTGAAATGTAGTGTCCTTTAATCAAGTTTTAACTCGGAAAACAATATTTATCAACTCTTGGCCCTATCTAGTATGTCATATGCTTTAATATATAACATGAAATTCTCAGCTCCCAAAACTACTTCTTAAATGAATGAACATAGTCTCAGTTTTTTATGTATCCATCTCACTGATAAATATCAGGAAGTTTAAGTTGGTCAGAGATATTCCTTCCCTTCCTAAGACTGACAATTATAGAAAAAGACAAATTACTTGTTCTTTTAAACACAGTTGTGTTAACTTCAAGGTTATTAGGATGAACCTGAAATTGCTGGTGTGGAATTGTTTGACCTAAAATATAAAAGAATCGTCACCTACTCCAAGTATTTAAAAGGAAATTGTTAGCACAGGAATAAGACTCACTTAGGGTTAGTATCAGAACTGAATGTAAACCAAGGCTTCCAGATTCACACCCTGGCAGGATTTGTATTTTAAACAAGAACAGCTTCTTCTATTATTTGTCCTTGTATCACAATTTCTGTTTTCTACAGTTGAAAACTTTTCTGTCAAAGCAACAGGAAGAGTTAGAGTGATGTCCCACCTGAAGAGTTACAGAGAGACAACACAAATATTTATCCCTTGACTGTTTATTATATGTGGTTCAAGTGAACTAAAAATTCCATACTAACAATGCTTCAGTGAGGGCCACACCCAAGCATCTGTAGGCAGAACAAACTGAATTTGATGGATCGGAGAAAAAGAAAGAAGGCAAAGTTGGGTGGGTGCGGAAAAGGGAGTGGATCTGGGAGGAGTAGGGAAGGGGTAAATAGGACTGAAATACAATGAAAAATTTCTGAACAAACTAATAAAAATGACAAAATAATTCTCTTTTAAATATATACTTTTGAAGATAATATGTCATATGCTTTAATATATAGCATGAGATTCTCAACTCCCAAAACTATTCCTTATAGTTACTAACCAATTAAGAATCAAGACCTTTTTATAATATAATGAAATATTAAAACTAAATTATTTGGGGATTGTTATAGAATTTACAGGAAATTGCTATTGTTATTCTGTACTTCTCTGATATTTTAGGCTAATTCCTTGAAATAGAGCTACTAGCACAAAGGGTAGAGAAAGCTCCTGATATATGCTGACAAATTTCCTCCGGAAGTGTTGCTCCAGTTCCCAGTGAATCACTAAGACATTTCATCCTGAGAGTACTGGAGCCCCTCCTCTCATATCCAGTGATGTTTATACATAGATTATTCACTCCTTTTTCTCTGTGATGAGTCACTGGATCACACAATACCGAATTCTTCAACTTGGATAGTTCAACTCATGTCTATGAATAGAGATGTGTCAGTACATGGAAATAGAATTTTAATTTAACAGTTCTTTATATCATACAGAGAATGTGTGTTAATAATAAAAATTTCTTGGTAGGAAGAAGGTGAAGAAAATATAGAGAATAATGACTTCTTCATAACAGTGTCACAAACTACACTTTTTCCAAAAATTTATTCTTATTTTTACATCCATTTTGAAGTAGGGAACCCTATATTTTCACATTGTCTAGTCAATTTGTCTTCCTAGTCAAAAAATTAATAATAATAATTAACACCTAGTTAAACTTGTGAAAGATAAATGATTCCTTCATAATCTACTCCATGTGCATGTAAGTATATCATTTTTAAATTAGTCTTTCTGTGTATTTTGGTATTATATCCACAACATCCCCCAACTCCTCCACATACTCCTGCTTCCCTTTTACCCATATTTGTATTTATTCCACCCATCAAATCTAATTTTTCCTGGCTATATATTCTTAGATATGTGTCTTTCCACTGGAGTATGGGTTACTTACCAAACCCAACATATTTATTGATTTTATTGAGCTATACATTTTTCTCTGCTCCCCTGCCTGCCTCTCCCCTCCCCTTCAAAGCTCTCTCATGGTCCCCATCCTCCCAGTTTACTCAGGAGATCTTGTCTTTATTACTTTCCATGTAGATTAGATTCATGTATGTCTCTCTTAGGGAACTCATTGTTGTCTAGGTTCTCTGGGATTGTGATTTGTAGGATGGTTTTCTTTGCTTTATGTATAAAAGTAACTTATACGTAAGTACATATGGTAATTACTTTTCTGGGTCTGGGTTACCTCATTCAATATGATGTTTTCTAGCTTCATTAATTTGCCTGCAAATTTCAAGATGTCATTATTTTTCTCTGCTCTGTAGTACTCCATTGTGTAAATGTACCACATTTTCCTTACCCATTCTTCGGTTGAGGGGCATTTATGTTGTTTCCAGGTTCTCGCTATGACAAAAAATCCTGCTATGAACATTGTTGAGCACAGGTCCTATGGTATGATTGAGCATCCTTTAGATATATACCCAAAAGTGGTCTTGAGGAAGATTGTTTTCTAATTTTCTGAGAAATCTCAACACTGATATCCAAAGGGGCTGTACCAACCAGCAATGCAGGAGTATTCCCTTTACCCCACAACAATCCAGCATAAGGTGTCATCAGTGATTTTGATCTTGGCCATTCTTACAGGCATAAGATGGAGTCTCAGAGTTGTTTTGATTTGATTTGATTTTCTGATGACTAATGATGTTGAGCATTTCCTTAAGTGTCTTTCAGCCATTTTAGATTCCTCCATTGAGAGTTCTCTGTTTAGGTCTCTACTCCATTTCTTATTGGGTTGTTTGTTCTTTTGATGACCATTTCCTTAAGTACTTTGTATATTTTTGAGATCAGACCTCTGTCTGATGTGGGGTTGGTGAAGAACTTTTCCCATTCTGTAGGCTGCCATTTTGTCTTGTTGACTGTGTCCTTTGCTTTACAGAAGCTTTGGAGTTTCAGAAAGTGCCATTTATTAATTGTTTCTCTCAGGGTCTATGCTACTGGGGATATATTTAGGAAGTGGTCTCCTGTGTCAGTGCATTCAAAAAACACAACATTCTTAAAGAAAACTGACTCTCATTCTCCCAACAGTTGTAAATTAGAAATAGCTCACAATGATGGTATAAAGCCCAGATCAGACAAAATCTCAGCATGGAGAATGAAGGTAGGATAAAAGAAAAGGGGGAAGGACTGTGAAATTGTGCCTCTACTGACACATCCAGTATAGTCACATACTCACAGCTGAGGTTACCTCGTGAGCCTACAGAAAACTTATTCTTTCCACCATGAAGCATGGATTGGGGAGTATCTTACAGAATCTTCCTGCTGTATGACTGCCTACAGATGGATTCTTGGGGAGGGGTAGTTATTATTTTTACCTACTAAGTACCTAATGAGTCATTGAGGAGCCCACAAAGCTCCAGTGGATAGTTCAAAACCCATGGTCACCCTTGTAATTAAATTCGCTGGGTCTCAAAACAACAGTCACCAAAACAACAACAAAAATCATTAATTTAAAAAGGAGCCTTGAAAAGAAGAAAAGAAGTAATAGAATGTGTGAGGGAAAATTAGAGAAGAGGGGATTATAATGATCAGGATGCACTATATATATATATATATATATATATATATATATATATATATATACACATATGTGTGTATATATATTATTTCTACCCCTCTGCTGAATTATATCCTGAGTCTTCAATGAAGTAATAGCATTGTTCTGTTTAGGGATGAACATTTCATCATAACACATTCTTAGCATCTTAAACATTTATGTGTCAATGCATTCACTGCTATTCATTATAAGTGGACATTCCCTGATTGAATTTGGAAGTACCATTTTTCTATACGTATTAGTATAAGTGTTCAGAAGGCAGACTGTCCTCACAGCAGTTTAGCTGAACAACAGCATTAACTTCTTCCTAGAGTCTAAGACCTCCTTATCTGTCTTTTGACTGGATTTGTACCAGACGTGAATTCCTTCTTATAAAGCAGACCTCAAACACAATTAAGGAGAAGTTGGTTATTCCCATAACAGCTGTGCCACTATTGTACAAGTAGACTCATCCATTATGGAATGTGGTGTTAGAGTTTATATAGTTTACAGCTGAGTTAGATTATTACATACTTTTTCTCCCTCTAGTACAGAACAATATTTTTTGTATGTAAACAAGATGATCCTAGCACTAATGTGGAAATTATGACTTAGAATAGCAAATACATTTTAGAAAAGAGATATGTAGGAAAGTCAGCCTATGCCAATTCAAGACTAATATAGCACACTAATTTATGTCCTATGTAGTATCACTGAAATTATAGACATATATACTTATGGGGTTCATAAATAGCAATTCATAAATTTATAATAAAACAGTGCTAAATGATTTTTCATAAAAGTTCAAAAACAAGTCATTGAAGAATGCTAGGGTGTTTACTCCATGGTACTTATTAGAGCACATAGGCATCTATAGCAAAACAAATAACCTCGATTTGTCTGACACTTCATAAAATATAACTCAAAGTGGACACAGACTAACATGCCAAGTATAAAACAACAGATTTCTGAGTAAAATATAAGGAAACATTTGTGGCACAAGGTAGTTCTCCGTGGTAGAGTGAGTATTCTGTGTGTGTAAGGACCTAGATTTGATCCCCAGTACTGTAAATGTAAGAGAAAATTTCAGGATACAGAGCAAAGCAGAGAAATATAACAATATCTATAGTATTATGCATACAATAAATAATGTTTAATTTTATGAAATTATACATTTGGATTCCCAAATATTCTGTGAAAAAAACCTTTCTATAATTGGAAACTGCTCTTTCATTCCTGACCATCAGACCTGAACAATCATACAGAAGCTATATTAATTATAATACTATTTGGCCTATTAACCCATTTCTATTAATCTGTGTATCACCACGAGGCTGTGGCTTACCAGAAAGGTTCTGGGCATCTCTTTTCTTTGGCAGCTACATGGTATCTTGTCAACTCTGTCTACAGAGATTTATATATCTCTGTTTGGATTTTCCACCTGATTTATTCTGTCCTGCCATAGGCTGAAACAGCTTCTTTATTAACCAATGGTAATAAAACATATTCATAGCATACAGAGGAGAATCCTACATCAACCTTAAGACTGAGACAATATATTAGAAAATCCTATATTTGACAAGGAACTAATAATCTTAATATGTAAAGAACTGTCTAAACTCAACAGTAGAAAACAAAAACAAAGTTTTCAAAACAGAAGAAAAAACACAGCATATAATACACCAAAGAAGACGTGTGCTCAACATTATAGCTACTATGCTTTCAACTCCTTCCTCTCAAGAACATCCATAGCAAACATTGGCATCCAGTGCCGGTGGTGATGGAGAACAACCGAGAAACTGCATCACAAACACATCAAATCATTCTGGAAAATGATGCAATACTCTGGAAAACGGTTGACAGTTTCTGATGAATCTACGTATGGAACTAAAGCATGATCAAGAAATTGCATTCCCAGGCATTATTTCCAACAACAACAAAGACATGCTCACATCAAAACTTTTACGTACATATTCACAGAAGCTTCATTCATCATAGAGCCAAGCTGCTGACAGCACACATGTCCTTCAATGTGTGAATGTTCAACAGTGAATGGTGCATCTGTGCCATGACATAACAGTCATCAGTGAAACAGAATAAACTGTTGATATATATATATGTAATAAGCTGCTGAATCCCCAGATAATTATGCAATTATGAAATAAAGTTTAAAATAGTACATAACATATTATTTCATAACTATACCTTTCTTACAAAGGGAAATTTACAGAAAGTGATCACTAGTGTTTAGGGCATGAACGGACATAGGGGAGAAGTTGGGATAGCTGTAAAAAGCCCATGGATAGAACCTTTGGTAGCCTGACGTCACCCAAATTAATATCCTGATTATTCTATTTTGCCACAGATTTGACAGATATTTCCACAGACAGACAAGAAAAATCTAAGAAATCTCTATATATTCTTTACATATGAGTGTGAATCTATAATTATCTCAGACTAAAAGCCTAAATTTAGAAGTCAAATTGCATCAACTTATTAATGCTGGTTAAATACAACATAAAATGCAAGTTTTCCCATTCAAAAAGCCCGTCACAACGAATACTACTTTTTGGTTATATTTTAATGGAAAGTTAATGCATAAGCAAGAAACATTAGTTACAAAAACTATAATTTCAAAATGTACACTAAGTTTCCTACATATTAATTCAAAATAAAACGAAACAGTTCAAAATAAAAGGATTTAATTGCAGTGACAATTTGTAACACTCTTTGCACTTGTGATTACGACATTCTAAATTAACTGATCCATCAAATAAGTACAGTGAAGCTCTTTATCAAGGTTTGATGATCTAGAAAATAAGTCATTCTGCAAAGATGGTAGCTTCAAAACACGAAGAACACTAAGAAAGGATGTGCATACCCACTCTACTTCCTGTCTACGCTCACGGAGAGCGAGAAGCCATGGTGTCTGAAGGGTAGCATGAGTAACACATTGTCAAAGCTATGTTAACAGATTGCCGAGGAAATTCACCGTGGGACCTTATCATTCTCCATACTTTTGAAGTCACTTCAGGATCCTCAATGTGTTAGCAGGGAAACGTGGGAAAGAAAATCTAGACATAATTTACACCAACATCTGGAAGTGTCATAGCAACTCACAATGAGCTATTTTCGTGCTGTGTAACTGTTTCCACTTAGAAGAGCCCCAGCACATCCACAACAAGCACAAACAGATGCTATAAGCCTAGAGGTGGCCATGGTGATGGCTATTGAATGTTGGTACCTTCTGTGATTTAAATGTTTAAGTTAAATTTAAATATTTAGCACTAATGTATGTGCTAAAAGCTTATGATGGTCTTTTTACAAGTTTGTGCTAATATTATTCCTAAATTAAAGATAGCCAATATTTAACTTATATTTTTACTTTTCCAAATAATTAGGAAAAATCTCCAAATATTTTTTTCAAAATACGAAAATATTTTAAAATCAACTCTAAAAATAAAATTAATAAAAAATATATACATTTTTAGAGTTTTATTTAAATTGGATACCACATAATTTAAATTATATAAAATATATGTAGTGGATATAATTCAGAATTTCTTACAGGATCAAGTACTGTACTTCGTAATGACTGTGTCATCTTAAGAAGAAAATAAACTAAAATTGACACCATAGATTTCATTCTGTAAATTTAAGACAGCATTCTCTAATTGTATCCTAAATTCTGGTAGAAAGAGGGTATTTTCTGAAACCTCATAGTTTTGAAGTTTACAGCTTTGGGGAATTAAAGTTTCTTTGAATTTTGTGTTTTACCAGACAGTCACAGTACATTAGTTACACTCTCATGCTTCAAGCAGAATATGTATCTTCATCTGGATAACGGAACTTGGAACTTCTTCAACTAAAAGCCACCCTTGCTGGGCGGTGGTGGTGCACACCTTTAATCCCAGCATTTGGGAAGCAGAGGCAGAAAGATCTCTGTGAGTTTGAGGCCAGCCTCATTTACAGAGTGAATTTCAGAACAGCCAAAGCTATACAGAAAAATCCTTGTCTCAAACAAACAAAAAAAGCCATCCTTGTTTGTTGTTGGGAGTATAGAAGGAAGATCCTTGCACCCTTATTTCTCCAGAAAAACCTAAGTTAAGCACATAACAATTGTCTTTCCAATGAGGAAGAAGAAAAACCTGTTCTTCCATCCAGAAAGCTGAAAACTGGAAGTGATTAAGAGTCTGGTGATTTGTGTTATCTACTGAGTCAGGCCATTTTAAGCTCCCACAACCATGACTGGAGGTGGCCAGTAATCTAAATGACCCTTATAGACAGAGACTCCCTAAGCTCTCACAACCAGAGGTGGTTAATAGCCCAAATGATCTTGTTGCTATCTGTATGACTGAGACCGGGCCAGACCCTTAAGCCCTTGAGCAGGTTCAGGTAACCTATCTCTAGAACCCTTCTTCTTGGAGGAAATGCCGTATACTGAGTATAGTTCAAATATAAGTGTGCCTCCTAGTGCAAAGACTGACAGGTGGACAAAGTCAGTTTTCATTCGCATCCCTTTGTGAGTTTTGTTTGCTTTTCTGCCTAGAAACCTGCAGCTCCCTTCCCCACTTTGTCTACTTGCTTGTTTCATGGAAGTTATTCTAAGATTTTGCTGCTGCTGCTACTGTTTGTTTGTTTCTGTTTCACACTCGGGCCAGAGTTTAATTCTCACAGGAAGAGTCAGACAGCAATCTTACCGCCCATTCAGATTTGCTGTCTCTGGCCTACTGTGGTCAACGATGATTGGAAATGTCCTCCAGCCATGCAGGAGCTCAAAACATGAAATAATTTCAATGTGTGATCCTTGCATAAGTGAGTTAGGATTGCTCAGAGAATAGTAGATATCAACTCTTCTCTCTGATTTTTGGTTACAAGCCAGAATTCTAAGTTAAACAAGACAAAGAGAACACAGCCTTATCAAATCTTTACTCCTCTCATCTTTTGCTAGTGACTTTTAAACCACTCCTGGCCCAGTGGAATTCTCAACATATTCTTTCTGCCTAAACCATAAATTTGGAGTGGAATACCTGGTTACAAGCTAGAACATGAAATAATTTCAATATGTGATCCTTGCATAAGTGAGTTAGGATTGCTCAGAGAATAGTAGTAATAGATATCTACTTTTTTCTCTGATTTTGTGCTCTGAGCAATACGCTGGCATTGAAGCATTCAAAAATGCCTGCCATCCTAAAGCAAAGGGCACATTATATTTTCTATTTATGGTTTTGCTGACAAGTACAAAAGAACTGATGTATCTTTGACTTACTGTAGACAAAAGATTCCACTACAGGTAAGCTTTTGATACATTCTGACAGTCGGACATCCAATTCAAGATCATGGACAGTGCTTTATACAATCAGTAGTTCCGACTCATTGTGCCAGGAAAAGCAGACTCTTCCCAAGGATTTATGTGTTATTAATTTTACTTATGTGTATGTGTGCATGGCTTGCGTGAGTGAATGCCACCTGTGTGCAGATGCCCAGAAGAGGGAGGCAGAAGAGAGCATGAGCTGCTCAGGATTGCAATTACAGGTGGTTGTGAACCAACTGATGTGGGTTGTAGAAACTGAATTCAGGTTCTCTGGGACAACAGGAAGTGCTCTTAACTGCTGAACCATCTCTCCAATGCCCACCAACACCTCAAGAAAGCAGAATCTTTATCTTCAAGCATTTGGAAAATAATACAAACATATTGTTTGTCATATCCTCTCTATATCAGCATGTGTACACATGTGTGTGTTTATATATGAAATACTACAAAATTAATGCCACATAAACCTTAGTTTAAAAAAAACAAAACTCAAATCTGTAAAGTTGTGGATAAGATAGTACTGAGCCTTCAAGAGCTAGCAGATTTCATTTTCGTTGTGATTTTATGAAGCTTTAGTCCCTTATATTTCTCTATGGAACACAAACTGTATGTGCAGAAAATCTATTTTCCTTGCAGATTAAAACACTCATGTGGATATTAGTTCTTCTTGAATTTCACCCTTGAGAGCATTATGTTGATACGGCAGTATAAGAAGCACCGGAGCCCAGAATGAGCTACTAGAAAACAGCTCCTTACCCACTGGCTGTGGAGAGGGCTTTTGTATTGGACAAAATGAATGACTACTGAATTATACACTAGAGATTTGAGGGTAGTAGGTGATTGTGGCATGATGCACCATGACTATACAATAACTGATTTCTCTCTCCATTCTTCTCTCCCTCCTTTCCTCCCTCTCCCCACCTCTCTATTATCCTCCTGTCTTGGAACTCACTATGTAGACCAGGCAGGTCTTGAACTCATAGAGATCCTCCTGCTTTTAGCTTGCAAGTACTGAGATTAATTACTACACCCTCTAGCAATAGTGAAAGTAGTATAAATGGAGCTGATACAGGGCTTTAAGTAGGAATTTCCGATATTTAAGTTCCTCATTCAGCACTAAGCGCCAGTTAAATATACTTATCAAAAAAACAAACATTGAAATTTATGTGTTTAGACCTTCAGTAACTATTTTTATAGCACTCCTACATGGTACACACTGCTGTAAGATAACATGCTGATTACAAGAAAAGAAATACCCAGAGGATGATATGTATATTGAGATGGTTAGTCTGAACTGTCAAACAGATGAGATGCACATTCACCAGGGGAGTGGCCTCTGGATATGCATGTGTGCGAACCTCTTAAGTAGGTTACCCAAGGCGAAAGGATCTGCTCACTGTGGGAGAAACCATTCTCTGGCCTGGGACCCTGAACTGCTTAAGGAGAAGACTGAGGAAAAGCACTTCACTCTGATCTTAACTCAGACTGCAATGTGGCAAGCTGCCTCAGTCTCTTGCAGCTGTGACATCCCATCTGGGATTAACTAAATAACCTGGACTGTAAACCAAAATAAAAATAACACAGAAACACACACACACACACACACACACAGAGAGAGAGAGAGAGAGAGAGAGAGAGACAGTGACAGAGAGACAGAGACAGAGACAGAGATAGACACACACAGACACCCCTCCCACAGGCCCTTAGGCTGTTTCTGCCAGTGTTTGTAGCTTGAGTTCTAATAGGTCTTAATAGTAAAAGCCTGGAGTCAGATGTGGGGAAAATGCTGAGAGATCAGAGACGAAGGGGCAAAATCACAGGCACCTTACCTACTCATGTTGCGAGCTGAAAAGAGACTCACTGAGTTCCTGTTTCCACCTGCCTCATCACTTCCTCCTTCCGCCCAGCCATATCACTTCCTTTCTGTGTGAACAGACCTCCAGACCTCTATGCCCTCCGATCTTCAGGCAACCTTTATTTTATAAACAAGATATCAGTCAAAGATTTGTGTTATTTTATCACAGCAACAGAACAAGAAACTAAGGTAGCATTTCACTAGTGTTAATATCTCCACTTTTATATGAAATGTGTATATACTAAATTTTGTTTATAAATATTAAAATTATGTCAGTCTTAGTAACAACAATTAAATAAAAGAACCAGGAACCATTTTCTATGAGAATGACAGGTTAGATAGATACTAAGTCAGGTTGGATATTTCTTGGTTCATTGAGAAATAGAAATCAATTTGACTGTAATCATTAACCTATTTTTAAATTAATTTTTGTATATTTTGCAAATATTATTCTATAAATTTTAAATAAATTTCACTAAATTTTATAGAAATGCTACAATAAATTTTTTTATCATTAACTGAATTCTCTTTGTACATTATAGAACATGTTATAGAAAGCCTGTCTTAAATTCATAGAAACATCTTAATTTAAAATAATTTTCCGTGTGTGAATGTATGATATTCTGCCTATATTGGTAATTATAATGCGCTTTCCATAATTTACAGTAAAGTTTAATGTAGCTCATCTTTATTTTCTGTTTACTTCTCAGATCTAAGGCTCTTGCAATAGCTTCTAGAAGAAGTTACAATAGTCTGTGTGTGGTAGAAGCCTTTTCTACTAACAAAGGAAATAAATATCTGCCGTGGTATGGTTTCAATTTTCTCATTGCTTTGATGGATCTCTGACAGAAGCAACTTCAGGAAAAAGATTCCTTTTAGCTTACATTTTCCACAGTTCTATCCCTTGGCTTGTTCCATAGCCTGGGGTAGAACCTCTTATCAGCCAGAGCCTATGGTAAAGACTGTTCTTGCTATTTGCCAGACAGGAAGCAATAAAATCGGCAGGAGGTGGGGTCAGAGATACTATACCCCAGAGGACCTGCCCCCAGTGGCCTACTTCCTCTAGTTAGGTTAAGACTACCAGAGTATCCAGAACCATCATCCAAAGGACACACACCGTTGAAAACTGGTACACAGTAATAATACAGTTTAAAATGGAGATAAGGGAAGTATATCTAATTTGAAAATAAATATCAAAGAAAACTACATCATACAAAATACTGTTGTGTATTTTATCATTAAAAGGTTATTTTGGATTAATGCCTGACATGATGAATACCAGATGTTATGATTTAAAGGATGGCTTTTGTATCTATGAATCACTTTTTTACATCTGTTGATACTACATGATGACATAAAATATCACTACACAGGCGATCAAGAATTCTGACTAAGAGATAATTTATTCATTTCCCTTAACATTTAAGAAATGCATCCCCTTATATCAATCTAGTAAGTAGTGAACTTCCTTCATTAACTATTATGTCATAACATTATATACAAAGTAAGTTTATTAACATAGTATCCATTAAGGCTTGGAATATAATTCAGGGGTAGAGCGCTGACCTAACTCTCAAGTTCTAGACTAAACATTTCACGGATTAACTGTGGGGTGTAGTAGCAAATGGCTGTAATTCCAACATTTGACATTAGAATTATAAGGTTCAAAGTCATCCTCTGATACACAGTGAGTTCAAGGACTCCCTCAGTTGAGTAATTGAGTGAGACTCTGTTCTCTCTCTCTCCAGCCATCCAATGATAATTCTTGGTCTGTTTTTCTTTTCTCTCTGCAACTTTGATCAGATGCCAGTACTTTTACGTTAATCTTTTTCTTCACCAGTCTTAAGGGAAAATAAGACACATTACCATAATCCAATAAGAACATTAGCATAGCTAGAAACATTTCAGATCTCTGAAAGCTAGATTGAATGCCATTGAAGCTAACATTATTAAGTAATACTAAATTGTGTGTACAGCTTAGGATTTCCTTCTTGGTATCTTGGCAAAAGAAACACATATAAATAAAAGATTCTCCTGATCAGGTTCTTGAAAACCTACTTCTCTTCGAAATGCTAGGATGTCAGTGTTCAGTGAGCTGCTTGGCTCAGGTAAGCTAAGAGACAGTTGGTGATATAATGTATTGGCTTGTGAGTATTAGTAACTCTAGGAAACAGATGGTAAACTCTGAAGCATTTGTGATTCATGAGACAATCAAAAATGCACACAGCGTACTCCATTATTCTACTAAAAAATTTCTTTCCCCAAAGGTATACAGGGTAACCCGTTATAAACAAGAATTAAGCACTCAAAATAAATTGGAAGATTGATAAAAAGAGCATGTTGAGTTTTGCGTCCTGTTTTAAAATGTATTGATCTTTATAATATACTTCGAAATAGTGACTAGAAATTTGAAGCAGTGTCTCTGACTATAATTTAATTTTTTATTTCAATATTTCGCCTTTGATTTCTTATTATGACATTTTGTACATGTAAATAATGTTGTTTGATTTCTTCATCTCCTTTCACACTCCTTATCCCCTTTAATTCCTGCTGATCCTTATCCTTTTCTTAATGACCCTCCCTTCAACCTCCTTTTTTTTTAATGAGCCAAATGATTTTCCTTAGGCTTGCTTACAGGAGTACAAAGAGACAAGACGTTCTCAACTGGAGCATGGACCTTTTCCCAGTAACTATGCTACTGGAAAAGATAATGTCCCCTCAGCAATCATTAAGTGAAGGCAAATATTCAGGGAAGGATAGACTCCATGAGCCCCTTCCTGCTTCATGGCAGAGTGTTGACAGGCCCAGTCTTGGGGACCTCGTGTTGGTAATCACTAACGCTATGAGCTGAAAAGTACAAAAGCCACGTCTTGCCCAGAAGACAGAAAGAAAGGAGAAACAGTGAATGCTCTCTTCATATAATGAGAAATTAAAATATAATAGTAAATATTAAAGTTGCATAAAAGCTATAGGACATTAAACAAATATCTCTAATAATGCCAATTAATTTAGAGAATAAATTTAAACGCTAGGCTCTAATTTTTAAAAATCAGCAAATAGCAGCTGAGTTTCATGATTGAAAACAATCTCTTTTATATGTGTTAAAATTATTAAATGTCTATCTTGCATAACCATCTATTTTTCCTTTTAACGTTCTTTCTCCCCCCCCCCCCCCGGAGATTTTATGGTTCTTTCATAAGGGAGTTTGAAAGGAGTGTATTTAATTTCAGTAATACTATCCCAAAACTACATCACTAGTTGCAAAACTAAAATCTTGACTGTAGGTATACTAGTGGGGGAAGAATGTAAAGACAGAAATACAGATGTGTCTCTAACAGATGTGCACAGATTGTAAACATGGGCGTGGGAAAGTCAGGCCTATGGGAATCCTTAGGGAAGGGGAGATGGTGAGTTCTGAGAGGTCAGGTCTGTGCCAACATCATCTAAGAAAAACAAAACTCTATTAGGGAGAAAACACTGTTTCCACATAACAGTCTGTGCTATGGTGACAATAGGCTCCCTATGAATTCCATATTTTTGAACACTAGAGGGAGTGAATAAGAGAAAGGAATGGGAAGCTGAACATAGGCCTTCTGCACTCCCTCAGCATTTTATGCATTAGGAATCACTAAGTTGTTCATGCTTGATTTTCAAATGGAGTACTAAAAACATATTCAAACAGGATCTTATTTTAAATGTTTTTTTTCCAGTTAGTTTAAAATTTGCCAAAGTTAATGACAAGAAGATGAACGGTATTCAAGTAGAAGAAAAGATAAATGTTTTGGATTTAAAAAGTAAATATTCTCTCTCCCCATTTTAATTTACAGATTCTACTAGAAAAACAGATAATTCTAATTGGTTGGAAACATAAGATGCTTAATATTTCAAATATCTTAAAGTGACATTTCTGTATTACAAAGAAAATGAGCCGTCTCGAATTATGCATAGAATTTTTCTGACAGAGAAGCCCAGGTATTCCACTCCAAATGTATAGTTTATGCAGAAAGAATATGTTGAGAATTCCACTGGGCCAGGAGTGGTTTAAAAGTCACTGGCAAAGGATGAGAGGGGTAAAGATTTGATAAGGTTTTGTTCTCTTTGTCTTGTTTAACTTAGAATTCTGGCTTGTAACCATTGCTCAGCATGATAGCATTGCCCAAAAAAACCTTTGACCATTTCAAAGAAAAGAATGTTGCTCAATTGTGAAATCAAAGAAGGGAAAACAAGACCTCATTCCACCCACATACATGTAATAGGTAAGAAAAACAAAAAATCCTTACAAAATGCATCTGTTATATATGATGTGAAATATTTACTACATACAATTATATATTACTGTACATGATATGTATGCATTATATATGTCAATTTTCAGAAAACATGGCAAAGTAGTAGAAAGTAAATGGTGACGGTTTTGAACCTTAAGAGAATAGGTTTAGGAGGATAAACTTAGAGTTAGAAAAAAAATCCAACTTCTTCCTTTCCAATTTGAATCCCCTTGATCTCCTTATGCTGTCTTATTGCTATTGCAAGAACTTCAAGCACTATATTGAAGAGATATGGAGAGAGTGGACAGCCTTGACGTGTTCCTGATTTTAGTGGAATGGCTTTGAGTTTCTCTCTATTTAATTTGATATTAGCTGTCGCCTTGCTGTAAATAGCTTTTATTATATTTAGGTATGAACCTTGTATCCCTAACCTCTACAAGACCTTTATCATAAAAGGGTGTTGAATTTTGTCAAATGCTTTTTCAGCATCTATTGAAATAATCATATGGTTTTTTCTTTCAGTTTATTTATATGATGGATTACATTGATAGATTTGCGTATGTTGAACCAGCCCTGCATTTCTGGGATGAAGCCTACTTGATCATAATGGATAATTTTTCTAATGTGTTCTTGGATTCGGTTTGGCAGTATTTTATTGAGAAATTTTTCATCGATGTTCATGAGTGAGATTGGCCTGTAATTCTCTTTTAAGGTCAGTGAGCCTATAATTCCAGATCCTAGAGAAGCTAAATAAGAAGGTGAACCCAAAGGAAAACATATAGTTATCCTCCTGGATATTGGAAGTAGACTAGATTGCCAGGCAAAAATTGGGATCTTGGGGGTGGGGGTAAGGGGTGATGGGGAGATGTGGATAGAAAAGGGAGGAGGGGAGGATGGGGAGACCCTGGGGGAATGGGATGGTTGGGATGGAGGAAGGGTGGATGGGGTGCAGGGAAGAAGATATCTTAATTAAGGAAGCCATTTTAGGGTTAGCAAGAGACTTCACTCTAGAGGGGGTCCCAGGTATCCATGGAGATGTCCACAGCTAGTTCCTTGGGCAGCTGAGGAGAGGGAGCCTGAAATGGCCCTTTCCTGTAGCCATACTGATGAATATCTTGCATAGCATCATAGAAGCTTCATCTGGCGATGGAGGGAGATAGAGACAGAGACCCACACTGGAGTGCAGGACTGAGCTCTGAAGGCCCAAATGAGGAGCTGAAGGAGGGAGAACATGAATAAGGAAGTCAGGACCGCGAGGAGTGCGCCCACCCACTGAGACTGCAGGGCTGGTCTAATTTGAGCTCACCAAGGCCAGCGCTACCTGGACAGAAAAAAAACATGGGATTAAACCGGATTCTCTGAACGTGTTGGACAATGAAGGCTGACTGAGAACCCAAGAACAATGGCACTGGGTTTTGATCCTACCGAATGTACTGGCTTTTGGGGAGCCTAGTCTGTTTAGAAGCGCACCTTCCTGGACCTAGATGGAGTGGGTTGGACCTTGGACTTCCTGCAGGGCAGGGAACTTTGACTGCTCCACAGACTGGCAAAGGAGGGGGAGGGGACTTACGAGAGGGGGAGGGAAATGGGAGGTGGGGAGGAGGTGGAAATTTTTAATAATTAAAATAAATAAAAAAGAAAAAAAGGAAAAAAAAGAAAAAAAATCCAAGTATTTATTGATACTAAATGTGGGCTTTTGAGATAATAATATAATTACAACCTTTTTCCCTTCCCTTTCCTTTCTGAGAACCTCCCACATATCACTCCGGTTGAGAACCACTGGTATATGCAAAACCACACACACACACACACACAGACACACAGACACACAGACACACACACATGCAACCTGTAAAACAAGAATGTCTAACTATATAGAGAGCTGACAGAATGTGCCTGAAACAGATAACAATCGGCTACAACTTATATGTGCCTATCACTTTCACTCATGAAATAACAAGATTACTACAGCTGAAGCAAAGAGAACCAGTAAGGAATGAGAGAGAGAGAGAGAGAGAGAGAGAGAGAGAGAGAGAGAGAGAGAGAGAGAGAGAGAGAGAGAGAGAGAGAGAGAGAGAGAGAGAGACTTCACAGGGGATAACAATCAAAGGGAAGAAGAACGATTAGGAGGTGAGCAGGACATTGTTAGAATTATACCAACCCAAGTGAGACAGCATGTTGGCTGGGTGCAGGCTATAGGAAGCAGGGAAGTTAAGACCTAAACAAACTCTGAACATTCAATCACACATTATCATGAATTGCAGATAATGTACAATGATCCCCAAATTGAGCTGAGAGACACTTTCAACTGGCATGGGAAAGGTGACAGAGGATAACGTCTAGGAGAAAGTAGATCAGCAGGCTAGGCAAGTATGGTATAGATAAAAGAAAGTAAGGACAAGTTAGACAAATTTAAGAGTTGGAGAACTATCAATAGAATTTATTTAGAGACTGAATAAAATACCAAGGGAAAAAATGTGAATTACAAACCAAACACAGTAATTTGCGTTCAGATATCACCAAGGAGAAATACATGTAAGAACCAGAGAGGCGGGGAAATCAGTAGGTTGAAAAAATACAGCACTCTTCAAACACATGGAAGAAAGATTATCAGAGACTTCAAGTGTTACTAATATGTAACATTAGCACCTACTACATTACAGAATGCTAGCTCTGAAAATCGGTCATTCTATTAAATAACCCGGCCATTGGCAACCTGGGGAGAGCTACCTTTGCTACAATGATGAGAAGAGACCTGGTTGTACTGGGTTTAAGGAAAACTAAGAAGAAAAAGGTGTTAACATGCTCAGCCC
Source organism: Arvicola amphibius (assembly GCF_903992535.2). NCBI lineage: Eukaryota > Metazoa > Chordata > Mammalia > Rodentia > Cricetidae > Arvicola > Arvicola amphibius. The sequence goes on along the minus strand of NC_052051.1, from coordinate 126,797,927 downwards.
ACTGGTTCAAGTTTATTGTAAAAAAAAAAAAAAAAACCTAAGAAAATGCATGGCAATATTCAGGGAACCATATCAAAAAGAGTTTTATTATATTTCAGTTACATTTTGAGAGGAATCCTCTAGCAATCTGTTAAAAAATGATGATATAAAAGAGACAAGGGAAAATTAGTGATTTCCTTGAGTAAACTAGAAAGAGCAGGCTAACTCTCAAGTGCATGACTGTCTTTTAGCCCTTATATATCTTTCCTGGGTATTCTTTAAAATTAGATCCTCAAGTTCCACGTCAACTAAGAATGACACTTTGGATGTATATTAAACCAGAAGTGGTGACCCATAGCCATGATATCCCAGCTTTTAAGAAGCAGAGCCAAGAAAATGGAGTTCTAGAATGAGTTTGAACTGCTTAGTAAGTGCCTCACCTCCAGCTGCCACCAAAAGAAAAACTGTATTCAAAATACTTGTGAAAATGCTTGCTCAGTTGTTTGTTGGATTTTATCTGTTCATGCTGGTACCAAATGGGATTATTTTTGTCTATGGTTAGTTTATGCCGTTCTAGTAGTGATTAAGCATGCTTTTTTCCCTTCTACAAGTAACACTCCATTGCTGTCCTATCTTTGATTCAACACTCTTTGCTTGCTATATATCTTGAGAAATTATCATGATCATGAAATTTTTTTGTTTGTTTTTGCTTTTTTCATTCTTTTGTAGTTTTTATTCAAAAACCTTTGTAACATACAAAATTAAAATTAAATTTGAAGATGAAAGGATATCAAACAATTTAACAATTTAATTTTAATCAAAATTAAAATTAAATTTGAAGGCGAAAGGAAATCAGTGATTTGTCAAAGAATATAAGGTAGAAATCACCTTCCTCAAATGTGCACATTCTAGTCTAAGCCGAAGAGAATTCTCAAAAAGGCTGGGCTAAGACTGAGTATTTGATTTACATATCCAAATTTCTAAATTTTCCCAATTAAATATAGGAAGTCATAGGGATTGAAACATGCTACTTTTAATCATTTTCCAAATATCTGTAACTGGAGTCTAGTGTTCAGTGGACACAAGTAGGAAATTATTTTTGTTCCAGTAATTTAGTTAAAATTGTTCACATGTCTTAGACAAAAGAACTAAAAACATAGATGCGATATAGCATAAAAATAATAGTAGTTAATTATTATGCTGTGATTAATGTGAATTATAATGATAATTATTGTAATGTGGGCTTATTTTGACAACAGAAATTCTCATTGGGAGTCATCTCACAAAAGCAAGTTCCTATATTAGTAACTGGTTGAATTATAGAAATTATGGATTCAACACTGTTTACCCTCACATCTGAAACCATGATGTAATTCAGGAGTTACTGCAGGTATGATTCAGAGAAGTTTTAGATGCATTAATCCAGAAATCAATAAAAAGAGTAAGATGGATTTGTCTAGTGTTTTGCGGTCACTATATATTTTAGCATGGTCTTTGCACTTTCTATATTGTTTTAACTTTAAGGAACTAAAGCTCGCCCTCCCAGAAGTAATGTTCTCTATGAGTAGGTCTTTAAGTTTATTCATGCATGTATCAGTCAGGGCCCTCAGAACAACAACTTACACATATCAGAGATTCAATAAATGTTTCATAATTCACATAACTACACATTGCAGAAAAAACAAAGAACAATGAAGGAAGATGCTGTCCTGGGACAAGTTTTAAGAACATGCCATGCTTAAAAATGAGATCTAAAAATGTTTAGTCTTGTAGTAAAATTCTCTGATAAGTTAAACTCAGTAAAAATAAGATAGATATCAGTTATGTGTGAATTTGACAGTTTTGGAGAGTAGTAGGTTCACACACACACACAGAGAGAATCTTCTAAAGTGAAAACCTGACACACTACTTATGTGCTCCCTGGAACAAAGACATCTGTACTAGTTTGCAGCCCAAGTGGTCTGATAAAACATAGGCCAAAAACAACTTGAGAAGGAAAGGGTTAATTTTATCTTACACCACATGGGTCATAAACTGTCATGGAAGTAAGTTAGGGCAGGAACTGAAGGCAGGAACCCAAAGGCAGGAAGTAAAGCAGAGAACATGGAGGAAAGAAGCTTACTGGTTTGCTTCCAGGCTCACATTCAACTACCTGCTTATCCAACTGAGGACTACATTCCAGGGGGTGGCATCACCCACAGTGAGATAGACCTTCCTCCATCGATTGCAACTGAAAAAAAAAAATGCCCACAGACACAGACATGGGCCAATCTGATACAGGCAACTTCTCAGTCTTGATTCCCTCTTCCTATCTTTCTCAGTTTGGGTCAAGCTGACAAAAACTAACTAGCACACCATCTGATTTCAGCCCCTAGTATGATGATTTCTTTCTCATTTCCATAGACATAGGCTTTTAGTCATGACCAAATAACAGAACTGGAATTACAGACTGGAAATGTGTGAGTCCAGTCAGTGGCTGCTTTGTCCCTTTGCCTGAGTTTCCTCCCTCACCAAAGGTTCTCAGAGCATGTGCAGACACTTACCGTAGCATGGCTCTGGTGCCAGGAAAAACAAACCAATTTTAAGGGTAGTTTATGTAGCAAAGATTAAGAACCACTGACATTAAAAGATGACTGACTTGCTCAGTGTTATCGAACCTGGCAGTTTTTGTCTGTTATATACAGTGCGATTTTAAATCTGGTGATATGATGAAATGTTGGGGGAAAGGAAACGGACACACCAGTGTATCTCTTGTCCTTTGCTATGAAGTTAGAAAAAAGTATAATAACCTGTTAGGAATCATCGAATTTGCTTGTTCCAGATAAGCATATGTTATCCATAGTGGAGAATCGACATATGCTGTGCCAAACACCATAATAACAGAAGGATTGAACATACTCATATAGCTGAGTAGCATTTGCACAGTTCAGGAAGAGTGACAGGCATCAGAAGGGAATGTTCTGTGTTTGCATGATTCCTATGTCTTAGCTTAAAGTGGAATCTGGGAGTTTAATTACTTTGAGACCTCCTATCTTTCCATCTTCAGACAATAAATAAATAAATACACAGATTAACTCGTGCAATATATTGCAAAATTTGTCTTAAATTGGCAGGGTACCTCCTGAGTGTATTCTGATTAAGGCATTAATGAGACATGGCTTATTCTTTTCATTTCAGTAAATATTAGTTACTGGCTCTTGTTTGGACATGATATTGCTGTCTTGAGCTTCCAAGATCATACAGGAATGAATCTTAATTTGAGCAGATTTTCCTAATGAAGTTTTAATAAATGAAAAGGTTTGTTCATGTCACACCAGAAACAAACATAAGGTTATTTCTTGTATGTTCTTTTGTGTGGTGGAAAGGGAATGGTTCACAACTAGGTATAAAAAAATACACAAGGTAGCATAAATCAGTTTAATACTTTTTTGCCTGATTAAGAAATCAACAAATTGTCTAACTCATCAATTAGAGGAGCAAGCAAGGTATTGTCAAAACACAACCATCATAATAGACCTTTCGTTTGAATGCAATACAAAAATAAATTATTTTTTCTTAATTGAATAGACCTGTAGCGGCCTGGGCTATAGCTAAGTGGTAGAGTGTTTAACTAGCAAGTAGGCACTGTGATCAATTTCCAGCAATGAAAAAAATGAGTATATATATATATATATATATATATGTGTGTGTGTATGTATATGTATATATACTAAATATTATTCAGTTTTTCAATATCATGGTTTAGAAAGGAAAAGGAAAAGTCAATAAGAGTAATTTTGATATCTCAGGTTGTATACATATTATATCTATAATTTGCACATATAATTATGTAATTACAAAATATACTATTATATGTGATATACATGATATAATCATATCATATATAATATATACAATTTAAATTTATAATTACATAATCACATAGTATTATATAATTATATATAATTTGTACACAACATGAGACATCAGAATTACTCTTACTGACTTTTACTTTTACTTTTTAAGCCATGATATTAAAAAGCTGCATAACATTCACAATTTACTGCAGTGCCTATTTATTTGAAAAATAAAAATTACTGTCTCATTTTTCTACTATTAATGTTGCTTCAATCTTGATACTGAAATGTAAGTGTACCTCCCCCTTGCAGAATAAAAAAGGAATAAAAAAGAGTGTTATCAGAAATATATTATTTCACACAAAAAGGTTTAAGTATTTTATATAGCATCACTCTGAATCTGAGAAAGCATCTATCTATCTATCTATCTATCTATAGATAGATAGATAGATATATATATACTGCTGCTGCTGGCAGGAAAATTAAACAAAACAAAACAAAAAAAGGGACTTCTCTGGAAGATAGATTAATATGAATTGGAGAATTTAAAGCTTCCATTTTTAATTAAGAATATAGAAAGTCAAAATATGACAAACAAAATCACAGAAAAGAACAGTGAAATGTCTAGTCTCCAACACAAACATGAGTACATGAGTTTTAAAACTCATGTTTGTACAAATGACTTTGAACTAGGACCTTGACCCATGTCACCTTAGTTTCCTTATCTGTAAAACGAGAAGTGACTGTTATGGAGATTGGATGGGTTAGAACTTCGAAGAGTATTTAGAAGACAACCCGGTGGGATACAACACTGTTCTTTAGCCTTGCTTCTTGCCAAAGCTGCTACTTCTAGGGATAGTCAAGAAGCACAAAAAGTTAGAAATAAGTTATATAAGTAACATTAGCAGAATTATCACTTATCCTACAGCTACCAGAGAATAGTTATACTCTAGTGTCATTAAAGAAAACTGACAATAACACTGTGTATAATTATTATTTCTGTTACTTCAACCTCATCAAAATCTCGATACCAAAAGACTAAAAATAATGTAGTAAAATGTTCAGCATTATCTATTTCTGCTAATATTAAGTTTTTATTTTCTCATATTCTCTATTCAGATGTTTTATAAAACTACTAAAATCAGAAAAAAATTGTTCTTTAAAAAAATAGTGCCCTTTAGGTTTAAATAGGTATACATTGGCAGCTTGATATCATTTATCAGGCTTTCAGTAATAATTTAATTATCAATCTGTTGATATATTATCAATTCTCATAAATTGTCAGTGAAAATTTTTCATGAGATACCTCCATGAGAATTTCCTGTAATCTGCTTTGTCTGAGAAAATGTTCTTAGATCTGATCTGTATTTCTTTCTTTTTTCCTAATACTTAAACTTAAATATCTAAAATTCTCAGAGCCTCAGGGTGGAAAACATAATGCAGGGAAAAATGAAATCTATTCTATTGATTTTATTATCTATCACTTCACTATGCCTGAAGAACACTGTTACTTAAAGGCTGCTTGAGTTTCTTATCAGTTAATTCTCTATGTTAAATGATTTAATTCATCAAAGAGAAAGATATGGGGGTAGGGGTTGTTATTAATTATCTCTACACTCACAGAATCACCCCTCAGTAGCATTATAAGGCACCATGCTTAAGAAGAGAAAAGGTCATTAAGGTATTTTAACATTTAGTAAATACCTCTCAGTGTTGGTAAGGTAAGCTATAGAGTAGTGATTCCCACTATTAATTACACTGTTGCTTTCTACTCATTCATAATTTTAGAATTCAGAAAATACTACAGAGATCATTCTCTATAATTTGTTCTAATAATGCATTTTATATGCATGGATTCATTAACTAAAATACTATAGGATTTCCCAGAGCAATAAACTACAGAACTGCAAATGAGTGAGTCAGTAAGAAAGACCTAAAGGGGCCCCAGAGATGGCTCAGTAGTTAAAAGCACTGACTACTTTCCCAGCTCTTCAGTTCCAGGGGTCGCAGAGTTGGCTCAATGGTTCAAAAGTATCAACTGCTCTCCTAGTCATCCAGCTCCTAGCTCCCACGTGGTAGCTCACAACCCTCTGTAGAGCCAGGTCCAGGGGCTCTTATGCCCTCTGCTGGCCTCCATAATGAACAAAAATACATATATAGGCAAAACACTCATACACATGAGTGTTTTAAAAAAAAGAAAGAACATAGGAAGGCAAAAGTATCTGACAAATAATTGTTAATTCTCTTTTAAATCAATGTCAGATGGACTTTCCAGGTTTTTCAAGTTTAACCTGAGTTGCACCCATCTGTTTTCCCTATGACATTATACGGAAACTTTCCACTCACAGGTTTGCCTGCCATGAAGTAATTCTAGCTCACCAACAGAACAGTTCTTACTTTGCCTCCACAATACCTATTCACGAGTGTCCCTTTTACACATTATAAACATAAATTTTATATATTGCATGTTGAAGTTTGCTCCATTTACGTAATAGTACTGTGACAAGATTTAAAACAATGAGATGCTACAAAAATTTCAAGGCCACAAATTATCGGAAAGAAGATACTTCCTCCAAAGCAGTTGACTCTTTATTAGAGATTCCAGCAAACACACATTTAAGACAAAATGTTTCACCAGTCCCATCCTCAGCAACATTCAGATTATTACCCACATTTTAAACCATTTAAGAAATGGTTTAAAAAATGGATTTATTTCCACATTTTCTAGTGAAAAAAATTGAACATTAACATCTGTTATACCAGTTGTGCTTAATTTTGTTCCTTAAACTCTCGAGTTTCACAAACACTTTTTTTTTCAATTTATAGAAAACACAACACGGATGAATCATGTATTCCAATGATGCATTTTGTTAATGTCTTTCCTTTGTTAACTCTTCAAATCTTACCCATATTGCAAAGGGAGGTGCATATTTTGAGTTTATACTTCCACAAACTTTTATTCTTCATGTAGCTCTCGCATATTTACTTACAACACACGAACATATGATCTCTTGCAGAACAATCCACATATGCCCGCTATGAAAATCTGGATAAATTTTAAACCTTTTAAAGTTCTTATGTCTTCTGAAACTTCTCATTCTTTGCTTACAGGACACCATATATAGTCAGTACAGAATTGTAAATGAACATGTACTAGTTAGTACTGTCATCTTCAATTTCTTCTTTACACAATAGTCAGAATAGCCAGTCAAAGTAATAATGACTTTTTATATTATTGATGTTTAATAACAGAATAAACACATCATTAGTAAACTTTGAGCATGAATAAAAGTTATTAATTTTAATAATCAAAATGGTATTCTAACATGGTAGGTGCTGAATGAACACATAAAGAGAGCTATATTTTAGTTATTTTTGTTATAGAACAGAAAGCTAAATGATTCATAATATTTTTGAAATCCTCAAGTTGTTTTGAGGCCTTGTTCAATTTTGAGGCTGAAAAAACAGCCTTTGAGCTTTCTAGAACTCCTACCTCTCTTTATAATATTCAATTCAATTATAACTGATTAAATTAGTATTACTAAACAATAAATCAGAAAAAAACACAACAAGGACTTCTCTTACTGAACATATTGGAGTTTTCTTACTAATTATTAAATGTTTTAAACAGCTAGCACAGTGATCAAATCTACCCTGCCTACAGAATTCAAAAGGCTACCATTAAAATCAATCATGAATCTGAGAGAGAAAAGGAGGGGGCATATAGGATTAGAGGGAATAAGGGAATGGGGAAAATTATGTAATTATACACTAATTTCTAAAATATTAAAGTAATCAAACAAAAATAACCAGTCTTATTGATGAGGTTTTGTACAAAGATAAAAGCAAAATGTTTCAATCTTAAGTTGTAATTAAAATGAAATTGACAATGATTCAGCCAAAATTATGTTATTACTTTAATTTCCATTCCAAATTAATAAAAGTTCACTGTAAATGTTTACCAAAACATACTATGGGTCTAAAAAAATAGTGTTATCAATAAAGGAATTTGAATTTTGAATATAATAGTCTATATTATACATAAATATGCATCATTACAAACTGCCAGAATATTAAACATAACCGTTAATATATTAATTGCAGCATTAGTATGTATGAGTCTTAGGTTAGAGAAATGAACAAACTTTGCAGAGTTTGGCAAAGTTTCCAGTCATGTGCTTCTTTGAAACTTCATGAAAGACATGCTTAGTCATGTGTCCTGTGCTATCCAGATCAGATCAAGGCTGAACAACTGCGCGATGTCACAGGTTAAACATGCTCTGCAAATATTTTCTCCGGGAAAATAGCTCCCATTCTTCTTCTATAAATAGCCTGTTTTGCTCTTTAGTATTAGCAGACACTGCAACATTGGAGCCTAGGTCGATGACTGTCCACAGCAAAGTTAGCTGACAATCGTATCCTACCGTTTATCACCCAGACATTTCAGAGTTAATGCTGAGATTTTTACCCAAATAAGCCTTGGACTGAAACCTTGCAAGGCATCAAATGAAGACGTTTTCTCTACCTCTGTTAGGTCTCTTCATCTGTTTAGTTGCATTGCCATTTCTTTATGACATACAGTTTTTTTTCTCTTAAATATGTATATCTTTAAATGAATACATGGAAAGACCAACATCTCTAACACTAGCCACAAACCACAGGTTAAATGCTGTTCCATATATTTTCTTGTTCTTAAAATGCCTCATAATAACAACACAAAAAGTCAGGTTCATAGGCAGTGGCTTCTGGTTTATTCTGTCCAAAACAGTGAGAGTCCTGACACATTACAGGACTCTTACATGAAATTGTTTACTGGTTTCTTCTCTCTCTAAGTCTCACCCAAACAAAACAAAGCTATACCCTTTGGTGCTATCGATTTTCTATATCCAACGCTTTAAAAAATGCAAAGCAGGGGTATGCCTAAATTATTCTTTTTTAAAACCATGATAATGTCGCAAATGAAAACAACCTGCCACACACGGCTCATAAAAGGAGGATAACAAAGAAACAAACATCTCTAAACTTGGGTTTTGCTGCCCAGCCCCTCCATTTGCCAAGTACTTGTGAGACAAGCCTTAGGAAAACACGAACAAGTTTCCTGACCTGTCAGTGTCTACCAGACTTCCAGGACCTTAGCAGTAATTGTGTTCTGTTTGCAGAGAAACCTACAGGAATGAATTCATCACCAGCAAAACAAACTCTGGTCAGAAACAGGTCCTCTCAACGGGCTTTGAATTTGATTAGAAACTCGGGGTTTTGTTCATAGAGGTAATGCCTGGAAGACTCTTCACATTTGGGCTGGAAATGACAGGGAGGATAATCTCTAGAGGCCAATCATCCAAACAGCCCCAAATCGTCTCCCACTTGGTTTCGGAAACTGAGTTAGAATTTGGAACTAGGCTATAATTGCACCTCCCCTTGTCTTTTCATGGAGACCACGACCACCACCACTACCAAAGAAGTTTGTTTCCTTGCAGCTGGAACTGCAGACCCCCTCACCAAGAGCTGCACTAGGAACCCTGCTCCTTAGTGGAACAGCGCTATGGGCATCGCCAATCGCTCCCCCAGCCACAAAAGGCAGCCAGATTGACAAGGAGACCCACCTCCTGCACGCTGGCCCTCACTGGGGCCCTGGGCCGCTTAGTTTAGGCTGCCTGATTTACGCAGCCTCAATCCGACACCTCACCTCTTCCAATGGAGTTCACCCGGGTGGAGAGGGGCGGAGTACAGAGGGGGTAGAATACTGGCAGGGGTGTGGGGGGGGGAGGGGAAACAATCCTAGTTCTAAAAAGCCAGGATGCAAGTGGTGAGACCACAAAGCATGCGCGACGAAACACACACACACACACACACACACACACACACACACACACACACACACACACTTCTCTGTAAGCCCTACTGCTCAGGTTCAATGCCAAGTGATGACAGAATTAAAGGAAGGAAGTGAAGAATGGCGACACTCGGGGTGGCGCGAAGGCCCAGAGTTGCTGGAAACCTTTGGAAAGGGGCAGGGGATGCTTCAGGAATTGCGAAAGTGAGAAAGTCCCAGACATCTCTCCTTCCCCCTGGCTGGATACTCCTGTCATCACCCAGGGTAGCCCCCCCTCCTTTTTTTTTTTTTTGTGGGACGTGAAAAAAGGCGAGGGGAGCCAGAGCTGAGTTTCCCCCTCCCAGTGCCCAAGAACCCCCCCCCCTTTAGCTCAGCTTCCAGGGGCTGCCAGGCCAGGAGCAGACTTGCCAAAGGACTCTGGGGGAGCAGCACAGCAGGCTAAGAGCATCACACAGCTCGGACCAGCCCGTGCTCACGTCTGCTCTGATGACACACCCCCAGTTAACCCCTTCCCCTGACACCACTGACAGTCCCGTGTAGACAGCAGTTTGCCTCCATCCCTCCCACCATCGTACCGAGTCCATCGATTAAAACACTAGTTGATTTCTGTCTGATTAAAAAAAGAAAGTGCTACAACTCTTCTCACGAGTAGCCAGGAGCAAAGAAAGTCGGTCTACAGGCATCCCGCTGTAGTTGTCAGGAGTTTGGAAATGCCATGGTCCCAAGCGAAAAGGGGGACCGGAACCCACCCGAAGGGCGCCGGTTGCCCTGCTCCCTCCCCACCGCAGCCCCTCTCACCTCCTTAAGTTCTTTGGCCACGTCCTTCAGGTCGCCCAGGACTGATTCCAGATCCTCCACTATGATCTTGATCTGCTCCTTCACCTTGGTTTTGGAGGCTGCCGGAGGTCCCTCGGCTGCAGAGGACGAGGAGGGGTTCCCTTTGGACTTGGCTGACATTCTTCGGTGGGGAACTAGCGAGCCAGGTCAGGACAGGCGAGCGAGCAGAGGCTGCTGCGCGCCCGGGTCCCTGGCGCTGCTCCGGCCGCTCCCACCCCAGTCCCCCCACATATCGGCTGCTCGGAGGGCAGCGGCGGGTGGCTGCGCGGTGCGCTCGGCCGGGCGGCCGCACTGTGGTGCTGCCATCAACTCCCCGAGACGAAGCGCTCGGCGCCGGGCTGCAGACGGGCGAGCAGCGCGCCTGCGCCTCCTCCCGCCGCCGCCTGCCGCTCGCGCGCACACTCGCGGGTGGAGAGGGGCTGCGCGGCGCCGCCGGGGGTGTCAGCTGCACCGCCCCGGGCACATCCCGCTAGGGTCTCTCCCAGACCTCCTCGGCGTCACGGTGCCGGGAGACAAGTTCGTGAGCTGTCCACCCTTCTTACATCCTCATTCCGAAAGGTCCCTATCAGGGCAGCCTGCAGCTGCCTGTCTTGTTCCAGTCTGTCAAGGCCCCTCCAGCTTCGCCCTCCAGCGAAGACCTGGTTTCATTCATAAGGGACCACAGTGCGACCAGGAGCTGGAGTCCCAGTCTGTAAAGTAACCCTAAACATTTATTCAGGACCAGGGAATTTCCGGAGACCTCAGTCACTCTCCAGGTGAGCTGCGAGTTGAACAGACTTCTGCAGCGGTCCTGGTGCGGGGTGGTGGGGGAGGGAGGGGAGTGGGTACAGCTAGGACTGCTTAACACCTGAAATCCTCAAAATTAATCAGTGTTCTTGGACGAGGTAGACTAACATTGCTGAGTCTACAAAGCCAGTAGCAGATTTAGTAATGCCCTCGCACCAGAAATCCCCCTGGAGACTGTCTGAGTCATCTTAGTTGTGTTTCTTATCTATGCCAACTCTTTTTTTTTCTACCCGTTATTCTCTTTTCGTGACCTAGGATATGTTTTTGGTGGAAAACACCTCCAGGAAGACTGCAGTAAGAGTCTGCCTCCGACTTCTCTTCTCTAAATGCCTTTGTCTTCCTAGTCTTGTGCTTCTAAAACAAATAGGAAACAACTTTAAGATTGTTTAGGCAAAGACACCTAGAAAAGAGAATTAATAGGATGCTTTCAGCTCACTCTCAGGGGGTGGCGGCCATCTCATTAGTTCCAGTTTTAATTTCCGTAGTAGCAAACTCGCTGGCGGGCTGTTAGCTACCGACCTGGCAGGCCCACTCTACTCTGCCTCTCCTAGTTCACACTGCTCAAGGAACAAGCTTCCCTTTTACAGGCTTCTCATCTAGTCTTGCCTTAGCTGGGCTCCAGCTCTTGCTTCTTACACCTCAGGTCTATGCTTCGAAACATGAAGAAAACCTGACAGCTCTCCTCTCCCCAGTTCCTGGGCTTCTAATAATCAGTCTTCAAGGGCACAGTTCTTCTGAATCGCTGGTTGTGAAATGTGATTGGAGGAGAAAGAAAACACACGAACGCATAGACATTACAAAATGGAATCAAACCAATGGGGAAAAGTCATTAAGCCAACAATTAAAGGACACAGAAGAAAGGCCGGAAGCATTTAACAATGTCAGAGAAATGAAATGGTAAAATGATAAAGGAACCAGTTTGCAAATTGGATGGGGAAGTGGTTGGAAGTGTTAAATAACTAACGTGTTGGAGCTCCCTAAGGAGGGAAAATAGTTAATAGTTAGGTTCTTTTCCCATTTCTTTATCTCTTTGGATTTTTTTATGATGCTGGAAGAGTAAAACCAGTTCCATGTGGTTTAAAAAAAACCACCTATGGAAATTCCAAGTCACCAATGTTCTTCTGATTTCATATCTGAAGAAAACAGATATTAGAGATGACGGGAGCTAAGGTGAGAAACAAAGAGAAAGCAATGACCATCTAGACTTGAATTTTTGAGTGTTGGTAGTGACCAAGGAAGCCCAAGAACTCAAAATACAGTCATCTTTAAAGAAGGATAATGGAGGAGCGGAGAAGTTGTGACTTCCCTACACAATAAAATAATTCTCTCAAAATACATGTAAATGTTAGGCTATGTGGGATCTTTCCCTAAAGATTGAACAGAAACAGCCAAAATCTGTCATAGTAACACCCATTGTTACTACTGAGCCAGGCTGTTGTAGCTCAAAATCAAATCACTAAATCACTTTCACTCTGGAGCACAGTCTGGAATTCCCCACCCCCCTCTCTCTCCCTCCCCCCTCTCTCTCTCTCTCACACACACACAATCTTTTATATAGAGATATAGACGCACAAGGACCGTGTTGCTATCTACATATAAAATACAATGACTAAAAATGAAAAGCCAAAACTGGTTTCCAGGCTCAAGTTGAGGGAACTGGAAGGACTTATGGGGGACCAGTTTGTACATTTACTACAATCTCCTAGTTTCTCGGAATTGCTTAAACCACGTCCACAAGCAACTTTCCTGAAGGAAGTTTTACAAAAAGGAATTGAAATATTATGGGGAAAGTGTAGAGAAAGAACATACAGCTGTAATCAAATTCATTTGCCCTCCATTTTAATATACCCTTGTTAAAATAAATACCATTCTTTAACTCATTCTAGATTTCCTCAGACAGCAGAGTGTTTGAAGTGTCTAATTATAGAACCAAAATCACACATGACACCTAATAAGATTTCTGATTAATTTTTCTGTAAATGTGGTCACAAACCAGTGCTAGTTGTACAAGAGAACACAACCTGGACAACACTATAAACTTATAAACTTAGAGAGGAGAACAAATTTAAAAACACATAGAAGTCTCTCCCAGTTAATGAAGTAACTTTGTGCCGGGAATGTGTGTGTGTGTGTGTCTAAATATGTATGTGTGTGTGTCTGTGTGTGTATGTATGTATATATATATATATACATACATACATATATATACACACATAAATATATATGTGTGTGTGTTTGTGTGTGTAAAATTGGATGTTTCTCTCCTGCTCGGCAGTTCCCAACACTGCTTCTAAATTATCACTCAGAGAGTTATATTGATATTTATTACTGCTTGACCAATAGCTCAGGCTTATTTGTAGCTACCTCGCACATTCAAATTAATCAATATTTCTATCTGTGTTTTGCCACATGACTCAAAGCTTGTTACCCCATTTTTTACACGTCCTGCTGGCTCAGCACCTGGCTGGCATCTACCTTGACTCAGCCTCTCCTCTGAATTCTCGGTTTGATTGCACCACCTAACCTTATCCTGCCTGGCTATTGGTCAAACAGCTTTTATTATTAACCAATGAGAGTAATATATATTCTCAGCGTACAGAAAAATCATCCCACAGCATGTGTGTGTGTGCATACCTATTAGTTCCCATTTTTTTATGATTTGTAGTGGAAAGAGTGGGATATGTATGGAAGATCGCTTAGTGGTTGTTTCCAAGGTTACAAATCTGGAGCATGGGTTTGTGGTTTTAACCCATTGCAACTGATCTCTAGAGATTAGCCTTCAGGAGAAAATCTTGCACCAATTTAACTTTTAACTCACAATAAGCACATGTTTCCCCCTCCTTATTAACCTGTAAACTTGTATTGATACTATTAGTACGCTACTCTACTATTCAACAATGGTTCTCCAAAAAAATCACCAAGATTAATCTTAAAAAGATTTATTTTTTTCTATTTTATGTGTATGGGTGTTTGGTCTACATATAGGTACACTATGTGTGTGCAGTATGTTCTAAAACCTATAAAGGTTAGAAAATAGTTTCAGATCCCTGGAACTGGATTTACACATGGTTATGAGCTACCATGTGAATACTGGAACCTGAACTCCTCCAGAAAAACATCAAGCTCTTTAACGACTGAGAAAACTCTACAGACCTTAAAATTTAATCTTAATGGATAATCATTTCCTTTACATGAGTTTATTTTCTTTGCAAGATCCCACATATCCATTAAGAATAACTGAAGACATGAAGCATAAAGAAAAGTTTTATCTTCGTAAAAATTCTGTTCACTGAGAGATGGGAGGAGGAAGTTTTAGAGAAGGTGGAAGATGAGAAAGTAAACATTGTTGGTGCTACAGGTATGAATACGCTGATCATGAGATTCGTCGTGTATTTCCAGGCAATGATTATCAAACTCCAATGCACATAACAATTTGCCAATGACCCACGTTATTGAAGTTAGTCCCCATGGTGCTGGTTAAATGTGTCTGGAGGCGGGACTGGGAATTTCATTTGAACAGACATGTAGGCCATTTTTGGCAATATTAAAATTTAAGCTTTTTTAAGCTACACTTAGTCTTATAGATCAAATATAATTATAATTTATTTATTTATATTATAGATGAGTAAAATAAAACTTTAAGGATAGGTTAAAGTGCATCTATAATTTTCATATACAGAACAAACAAGCTAAAAGCTATACCTCTTGTGTGTGGCCCTAGGTGTCTCACCATATAGATCAGCCTGGCTTCAAACTCACATAGATACACCTTCCCCTACCTCTCTAGTTCTGGGATTAAAGCTGTGTGCCACCACACACAACTAATGCGTCCTTTTTCTTTATCAACTGTTTTGGCATAGTGGCTAAGCATCACCATCCTAAATTGGTTTAAAAACATTCCAGGTAGTATACTCAATAGACAGAATGATTGAGAAGTGGCTTCTCTTGCTGGGTGGTGGTGGCACAGGCCTTTAATCCCAGCACTTGGGAGAGAGAGACAGGCGGACCTCTGTGAGTTCGAGGTCAGCCTGGTCTACAAGAGCTAGTTCCAGGACAGGCTCCAAAGCTACAGAGAAACCCTGTCTTGAAAAAATACAAAGAAATAAAATGAAAAAAAGTGGCTTCTCCATAAATTTTTGACAATGAAATGATTGGTTGAAGGTATTTTCCTGTGTGTTTTTAAACTAATTCAATGCAACGAAAATTTTCAATGATTATTATGGAAAATAATCCATTCTGAAAAGTAAACATTCTCTACATTTGGTAAGAAATTGCTCCATAGAAACAAATAAGTAATTTCATATGTGAGTCCAATACAAAGTGATAAATCTCCAACTACCTCTTCCTGTTTAATTTCTTAACTGTGTGTGGTCAGTCATTTTATTGGAACTCTGTTAGGGTCTGTGTATTCTTGTCCCGACACCACCCCAGTTCATGAGTTGAAATCTTAACCCACATAGAGATAGTGGGGACTTTGAAAATGATCAGGTCATGAGAGAGCGATCTTCATGAATGGAATTAGGACATTTGCAAAAGTGACCCAAGAGCATTGTTTTCCCCACCACACACAATAATTTGAAGCTACTTTTAAAAGACTCCACTTAAGCAGATCTTCACTAGAGGACACAGCCTCCCAAAACTTTATCTTGAACTTCAGGCCCTCATTTTTGTGAAAACAAGAGTAATTTTTTAAATACTATATTTGGTTATAGTAAAATAGTCTATAATAATACCTGGTGTTTGTTAGTGGGGCAATATTTTATATGACAAAAACTGAACTTTTGCTCAGATAAAAAATTAATGCTGAAGATAGAATTAACTTTCTTCAGGCTGGAGGTATATGGCTCAATAGTAAAGGACTTGCCTAGTAGGCAGAAAGCCCTGGATTCAATCCAGACACACACATACACTCCCACTAGTTTTTGTACCCACTTTCCTTATTATGAATACATACATACATGCATACATACATACATACATGCTGAGAGAGAAGAATGGAAAGGGGAGGAGGGAAAACAGAAGAGGAGGAAAGGAGAGGAGAAGAAAGGAGAGAATGAAATTTCTTTAGGTGAGATTAGAGTCAAAAAGTTTAGGGCTAGTAAGAATATGTTTCCTCAACCTCTTACAGAGTTTCTATATAAAGGTATACCTTGTTTTCTGGGATCTCTAAGCCTTTATTTTCACCATATCTTGCCACTGTAACCAGAAGAAGTTATCATGACACGGTCTGTACATTCACACAACTTGGCAAGCTCCTGGCCCCAGGATATGTTTATAGCACACAGGCTATTATGTCCAGGCTCTTCTTCCAATATCACTCATTTGTAAGACATAATTTTCCAGTAGATGGCAGTAAAATGAGTTTTTTTTAAGTCTGTATATACTGATTTTCTGATAGATGGAAGTAACTGGTTACTAGAAAACAACACTTTGCAAATTTCACACAAAGAAAGATACCACTTGAATTAGTGACCATCCTTTTTAAATCAGAAGCAACATTAAGGCTGTAAAATGATTCATTATGCAGTTACTTGGCTAAGTAGCTAAGTACTCCTCCAAAGAGGAGATAGATCACCAAGAAAACAAACTTAGTATGCATTCACCAGATAGCCTGTAGGACAAATCATACATTTTTTTTTTATCTCACACTTACAGAGTGGCGTTTTAAAAACTTTCTGTGTGTGTGTTAGTTTTATCAGGCTAGCTTCAGTCATCTTTCTTTTGACATTCTATTTGCTCATGTGTCCAAGTCTCACCTCTTTAATATCAGAATTGGGTCCAGCTATCAAGACCTCACTGCACGAAAAAGCCTTGCTTGATTACTTCCTCCCTTTCTCTCAAAATTTTCCATTCATCCTGAAAACACAGGAAATATCCATGATTTGTTAGTGCTCATCAGTTTCCTCTCAACCTGCTTGAATTCATGATGGCTGATCTAGAACTTTAAGTACACAAGGACTCTCATATAGGAGTCTCGGTGATATTTTTCAGATAAGGCTGGCCGAAGTTCTAAACACCCAGAGAGCTCCCTCCATGGGGTGAGATTTACCTTCAGCAAAGAATTCTGTAACTATTTAGCAAATTTTTGCATACCCTACTTTTCCAAAACAATCATTTATCTCACTCAGTCTTTAATACATCCAGATAATTTTAGCAAATACCTGGAGGTTCCTCTCCTTCTTAAGTATCAGTCTTTTATTTAGATATTAGTCATCTGCCTCTAAGGCAGGTAATAAACCAAATTTTTGGTACCTTGACCTTGATTGTTCTCATCTCTCAATTTGTGAGAATAAACAGCAATTTTATAAGTTTAAACCACCTACTCTGTGAAAGATGTATTTATTTTTATTTTTTGTGTTAACCAAAAAATACCCAAACCAGATGTGGCTCATCCAAGAAGAATTTTAGAATTCCATGAAAATAATGGAATTTCTCAGAGTCAGAGGTAAGGCTTGAAGGTCAGCTAGTGCATAATGTGTATATAAAAGAGGACACCTGGAGTTTGTAGTTCACAAGCCATATAGTTGTGTGAAGGACCAAATTGAAGAGGAGAAAGAAGCTTGTCTGCTAAGGCTGTGGCTACAGATGGGCATTTAAAAGAACCCATGGGATGAAACCGGATAAGTGCAGTGCTGCTATAGTGGAAAAATCATCAATTTGGGGGTATAAAAAGAAGCTATCAATCACATGCTCAAATACATCCAGTTATAAGTCTATGTTATCTGCAAGTGTTAGTTCTAATGTGTTTTGGGAGATAGCAAATAACACATGCAATCAGGTTGTGATGCAGATTAAAGGAAAGCTAATCAAAACTCATATTGCATGGTATGAAATCAAAAGAAAATGATCTGTGCTCTTTCTAGGACTTCAAATGTATATATAAATGATAAATTATTCAAAAATGAGTATTACTCGAAAAACAGTAGAAAATAGGCAAGTAATATAAATGTATTACTCTGGTATGCAACAATATCTGTACAAGATTTATTATTAATCTTAGAACTCTTAAACTAGAAATGCCCTCAGTACAAACTCATTATTTTTAGTAATATAGAAACCTATTTAATAGAAATGACATCATTAATTCAAAGATATGGAATAAATAAATGATCAAAATCAGAACTGCCAATGTTTGGTCAAACAATGTTTTCAACACTGATATAAATAGATAAAGAAGGCAGTAAATTTCATTAACTGAGTCTGTTCAAGACAGTGTGTGATGATAATAAGACATCAGAAAACAACTACAAAAAACTTCTTTCCATCTTAAATACTTTCTACATCTCTAGTACTTTGAAACCTTAAGCAAAAAACTTAAAGTAAAAGCCTAGAGGTTCTAGAAAAGCTATATAAAGGGCCTCTAAATCCATTAACAGAAATATATATTTGTGTGCAATATATATACATTTATATATATATAAATTTCTATATATAAATGTATATATGATATATATTATATATATAAAATTTATAAATATATAAATTTTAGTACATGCTTGGAGATATACATAATTTATATATGTATATGATTATTAGTGTTCTAGGAATGGAATAATCATCATAGTATTTCAAAATTACAATATATATGTGTGTGTTTGTGTGTGTGTATAAATGAATATAAATGATGGGAATATGTAAAATATTTTGATAGCTACCATTAATTTAATTAGATTATAACTTTACATTTCCACTTATTTTGTTCTAATTCTGTCAGATTGCTGCACAATTGTATACTTGAAGATGGTTTCTCATTTTTTGCTATACCTATTTTTATTAAAATCATTTTTAACCCAGCCTTTACTTTTAAAAGCACTATTAGAGAGGACAGAGGGTTGCTGAATTGCAATGTCTGTATATCATAGTAGATTCCTATTAAAAAGAATATCACCTATGAAATTCATCTCACCTACTTTAGTTAGTATTCCATGTAATTTTTATGAAATTCATTAAATGTTTTCATGTACAGAGTCCTACCACACTATATTTTCTGTATGTTTAACACTTGTTAAACTGTTTACTTGGATGGCATTTGAAAGTGGTACAAGCCATTCCTACACATTGGTGGCATGTAGTACTGTAGCAGGAGGCGTGGGCTGAATCCCACAGCACGGCTAGCTTAACCCCCGAAATAACCATACAGAAATTGTATTAATTAAATTAATGCCTGGCCCATTATATCTAGCCTTTTCTTGGCCAACTCTCATATCTGGATCTAACCCATTTCTCTTAATCTGTGCTCACCACGAGGCTGTGGTTTACCAGGAAATATTCAGCATGTCTGACCTGGAGGCTCCATGGCAACTTTCTCTGACTCTGCCTTCTCTTTCCCCAGCATTCAGTTCTCTTTTCCACGCCTATCTAAGTGCTGCCCTATCAAAAGGCCAAGGCAGTTTCTTTATTTAACCAATGAAAGCAACACATGGACAGAAGACCCTCCTACACCACAGCACCATAGCTTTCTAAACACCATTTTATGCTATAAACTCTCAAAATTTGAAAATCCCTCATAGAGTAGATCTGTTCCCTAGAACAACAAAACATCCTATTGATGACATGCTATATCTGTCAGAAAAAAGTTTTTCAATGTTTTTTTTTTTCATTTTTAAGAGCCACAAGAGAGTTTTCCTTTCCACTTATTATCAGTGACCCTCACAGCAGCATGAGAGGCAGAACGAAGCTTGAGAATTTTACATTGGAAATGGATGCTCTGCCTGTTGTTATGTGATTTTATACACATACCTCAACCAGCATTGACTGCTTTGTTTGTGCAGGTGGATGTGATACTTAGTTTGAAAGGGCATATTGGGAATCAAAAGAGGTAATTTTGTGGAAAACTTTTCCAACCTGTGAATTGTTGGGTAAATGCTCCAGTATTATGTTTTTGTATTTGTTTTGATAGGTGCTCTCTGTTCATCCAGGAACTTGGGACGTGCACTATTCCAGAATTTGGTCACTTTTCAGAAATTCTTGATTTCTTAAAAAATCATTTGATAAAGCCATTCTATGGCAGCACATCCATGTATAGTTCAGCCATTTTGGTGATTCATTTTTTGGAGGAAGGGGAATCTACAAACTACCCTCTCATGTAATCATAAATTCAAACATAGAGAAAATAAATTCTAATTTTTTTATCTATTTATTTTTAGCTTACAGCTTCATTTATTTTATTAGACTATGGAATCGTCTTCCTACTTTTTCAGGTTTTTTTTCTTCTTCCCTTTTCCTCCCTCCTGCCCTATCACGCTCCCCTCTTTGTCCCTCTTTCACACCTTTGTGACTTGCTTCTTCCTTCTCTTCTCTTCCCCTTTTTCCTTTTACCCATCATGAAAAGGACCCTCTATAAACCTTGAAGAAATGCACAGTGGTGAAGATAATTCTCAACTTTCTTCATGTTCTTCCTTGTATTTTGCTTTCCCAAAGGATTGATTCTCTAAATTTATATTATCAAACCTAGGAGGTTTTCATCCTAGAGGTAGAGATATCAATTTCAGTAATATTTTTATATATCAAATTATATTCTACTGTGTTCATTCATTTTACATTTCTTTAAAATATCCCTTCTATTTTTCACATCACTTTATAATGTTACATCATCATCTCTTATTATTCCCAGCATAACCACATAAAGTTGACTTTAAGTGCTTCAAAATACTGAAATTTCTACAGACTACAAACATGAAGTATATATTTGATTTACTTTTAGCTGCCTGGCAACTGTTCTTATGTCTATAATTCCCTAGGATATTGGGAATATAGTACACTTATTTTGAAATAGAAAGATTTTAATTTCTCTCCTTTGAATGTAAGAATATCCAGAAGGCATTTCCTTTTAGTAGAACAAAGTGATTGACAAGACAATCCACAAGAGTGGACAAGTAGTATAAATAACCTAACCCTCAGTCGTTTGGCTTTCTTGCATCAAGGTTTCTCTACATATCAATACCCAGTAAGGTATTGTGTGAGGCTGATAGTGCAATCATAGGATTCATGCATTTTCTTACCCATTCTGAAAATTATACTCCTGTTTAAAATACATAAATTATGTAAAAAAATCTCGGTATGATTTGATAGAGTAGAAATTGCCTAATACCATGAGATCAGATAACAGATGAAAGTTGAATCATACCAAGGAAGCTGGGAGGTTCTTTGCATCAAAGAAATACATTCTACTTAAGTCAAGCTCTCATTTTGAAAATTATCTGAGGATCCTTCAGTGTCTCCATAAGCACGCAGCGCTATGTTACTGGGTCATATGGAAATAATGGAGAATTACTCTATTATGCACAGTCCTTTATATTCTTTGAATAATGAATCTATTTAATGTATTCTCTATTCAAAAGCATCATTTCAAATTAGCTGTAACCTCTGAAAGTTTCTCAGCTAGAATGAGATGGGTAATTTTTTTAATTAAAAAATATTTAAAGAAATACTTAAGACAATTCACTGTAGTCCAATAGATGTTTGGGCTACAAAGCTTTTATTTTCCTATTAAGAATGAAGACGATATGAATTATTCCATGTATTTAAAGAATTATATTATTATAAGTGACAAAACATAGACTCCAAACTACTTAAATAAATGATAAAGGGACATAAATTTCTTGACTGTCCCACAATCTCTATATCAAAACCTACTGGGCTACACAACAGAGAGTTGGTTGGCTTGTACTGTAACTGAAGTTTTTGAACTTCCAACTGTGTATCAGTCTGCCCCTTTATGCAGCATGTAACAACCACCTGAAACTAAATCTACCACTTTTTTGTTATTATTGTATATGTGTTTAATTTCATCAAAATCATTTACTAGCTGCAAGACATGTTCCAGGTCTGGTGTTTGGCAATGGCAATAAAACAACAGATACATTGCTTTATCTTCTGAAATATGTTGTCTAAGAAATGCCAATACACAAGCACATACTTGTGTCTCTCTCTTGGACATATTCTTAAGCAGTTGTTGGCATAACATGGTATGGAGATCAAAACAGAAAGGCATTCAGGAACTTTTGAGCAATCAAGTAAAGCTCACTAGAGGAGTCAACAGCTAACTGGGAGGTGAGTTGAGTCTCATACACTCTACCTGTAACCAGGATGACCTTTGCTAAACTCCTGATCCTCTTCCCTTTATGTACTGAATACTGAGACTGTAGGCATGTGTTACCAGATCAGGCTTGTGCAGTGCTCTTAATTAAATCCTGGCCTTAGTATGTTCTAGGAAAGCACTCTAGGAAATAAACTCTATTCCTAAGCTAGGTCAGAAATTTTTTAAAATTATATTCTACTGTTTGTATATGCCACATTTTATTTTTACATCTTCTTGCCATTGGGCTATAGTTAAAACCATCTTTAAGAACATGAAGGAAAACACCTTTTTTTTCTCATTTTTTTTATTAAAGATTTCCATCTCCTCCCCTCCTCCTCCCCCTTCCCTCCCTTCCCTTCCACCCATACCCCCACTTCACCCCTCTCCAAAGACAAAGAGCCATCAGGGTTCCCTTCACTATGTTAAGTCCAAGGTCCTCCCAGCTCCCCCTAAGTCCAGGAAAGTGAGCAACCAAACTGACAAGGCTCACAGTGAAAACACCTTTTTAAGATCCTGTTTTCAGTTACTCAGAATCACAACTGGTAAATTACACAATTTTACTTCTTTTTAATTATTTGCATATTTCTTTAATAAGATGACTTGTTTCACTGTAACATTTTTAAAAGTTAGTCCTGCTTGTGTGAGAAAGTGTGCTTGCTTCATTACAGCTTGTCTTTAAATATTGGTTCTGCATGTGTGAGAAAAGACAGCATTTGTGTATCTGAGTCTAACTAAATTCAATTAAAAGATGGCATCTTCACTTCCTTCTGTTTTCATGCACATGACAAAACCGCACTTTTCTTCATGAATAAATAAAACTATACAGTGTATCTATACAATGGTTCTTTATTTTTTGTTTAATTTTTCTCATAACATATTTGATTTCAGTTTTTCACTTCAACTCCCAGATCCTACCTGTCTCCCTACCCACCCAACTTCATGTTCTTTCTGCTTTTCAAACAAACAAACAAATGAACAAAATGGAGAAAGCGCCAAGAAACACAAAATCAAAATAAACTTCAGAAAGAAAATCAATAAGACAAATATATATATATATATATATATATATATATATATATATATATATATAAAACCAAAAAGCCCACTGAAAAGCAAACAAATAAAACAAACTATGTAGTTCATTTTCTAGTGACCAACTACTTAGGGGCACGGGGCCTGCTCCAGAATACCCCAGTGATGCTCTAGTAGAGACAACTTTCCCTTCTCCCTTAAAAATGGGGCCTTGTGCCTACTTCCTCTTCTTGGGGCTGGGATTTTCTCTGTGTTTAAACCTATGTAGGCCTTGCGTGTGCTGTCATAGTCTCTGTGAGTGGATTTGTGAATCGTTCTGTTGCCTGGGAAAGTTTGCTTGGAGTCATCCACATCCTCTGGCCCTCACAGTCATTCTGGCTTTTAGGCATAGATCCTTGAGCCTTGAGGAGATGACGGATTTGACCAAGACACCCCTCTAAGGACTCAGTGTTCCAAAGTCTCTTCCATCTGCACAGTGTCCTGTTGTGGATCTTTCTGTTAATTCCCATCGCTGCAAGAAGCTTCTCTGATAAGGCTTGAAAGATGATCTGATCTATGGATATACCAGAAAGTCATTAGGAACAATTTTGCTACTTTATTCCTTTAATAGACTGATAGTACTGGATTTTTTTTGTCTATGCCTATTACATAACTTGTCTCAGGATCTTTACCACTTTAGCCAGGTATCATTCCATCTCATAGAGTGGGCTTTAAATCTAATCAGGATGTGGTTACTTGTTCCCACAGTATTTGTGGCACTTTTTGATTTTCTCCAGTATGTGTTGCAAGTTGTAGGATTTTCACCTAAGTGATATTGATGATTGCTTTGCCCATTCAGTAGCAGGAAATGTACCTTCATGCACCATGAATGCTATTCAGAAGGGGTTAACGTGTCTACTTGGGGACCATTTCTATTTCTCCATATTTGATGACATAAGTTCTATTTTCAGCAACAGAGCGTAAATATCATAATATAGATAGCAACTAATAGCTTTGGCAATAACCTGTGCTGTTCAGAGGGATCTGTAGGATCCCTTTGGCTAATGACTCAACAAGATATAATTCATTCCTAATGACACATTTTCTTTACCTCTTCATTTTTTAATTTGCCTCTGGTCTGACTCAACAACCTGGTTGTTATAAATAAATATGGATACAGATATCCCCATTTTATGCTGACCTATAATTCTCTAGTGTAACACTATTTTGAGAAACACTGAAAATTAAGCATTAGTTTGCTTCAAAACAAGTGAATACTGGGCTGGCTATCTGCCTCAGATAATACAGTTGCTTGACGCCTAAGCAGTCAACCTACATCTGATCCCTGTGATACATCTGGTAAAAGTTGGAATCACCCCACAAGTTATGCTTTCTTAACTTGTCCTCTATTGTTCATAGCATGGGATTCTAGTGGGAAGATATTTAGTATGTCTTAGGAAATCAAAGAAACTCATTGAGGGTGTCAACATCTCATTGGAAGATGAATCATAAGCTTCCAGTAGTGGTAATATACCATCACTTTAGTTATCATTTTAAAAGTATTATTTAATAAGATAAGGTTTCATGTATCCATAGATAGCCTGGGACTCAAGAACAACCTTTCTTTAAAAAAACAACAAACAAAACAAAAACCAAAAACATTCTTATCCTCCTGTCTTTATCTATGTAGGGGAGAAATGGTAGATGTGCTCCCCCATGACACGCATGATCATACATATATACACACTCTTTGCCAATTTGACCGGATATGGAATCACATAAGATGAACATCCCTGGGTATGCTCATGAGGGCATTTCCACTAGAGTTTCACAAAGGAGGAAGGTCCGCCCTGGATGTGAGCAAATAGGGAAAAGCAGATAGCAAAACGGGCATTGTCATTCTCACTTCTGCCCCTCAACTGGCACCTTAGACTCAGTCTCTACAGTCACCATGATCGCTCAGCATTATGGAACATACCCACTCAAAGCAAGAGCCAAAATAAAGCCTCCTTTCTATACGCTGGTTTTGTCAAACATCTATTATTGCAGTATGAGATAAAAGAACTAATACAAGGTCAACTGTTGGTGAAAAGAGTCCCATAATGCCATCCTTGACGTTTTCCTATCGTTAGGCCAGAAGGTATACTTTACCCCAAGGTCTCCTTGTCCTTCATAAAAGAATTATGTCTGCAGTTATAATTAGTAAAGTTGCTTAATTAAGTTAGACATTTGCCAGACATCAAAGATTATAACACATACCAATTATTTTCCAGAGTAGGTTATTAGTATAATTTGCTTTATATTAAATAGACAATTAAATGTGCCAAGCAAAGCAAACAAATAAACCTCCCCCTCAACACCCCTAAGAGTCTCTTGTGTGCCAGAGCTGCTCACTGTCTCCTTACTAGCTCTGAACTTTACAGTCTGAGCAAGTTGATCTGCTCTACATTTTGGAGAAAGAGGAATCCAATTCAGGGAAATGCTGATAAAGTTCTGAACTACCAAACCATGGCCATATCTTCTGTGCTGCACAGCAAAGCCTCTTGCTTGTCTCTGTTTTAGTGTAGGACCTAAAGGCCATGGTGGCCGGGATGTGAAGTTCCCTTTCTCTTCTCTTTCATAAGCTTCCTCTTCAATTATGTAGGATGGCACCTTTAACACAATCACTCTTTAGCTCAACCCATTTAGATCAAAACAAACATGTGCTTTATAAACCATAGAATTTTATTCCCAAGAAGTCAAAGATCCAGTACTGCCAGATTTAGTGAAGGCTGACTTCTGCTTCCTAAGTCCCATTCTACCTTAGATGGTGGAAGGAGCCAGGAGACTTTCTTTGGTCTCTTTCATAAGAACACTAGTCTCACTCATGAGACAGAGTCCTCATGACAAAATCACTTCCCAATATCATCATCACCCTGGGGTTAGGATTTCAATACCAATTTCGGGCAGACCAAATTTGGACCATTGCTTTATATCTCTTAGTTTTCATTTAACCTGTGTGGTTTCCATCAACACTAATACACTCAGTGTTGTAAAAAATAGTCTCACTTATCTATCGCTAATTCTCTTACTTTAGATTTCCTTTTTATGTATTCTTAAAATAAGCTAATATTCTTTTATCCTTCACATTCGACCATTCTTTTCTGTTAAAATTCATTCGTTTTATTTCTTCTTGATAATCTGATACACATATGCCATGTGTTTAGAGTATTCTTGTCTCTTTATCCCCCTTCCAACTCCTCTCAGACCTCCTCTCATATCCTCCTCCCAAATTCATGCCCTCTTATTCTTTTTTGTAAGCCCAGTGAATTCACTGAGTTAAAGTAGTGTTGCCAATATGGAAAGAAGTATAGGGCTATCCATGAATCATGGGCAACCTACCATGGGTTTAACCCCTGAAGAAAACTACTTCTTCCTACTTCAGTAGCCATCAACTGCTAATAGATCCTCAGCTAGAGGTAAGGCCTCCGAAGTCCCTCTTCTATCTATGCTGCAATATTTATCATCTTGGTCTTGTTCAGGCAACCATAGTTGCTGTGCACTCATGAGTGCCCTGTCCCTACCATGTCCAGAGAATTTTTTTTTTTTGCAGCAATACGTCTAAACCTCTGACTCTTAGAACCTCTCTGGCTCCTCTTCAGTGGTGTTCCTTGAGTTTTGTATGGAGAAGATATGTGTTATTAAAGACCCTCTGTTTACTAGGACACATATTTATAAGATATTTAACTCATTCATTTAGAAATAATTTCATGCCAATGACAATATCTGCTTTCACTGAAAGATAAACCTATTCAAAGGTCCAGTAAGGAGTTTGAAAAGCGCACTGTTTTTCAGTTGTACAAATCCCTTTGACGTCCTAAGCCTGCTGGTTTCTGGGTGCACTCTGCAGTGCAGTTGCTGCGGTGCTTTACTGTGGCCTTGTGGAATTCCACCTCATACAGATGTATAATTGAACAAGGGGAAATTGCTTCAATGACCTTTTCATATAATTGAAAATAGTAGTTTTGACAAGCTGTAGAATCTTACAAGTGAGTGGGGCTGTGCTTCTGAAGCTGTACCCTCGCTTCCGTTGCTGTGTTCCATGAACCTGTTTTGATATGTTATTCACAAATTATTGTGCACTAGTCTTTTGGGAAATATTTTTCATTGACTTCTGTCAATCTTTCAATATTTTATATACTTCGTTAGATAATATGAAATAATCTCTTTAACCAAACCATCACTGATATTTTGACTATAAAAGAAAATAGGCTTCTCAAAGTTTAAATTGTTATAAAAACTGAAATTTCCTGTTTAGTAATGTAGTTCTGATTGAAATTTAATAAAGTCAATATTCTTATCTATTAATTTTACATTAAATCTAGTTTTCATTTTAATATTTATTTTTGTGTTATTTTAATTTCAAAAATTGACAATTTATTATCTTAGTAAAGTGTTCTCCAGTTAAATTGGCTATTTTTAAAGTGTAAGTGCTTGATAATGAAGAACACAATTGACATTTGTTTAATGTGTTATCACTCGTGATTGGGAGTGTTTTTGAACAATTGGTACCAATGTCAGCACAGGGAGAAAAGTCAAAATATATTAATTATATGTTTTGAATGTGTATTTTTGACCTTCTAGATCATCTGTAAGGATTCTGGCAACACCCAAGGTTCCATATACTAAACTCTGAGATGTAATGCTCCATATAGAATCATTTAGGACATTCTGAAAGAAGACCACACACCTATAAAGACAAAAGGTACATATTTATGTGGAGTACTTAGTTAACAAGAGCCTACAATTCTTTTTTTATGGTTTTTTTATATTTAAAAATTTCCATCTCCTCCTCTACTTCTCCCACTCCCCTCCCCTCCCCTCCACCTATAACCCCCTCCCTCCCTCTCCAGGCCAAGGAGCCATTAGGGTTGCCTACTCTATGTTAAGACCAAGGTCCTCCCAACTCCCCCCAGGTCCAGGAAGGTGATCAACCAAGCTGAGAAGGCTCCCACAGAGCCCGTCCATGCAGAAGAATCAAAGCCCAGCTCCTTTGTCCTTGGCTTCTCAGTCAGCCTGGCATGTTCAATACCCGCTTCACAAGCCCAGTCAGCTGTGTTCTGCCTTTGGGCTATTGAACCTATAGGGAAGTAGTATAGCTAATAATAATAAGGGCACACAAGCAAATGGGAAAGTGTCCAATGCTAACCTTCAGAGCACTTTAGTGATTTAGCCACATATTAATTTCTACATATGTCTTCCCAAATGTGTAGGTCAATAAAGTGTAAGATTGTAGCCATTTTAGCAGCCTTCTTTTGTGCTACCAACCAGCTCCCAAATCATGACATGGAGATTTATTAGTTATGAATGCTTGGTCTTATTTTATGCTTGTCCTGCTAGCTCATATAACTTAAGTTAACCTGTTTCTCTTCATCTACATTTGGTTTTGAACCTTTCTTTCATTCTGTATGTCCATTCTGTATGTACTACTCTGTGTCTGCCTAACTAGTCCAGGATGTTTCGATCTTTTTCTCCTTCATTCTTTTCTCTTTTCTTTTCCTCTGAGCCTAAATTCCTCTTCTTACCTATTCACTCTGCCCACCAGCCCTGCCTGTTCCTCTACTGCCTAGCTATTGGCTGTTCAGCTTTTTATTAGAGCAATTATGTACCTTAGTAGGCAGGCAAAGCAAAACATTTTCACATTGTTAAGCAAATGCAGCATAAACAAATGTAAAACATGTTTGCCTAATTAAAGAAACATTCCACAACAGTCATTGGCTAAATGTAGTTAGATTAAAGTTAGGTAAAACCAAACAAGTTTTAAAATTCAATTTCTTTGTTCCTGTAGTTGTGTTTCAAGCACATAAATCAGCATAATAGTTGCTGTTATTTTAGAAAGTGAATATATAAAACATTGCCTTCACTGCAGAAAGTTCATTAGTCAGTTTTACTATGAGATGTCGTGGTCTTTATTTCACCTTCCTTTATCTACTTATTGTCTGCCATTCATGGTTCTTTGATCTATTTCTGTTTTTTTTTCATTTAATAGAAATATCATGGCAATGCCCTGCACAAATAATTTCTCTATGTCCTCGACTTGTATGTCACCCCTTAAGCAAAGTAGAGCTACATCATCTCTGAAATTGTATTGGCTCATTCTCAGTCCATTTACTTTTTTGAAAAACAATTGGTATCTTATTTTTTTTTCAACTCAGTGAAGCAACATGAAGCCATAGAACCATATTATGTTATGAACTAATAATTCTCTGCCAACTTAGACTGAACCCTTGAAGAGACTCTCTTCTCAGAGAAAGCTGGCTCCTTGGCACAAGCCTAGCTACTTTTGGCCTGGTGAACACATTTTGCTAACTTTTTCACAATTTCCCTGCAGCCAACTTCCTGCCCAAGACAAAGTGATACTTTGTGTGAGACAGTATTTCCCTCACCCGACCTACTGGACACTTAGGGAAGCAGACTGTGAGATCTATCAGAGGTGATGGAACAACCAAGAGCAAGAGAAGGTATTGGGAGTCATTCAGGAAATAATTCTTGCCTCTTAAGTTCTACAGTCTTTTTATTGGGATAAAAGCAGTTGAGTGAAGCAAGTATGGGGTTAACTCCACCCTAACTCTAACCCTAGAATGAAGCCAGCGGACATGACAATTTCATGGTTATTTCCCCAGCTGTTTTACTGTTTTGTTTTTAACATGATGCAAACTGTGAGGCTAGAGTATAGATTTTAATTATAATTGCATCCATGCCTAGTGTAAGACAATTCATAGATTCTTGCTGTTTTTGATTTACAGTTGTCCTTCATCTAGGGATATTAATACATGAAAACATCTTAGGATTTAGTTCCTCTATGTAATTTATGTCACATTTTATTTTTCCACCCTTTTCAAAGTTACTCTCTGGATAATAAATTCTGACAAGTACAATACTCTAACTCCAGTAGAAATTGATAAGATTTCTAAGAACTTTATTCTCTTCCCCACTTTCTCTTAATTACCTTTCATATATAGAGAGTGTATCAACATGTCATAGGAAAACAGAATTGGAAGAAATCAAAGAGTATATTAGTTTGTCTCACATTTCCAGATACACTTGAGATCAAAAGCAGAGAAGTAATCATTAAAGATTATTAGATCTAAGCATTGCTGTGGACATACACGCTTGACAACACATGTCGCCAAGGTCCAAATGAGTTGCTAAGATTTTTTTCTCTGTATTTGAATACATATAGAATTTGGATGTCAAAATTTTGAGACTGTAAGATAGCTCGATATTTTGATGGAGGGGAAAGAGGATAGTTGGACTCTACATGTGACAGCTCATACACTTTCTAGTGTTGGTTTGGCTTTTTTCTTAATAGTGTTTATTATTTCCTCACATTAGTTTGCAATTTCATTTGCTTGTTATATA
This sequence comes from Arvicola amphibius, assembly GCF_903992535.2. Lineage (NCBI taxonomy): Eukaryota > Metazoa > Chordata > Mammalia > Rodentia > Cricetidae > Arvicola > Arvicola amphibius. The sequence continues at coordinate 126,767,164 of NC_052051.1, read as the reverse complement.
TTCCTATCATCAGAAAATTTGTCTGCGAAGACAGATCTTTGGTCTGGACAAAATCCCCACATTTGGAACATTATGCACAAGTGGTATTCAAAAAATATTTTATGGGTGCATAAGTATAAGATGTGTTTGATCTCCTTTGATTAAATATTACAACAGCAACACTTCACACACATGGCTTTCACACTTAAATTATGTGAATCACTCTGTAAGTATACCTTTGAAAGCTATGTAGAATTATCCTCACTTTAAAGAAAAGATGTCTAAATGTCTTAGACATGGTATTGTTAAGATAAAAATCAAAAGCTCATTAAGAAAGAGTCATTTCTGGAAAGAAAAATAATTGTCATAATTGTCAGGAAAAGACAATTATAAACATTAGTTTTTGGAATCAGGAGTGTAATTCCTTAGAAGTGGCTTTAAGAGCAACAAGCAAGTACATAAACATTTTAACAGCATTTTACTAATTCCTGGAGAATTTCATACAATGTATTTTGAACATTCATCCTCCTTTCCCGTGTCTACTCATAAATTGTATCTCTTGCCACCCAACTTTGAGTTTTCTTCTTTTTATTTTCTTTCCACATGGAGTCCAGTTTGTGTTATATAGATAGTCTTGGGGGGTGGGGCATGTCTGGTGTGTCACAGGGGTCACATCACTAAAGATAACAGACTCAGTCTCCTAGTAGCTATTAAATATCAACAGATTCTCAGCTAATGGTGATAATGTATGCCCAGCTTTCCACTCCATGATGTGATATTTGTCTCGATGAAACTTGAGCAGATCTTTTGCTTGAGTTTATACATGCAGGTACCCTGCTGTGTCTGAAACGCTGAACATTCCCTTGGTGTTATCTACCACTCTGGCTCTTACAATCTTTCTCCCAACTCTTCTCAAAAGATCCTGGGTCCTGGGAGAAAAGTATGATAGGTATGTCCCAATTAGGACTGACCATGGTCTCATTCACTGCACCTTAACTAATTGAAGATCTCTGTTCCATTTATCCTAATGATGAGGGTTGCAAGATGCTCTGGCAGGCCACTCAGATAAGCATGGTGATAGCAATGTCACATCCCTTGGTCCCCGGGCATGGCTTCAGGTGGTGTTCCATAACACGGGTATCTGTGTGACCTTGGAAGGACCTCAACACAGACCCCAGTAGGACCATGGTCCTTATCAGCATTCTAGGGCTGGATGTTACCATGGCCATGGGTGGCAGCATAGGTCATTGGGACTGACATCTCTCCAGCTACAGGGTGGCCCCTGGGAATCAGCATGGCCCCAGGTAGGGGCCCAGACCCTGTTCATCCCCATAGCCTTCGATGGTCACAGCACCATGTCTGTCAACATTGACCCTGGCTCTTGACAGCACTTCAGATCTGGATATCACTGGGACCCCAGTTGGTAAGCAAGCCTCCCACAACAGCTCATTCCTTACTGCCTTCACCTCTTCAGATCTGCCTCTCTCTACAGTCATGAACACTTCTGCCTATCTCTTTCTACTATAACACTCCATATATTTGCTCAGCATAATGATGCCAAACCCCCTGGCTCCACATGGTGTCGAGCATACCTGTGGTTTCTTCTCCCTTTCTAGGGCAGTAGCCCTGAGCAGGCATGTGGTTACTGGAATTTTGGCTTGTTAGAATGAAGTGTTTAGTCAGTTTATTGTTATTTACTTAGATAGTAAATCCATTGAAACACTCTTTCTGTACCTGTGTGCATTTTTTAAAAGAAACTTGTATAGTAGTATGGCTAACCCGCACTATACAAAGACCTAAGAACTGTATGCTCAGTGCCAACTGTGTAGTATTTAAACTAAATCCTGCTATCCCTCTCTTTCCTTCCTCCTCAGCAATTGAACAGTAGCTGCTGTGGCCAAGCATAGGTTCTCCACACAGTTCCCAGTCACGTCAATCTCCATTTCCTGGACTGTCTGCAACTTTCATCTTTCTCTAGTCTTTAATGCTATCCAAGGATGGAGGCCAATGACCTTTTTTCTTCCCAGCCCTGGTGATTGGATCATGGTACCAAGTGGAAGCTGCACATCTGAAAATAAAAAAGATGCTACCGTGCACTTACAAACTCAGATAATGCTGCTCCTGCTGCTGCTGACTGTTTAACATTAACTATAATCTTAAAGTTATACAGATAAAACAAATCAATTGAACAAAAAGCTTTCGAAGTCTTACATTTAGAAAAAAATAATGTGATATTTTTCAATTTTTAGTTTTAGTTGCTAATGTAACACCACCAATTTTCCTAGTTTTCTTCGTGACATTTATCTCTACACTTATAATTAATCAGCTTCTACTGTTATTCCTAATTTCATTGGTTTTAGGGATTATCTATTTATTTCTGAATAGGGTGGGTAAAAATTTAATTTATAAATACCACACTTGATATTTTAGTGTTGTAAGCATATACCTTTTATTTATTTTTCTCATGTTTCAAGCTACACCATGGGACAAAGATTATATAATCATGATTATGAACATGGTATTCATTGATAAAATAAGTAAGCTACGAAAAGTGATTTTTTATTTGGTATGAGATATCAAACCTATAGACTTGCAGTTGGTAGGCCCAAGTATTTGTGCTAGTTGTTGGAACAGGGGACCAAACCGGGCTCTCTGAATGTGGCTGATGGTGGAGGAGGACTGAGAAACCAAGGACAACGGCAATGAATGTGAACTCTACAGCATGGACGGGCTCACTGTGAGCCTTAACCTTCACCTGGCAATGGATGGAGATAGAGACAGAGCCCCACATTGGAGCACTGGACTGAGCTCCCAAAGTTCAGATGAGGAGCAGAAGGAGAGAGATCATGAGAAAGAAAGTCCTCTTAGATATCTTGTTGCTATTCTGTGCCTTAGAGATTTTGCAGCTTTGGAGATGCAAAGCAGTCCCCTTTACATACTTGAGAAGTTAATAGAGAAGGTGGATGTTGGGGTGCAACAACTCATAGCCCTGCTGCTGGGCTTGGTTTGTAGCTGAGCTGGTAAGTCCAGCAACTCTCCCTTATTCTCAAGCTCTTCAGTGCTGCCCGGGCTGGCTCACCCAATGCAGCAGCAGCAAGGGATGGTGGTTTGTTCTCCTGTTCTCACTCCCTTGGGGCAGGCTCACTTGCACCTATACCATCAGGACTAGCTCTATTGTACTGCTCAGGCAAGGTGCAGGGCTAGCTCTTCTGAGTACTGCAGAAGAGAGGGACAAGGCCAGCTTTCATGATTTCAGGACCAGCTCTACCACCTGCCACAGGCAGCAAGGGGCAGGGGTGGGAGGACATCTTTCTCTCACCCATAACACCACATGGCAGATGGGGGGGGCAGAACTCCCACATATTACTGCAAGCTGAATGGCCAAAATCAATAAAACAATGATAATACATGCTGTTATAAAGATATAAGGAAAGGAGTTCATTGCCGGCAGGAGTGCAATTTAGTAAAACCCCTATGGAAATCAGTGTGGAGATTCCTCAAAAAGCTGAAAAGCAATCTACCTTCAAGATCCAGCAATACCATTTGGGAGTATACTCAAAGGACTCATCCTCTAACTAAATAGATAATTGTTCAGACATGTTCGTTGCTGATATATTTATAATTAAATCTCTGAAAAACAATTATTAACTTATTATTTGATAATTTTATACATATATGCAATGTGTTTTGGTCATACTGACCCCCATTCCCTTCTTTTATTGCCTCTTTCTTCTTCTCAAAAAGTCTCCTCATGCTTTTATATATTTTAGTTGACCCATTAAGTTTAATAACGGCTGCCTATATGACCGTGTGTGTGTGAAGTCAATTGCTAGAGCACACTTAAATCCAAGTGTCTATCACTGGGGGAAAAAGATTCTGTAGCCTCCATGAGCCATTAACTACCTAAAGCTCCTCAGGGAGGGAGGGGGCTCATGAGTTCCTCTCCCATCTATGCTGTAATGTCTATTAGTTTGATCTTTTGAAGACCTGATACAGGTAACAATGGTTTCAGGGAGCTTATGGTTACAACTGCCATGTCAGGTCTAGAAGACCGTATTTCCCAATGTTCTTCCTGGTCTTTGGTTCATACAGCTTTTTGGTTCCATTTTATATAACATTCCTGAGCACCAGAGAGGGGCAATCATGTAGATGTCCCATTTAGGTCTAAACACTCAACAGTCAATTATTCTTCACACTTGGCCATTGATGTCTCTCTGCAGTAACTACTGGCCACCACAAAAATAATTTTTTGACTAAATCTGAGAGCTCCACAGATGTTTCAATATAGACATAAATAATTATAAGTCTACTTCACAAAACAACAGTGTCTATTTAACAAGATAATGGTAAGTTTCTACTAGAGCCTATGACTGTTCTATAGCCATGAGTACTTAACCAGGTATACAGTACCAGCCATGAATTATCTCCTGTACAATGGACAACAAATTTAATCAGAAAATGGTTGGTTACTGACAAGATAATCATACTACTACTGCACTAGTGAATGCATCTTGTTGGGCTGATTCACTCTATAACAGGATGTACCCACTACCACGTAAAACCATTGGTGACTTTTCTCACCCTGCTACCTACATAAAATCTATGAAAACTGGCTGCTAAACACAGCTACATAAAGCATTTATGTGAGATAAGCACACACACACACACATGCACACACACACACACACACACACACACACACACACACACACACACACACACACATATATATATATATATATATATATATATATATATATATATATATATATATATACATTTTGCTGACATTTGCATGCCATTTTTCAGATTCTTAAGTTGAATCTGAATTCCTGGTCCGTATGGCATTGATATGACTTACAGTGGATCTTACCCACTATGACTGCTGTTCCTGGTTGTCAAGTCTACTACACTGCAATTATTTAAAAACCTATAAGAGTTCTGTTGTATTCGAGTATAAATTGAAACAGTCTTCAAAGGCCAATGTGGGTGGCTGTCTCCTAGCATTATAGAATATAAGGTTAACCCTGTTTGCTTTCTAATAGTAACGAATGCACTGGTTAAAGCTGCGTTTGTACTGATAATAACTTTAATATTTAGTACTTTTTCAAATGTTTAATCCGTTCAATACTTCATTGTTGTTGCTTGATTGAAAATTACCTGTTAGGCATTTGTTTATTTGATACCCTTGTGTTTAATAAAGGTAGTCAGTCTGAAAAAAAAAATCTATAAGAACCATCACCAATGAGAGGGGGAATTTTGAAGCTTTAGAGGGGTTGCAATAGAAAAGATTTAAGTCAAAAAGAAGTTTCTAGGGAACACGATTGACTCAGACACCAGAGAAAAGGGAAAAGGCTATAAAATGCTGAAAATATTTACCCGGTTGTCTGTGCTGTTATATTTCAGTCTCAATGTGTAGATTCTTGCATTGCATCAAGCAAAATCATTACTAGCTTATAAAAGAAAAGTTTAGGTTATTGCAGGCCATATTGTCCCATTGCTGCTACCATTTAAAGTAGATCTCTTCATTGTTAATATATATCATTGTTCTAATTTTTAATTATAAAGTATTTTAAAAACATTCTTGAGACTCTCATACAATGTCTTTTTATCATATCTACTCCTGCCCCAAGTCTTCACTACCCACTCGATGCCACATCATCCGTTTTCTTTCTTTTTAGACCCAAGACCAATACCCGTTGCACAATACTCTTGAATGTCCACTCTGACTCCCTTAAAGAAAACTGAATCTTCCTTTCTCAACAGCTATAAAATGCCAATAGCTCCTCAGCTATTGTGACAAGCTCTACTCCCCTTCTCCTCTAGGATTTTTTCTTGCTTCAACTCACACTGGTCGTGTTAATGTGTCTCCACTGCTTCAGATTCACATGTACAACTGCCATGTTGTGCATGTAAAACATTACTTCCTCTGGCTCTTACAGGATTTCCACAACCACTACCCTTCTAAGAAGATCCCTGTGTCTTGGGGAAAAGGGTATAATATGAATGTCCTATTGAGGGCTCATCACTCTGTAATTTTCTAGTCTCTGAATATATATCAGAAATCGTGAGTTTCTATAGTAATTGCATTGATTACAAGGAGAAGATTCTCTGATGAAGGTTGTAAGTACTCTAATCTATGAATGTATTGATAAGTAATTAGGAGTCAGTTTAACACTGTAGCTATTTAACAGAATAGTAGTAGTAGATTTGCCCCTTAGTTCTATGGCCTCTGTAATCACGGGTTCCTAGCCTCATAATGATGTCAAATATGGTTTCCATTCATGGAGCAGCCCTTGAATTCAATCACAAAGTAGTGAATAGTTCCCATAATATTTTGAGACAATTACATTAGTGAATCTATCTTGTCAGGATAGTCATTGGTATATCTCATTAATTTTACAGCTGGGTAAGATTGATACTTTGTTTGCTTCTCAAGTGTTAGCACCTTTTATGACTACAGGAGGTAGGTAAAAGGAATAAAACTTTCAGGTCAGTAACAATTTGTTTTGCCAATATCCATGGCTCAAGTATATGATGTTTTCTGCAATACGGTTTTACAATGGTGTTTTTATGGTAATCAAGAGCAATAACACCAACCTGTAATGTTTGGGGACCTATGGGACCCCACTAACCAACAACTCAAAAATAGATACCTCACACCCAGTAATGCAGTTTTTATTTGCTAACCTATAGTTGTGGCATTGCAGAACATTGGTCCAGGCCCTTTCGGCTTTCAAAGTCTCCACAGAAAAGTTAGTTGTCACTTTGATTGGCTGCCCTGATGTGTTATCTGGACTTTCTATCTCAAAGCTGTCAAAGATCTTCCTTGTTCTATATGTTTAGTGTTCTGATTGCTAAATGACATGAAGTTTCCTTTCCAGTCCTATTTGCTGTTATGTATGCCACTTGCCTCTTGATGGGCATCTCTTTCCATAGCTTTTGCGAGCTTTCTTCTACCTATATGCCATAGGCCAAAGCAGCTTCTTTACTAACTAGTGGTAATAAAGCATATTCACAGTGTACAGAAGGAAATTCCACATCAGAATTCAATGCAGCCTCTAGGTAGATCTGTGAGTAGGGCTACTCATGATGTATAGGAACACTGAATCTGAGCATCCCTTCCTAAAGCCTAGGTTGCAGGACAAGTTATTGTCCCGGAGAATGATAAAGATTGTAACTGATAAGCATTGGCATGGCTAAGTTGGCTTTCGGGTAGGAATTTCCTACCTGAAATTCCTGGTCAGACTCCATGTGGTCCCAGAACAAAATGTGTGTCATTGCACCTCTAAAAGGCTCTTTGGTCTTCATATTTTACAAAGAGATTACTGGGATGTTCTTAAATAAGACAATTCTGAGACAATTACATCAGCACCAGGAGTCCCTTGTGTGAGAAGCTTAGAAGCAGAGAAAGAGCTATATCATCTTTGATAATGGCAGCTACGGTAAATGTGGTAAAGAACAGAGTTCCATAAGTCTATCTTGTACAATATTCCTGCAGTAGGTGGTCAGGGTAGATTCTATCAAAGATATTTAGTTTTGCAAAATGCAATAAGTAAGTAAATAAGTAAATCAACACCAATTTTACACCTACTCGATCTACACAATAACCACACTAAGTACTGATTGAATAAAGTAAATTATCTAATAAAATTAAGTTTTCCCAACTATTATCTAACTTAATGCTTGAAACAAATATTCAGTACACATATAAAATAATTCCTCTTGGTCACAAACATATATTTTATTTCTCTAATGGTTATTTGGCCCAAGGTCTATAGTTAAAAAATTCAGATTAGTGATACATTTTTCCTATGAATACCTATAAATTTAAGAGTACATTAAATAGCTGATGATTGGAAAGAAAAATGTACAGTTTTAACATAATTTTAAGATCTTATTTGACTATAGAATCCAGTTGCAATAGAATTTCTATTAGTAACCTACTGAAATAATAATGCTCAGGAGATACTTGAGCAACCACAGTTTAGTGGAATCAACTTGGACAAAATAGGAATCTGGCTAAAACAATCCATACTGTGTCCAACATTATGAGCAAACAGACCTGGCGGCACCAGAGATTAATCTTTCAGAACATCTGGTCTTTTACTGTGGAATATAAATCCCACCCATCTAAATATAATTCTTGCTTTTACCACATAAAATATTTTCTGAACCTCCCCATAGAGCAACATTACTGGTGCTATTTTAATTGCCACTTGATATCGTCTCAGACGCAGCTGGCTATAATTTGACTGTGATAGAAATGACAGGATTTGTGTCTATGTAATACAATTTGCAATTCTCTTTATTTATGTTTTCAAAGGGTGTCATATGCCTCAGCAAGTGACATTTGACATGCTCTCAACCTACTATTTATTAGATTAAAAAGGAAGTCATTTTTATATTAGCTATAAATGGCAAGGCAAACAAAAAACAAAAATCAGAGGATTATAACTGTTTAATACTACTCAGTTAAATACTAAATGCTTTTCAGGAATTATAACTTTAGATTAAGCCCAGAAACTTCCAGTGTGCATATTTGATGCTCTAAAGTATAATCTGGAAAACACATTATATACACATGAATGAAACAGAGCAGTGCACAATTGAGGGACAAACTTGAGTGCCAGAAACAGAACATGGCAAAAAGAGAATTTGGAGGTGACAATATTAAAGAACTCCCAAGTACATAGATTTTTGAGTCATATTTTCTAGTATTAGTTACAACTTTATGTTGACTCACTCAATATTCTGTTCGTTCTTGATATCAACTCTCTGAGTAAACGGAAGGTGTATTGAGATTCAGGGGATGAGTTAGAACAATAAAATAATCCCAACCACCAGCTAACTTGATCAAGTGAAATGATGATCGCATTCACTAGCATAAATATTTTCTCAGATATACTAATGAATAATATGAGATTTCAAAGTGCATATACTACAGAGGTGTATTTTTAAAAATCTATCTCCCTTTTTTAAACATTAGATATAAAGAGATTTGGGGGATGCAAATTGACAAAGTATCTACTGCCTGGAAGATAACAATTAAAGATATTGTTAAAATAAATTAGCAGGTTACTGTTATGATTTACTATGTGTTATAGTGTGAGGGAGACCATTTTGAATAACTTAGGTCAGTATTTAGCTTATGAATTGCTTAAAAGAATAGAAGTTCAGGGCCAGTGAGATGGATTTGTAGGTAAAGGCCCTTGCTGCCAAGGCTGATAACCTCAATTTGATTCCTAAGACCCATGTTGTGGAGGGAGAGAACCAAGCAACTTCAGCAAATTGTCTTTTGGCGTCCATATGTCTCCAACTCCCACAAGTGAATAGAAATGTAATTTTTAAAAAGTTTGTAGCAGAATTGAGCAGAATGTACGAAGATCTCCTGTAATTTCATGCCTCTGTATATGCATAGCCTCCCTTATTGTCAATAACTCCCCTTTGGTGGGTATCTTTGTTTGATGAATCTACAATAACATATCATTATCTCCTAGAATCAATGGTGCATGCTAGTTTCACTCTTGAGGCTGTACATTCTGTTCAATGGGACACATGAATTGCAGCATGTTTTCTCTAGAGAGTATTCTTTATAGTATGTATGTTCATTGCCCCAGGACCACGTGTCTTCCCTTTACCCTAACTAATTTCTGGCAACCACTCTCTTTTAAACAATGTGCACTCATTTAAATTGATTGATCTTGTACTTACTTCCATAGTTTTTCTTTTCCAGAATTATTGTTTCATAAGAAGATGCTGCGTTTCCTCCAAAAGTGTCAGTAGCCCTCTGCAACCCTTAACAGGGCTAAAGAGGCATGTCGTTACTCCACGTCCAGGCCAGCATTTGCTATTATCAGTATTGTAGACTCTATCTGGCCATCCTAATAGATATGAAAATATTTTTTAATTTGTATTTTCTTGATGGCATATGATGTGCAGAATCTTTTCATTTGCTGACTTGCCATCTGTCTATCTTCTTTTACAAGAGTCTGTTCAGGAATTTGAGGACTCATTTTTTTTTCAGTGAATTCATGTTGGACTCCGTGTTGTAGGAATTAAACTGTTGTGTCCAAATCATCTTTTATCTAATGAAGTCCTACTTCTTAATATTTTCTAAATATTTCTATATCAATTTTCTAAATATTTCTATAGCAACCTCCATCACTTTCTTCTCAAATTTTTAAAAAGCTATTCTAAAACATACATAGAATACAGTATCCTCTAAAGCACCCATCAGCTACCCTTAATCCCTCAGAGTCTCATAGGCTATGACAGCTCATTGATTGTTGGGACTAACTGAGTCCTGGCTTTCAGCTGCTCTTTCCTGCTAGAACATTCTAATTGAAGTTACTAGAAGCTGTGCCTACCTTAGAGGATCAGAGGATGGGATTTTCACCTGTTAGCTATTGACTGCAGTGTATTTAAGCCTCTATGGTGCTATTAAAGAAGGACTTTTGGTACCAGTGTTGGAAGGTCTGTGTGTCGGTCTGTCTCTGCGTGTGTATTCTCAACCAGCTCGCGAACTGGGTTCTAGTGCATACAGCACAGACCGGGGCCACGGTGCGCGGCAATTGATGTAGTCTAAAATTAGAAAAGTTTTTGATTTTAGCAATATTAGTTTGATAGAGATCTAGAATTTCAGAAAAGAATGTTTTCATTAGGTAGGTATATTTCAGTAGATAGGAAGTAAATTTTGATTTTCTGTTATAAATATGTAAAAGAATTACCAAAAATATCTCAATAAACCTCTCAAGCACTGTCCAACAGGATCCAACATTCTGCTGTTTACAAGAAACACACCTCAACCACAAAGACAGACATCTACTCAGAGTAAAGGGTTGGGAAAAGGTTTATCAAGCAAGAAACAAGCGGGGGTGGCCATACTAATTTCTAACAAAGTTGACTTCAAACAAAAATCAATCAGAAGAGATGGAAAGGGACACTTTATACACATAACAGGAAAAATCCTTCAGAATGAAGTCTCAATTCTGAATATCTATGCCCCTAATATAAAAGCACCCACTTATGTAAAAGAAAAATTACTAGAACTCAAGGCAGCCATCAAACCACACACATTAATAGTAGGAGACTTCAACACTCCTTCTAATAATCTTGAGATAAGAATCACAAAGTGTTTTCTACTACATTAGAGGAAAATTATCGACAAACCAAGATGAAAGAAAGAATATAGACTTCATATTATGCAGTCTTTCTTACCAAATGTCTAATTTTCTGGAAAATATTTTCTGTATTAAGAAAACAACACTGTTTCTGAAGATAACAATCTTTCTACAGACCAGAGCATTTAACATAAATAATTATACAAGCTGATTTTAAGTATTTAATCTTATTTCTCAGAAAATGTACAAATATCTCTGAGTGATTTTTAATATCTTTATATTTTATATTGTATTTTATAAAGATGCAATAAAATATTATTGTATTCTCCTTTAAGTACCTGTTACTTTTTTTAGACATTTCTTCCATGGTGAAATAATTTTTTGTGATCTTTTGTTTTATTGATATGAATATCATCAATTCTGTGGACCTTGTATAAATGTATAAATCATTCTCAGATGCTCTTCACCCACAGTTTGTGTTTTAGCATACCTAACTCCATCCTGGGACTACTACCTTAGTGTTTCCTGGAGGCATCACTCTGGCTGTGATACAGTTCTTAACTTTTCAAACAGTTGCTTTTCCCTTTCATTTGCTAGACCTATATAAATACATCCCGTTTAAAACTTGACTTACTTACCTCTTCCTTTGGCTACAATTCACAAAAGAGTAGATTTCTTCCACAGCTATTCTTACAGAGTGGTGAACTACTGTAGTGCTTTATCTGGCATCTTTTGACCGGCCACACTTCTTCCTTTAAGTTCCGTGTCAGGCAGCCATTATGAAGGTTCCTATGCAGGCAACTCATCCTTCCAGGCTGACTGTTGGTTGTCTGGTTATTCCAGCCTGGGATGTTGCTTGGTTTCATCATGGCCATCTAATAAGGACTTAATAAGGGCTCCAAGTCTCTGAAGGTAGCTGTGCCTACATTTCTTCCAGAACCTGAGCCCTTCACCTTGAGAAACCCTTTTATGGTTTACTGTAATAAACTTTATTTAATATCCATTGGTGCCAATGTATCATTTGTCTTGGCATCCATTATAAATTGCCAGGGGGGGCATTTATAGCAGGATATATTAGTCACTCAAATAAAACAGTTTTTATACACTACTTTTACTCATAAATCTCATCATGGTCATTCAGACTTTTCACTCCAAATATTAAAAGCAGGTCTTAATTTTTTGTGCCTAATCCAGATATATTTACCGTATGTAATGCATAGACTATCATAAATTATCTATATGCAAACGTCTTCTCTGACTTTGTGAAAATTTATTAATGACCACTACTGTCTGTGACTGGGATATTCAAACATTCATAATCAATTCAACTTAATTGTGAGTGTACAGATATAGTTAAAATAGAAATAATATATAAAATCTTAGTAACAATATTTAAACCTTTTATAGTCTAAATATTAATGTCATGATTTATATTAGTCAAGCAATGCATTATTGATACTATAACATTGAGTTTTATTCAATCCGTTTCATATTGAATGCCTTATTATGCTTATTCTTTTCAAGTTTCTTCTCCTCAGTTCATTCTCCTGATGTGTTTACATAGTGAGACACGTGTTTGCACAGTGAGACACTTGATGTGTGGGACTATTGTATGAATCAGCAGTCATTCTTCAACTGATTCCATAACAAAGCTTCCCAACCTCTTCTCTTTGTGCTCTGCTAATGTAACTTGCAAACTATTTCCTGTTACAAAGCATTTTCCATTGTTAGAATTTACACCAGCCACACATTATTGCAAACATCTGTAATACAGAGGAACAGACTTGGATTTCTTCCCCTAAATGTCTCAAAGAACAATCAACAGGATTACACAGCCAAGTGAGCACAATAGATGTTCAGAGGAGAAAGGTATAGAAAACACTAAAATTATTCTGAAACGTGTTGTATAATGCAATGTTCAATTTCATGTGATTCACATACCAATGACTCAAGCTACTTTCATTCAGGGTTCAAAAAATATTTTTCCTTCTAAAGTTTACAGGTGAATTTTGCAGTTACACAATCCTAAAGTGTTTGCACAGATCCAATACTGAAGTCAAATTAAGTTTAAAAGACCCTGGCAGAGAGAAAAGTGCTCTGAAATCAGAATAAAGCCGACACTGGGATACTGTCATTCTGGACCTCTTTCTTTCTTGAATTTTGTTTATTAATGCTAACATTTTGTTCATTATGGAAAATTTATTCTTATGGAGCTGTATATTGTACATACATCATATTTCTTCCATACTTTTTCTTGCCCTCCTCCACTCTGCTTTGCTCTGCTTCCTTTAACCTCTACTGTTGTGCATTGTACAGTTGATGATTTTATAAATCTACGTAAAATAAAAACTGCTAATGAGTGAAAAAAAATGGATCTTTTTCTTTCTGTGAGTGAATTAAATTGTTTAAAATAATTATTTTCAGCTGCATCCACTTTATTTGAAAATGACAATACTTCCTTGTTCTTTATGGTTGAAAAAAATCCATTGTATATCCATAGAATATTTTCTTTACTTATTCTGTTTTTCTCCATACCAAGCTTGATTCCCGTTGTAGTTGACATTTCTATTATTGTGATAAAACACCATGACCAAAAGCAACATTGGAAGTAAAGAGTTTATGTGGCTTACATAACCCAGGTCACAGTATATTGACAGAAACCAGGGCTGAACCAAGGCGGCAACCTGGAGATGGAAACTGAAGCAGAAGCCATTGAAGAATACAATATATAGGCCTGTTCCCCTGGCTTGCTCAGCCCGCTTTCTTATACAACCTAGGACCACCTACCTAGGAATGGTGTTGCTGCTCCCAGTGAACAAGTGCCGCCCATATTAATTATTAATCAAGAAATGCCCCACACACTTGCCTACAGTACAATTTTATGAATTCATTTTCTCAGCTAAGATTCCCTCTTACTAGATAGGGCTATGTTTGTACCAAATTGACAACCGCAAGCACAGACCAATTACAGCTAGTGTATGCATAATATTACAACAAGTATTACATTGATTTTATCTTTGTTTTATGCTGATTTAGATTCCTGTGAATAAACAGCCAGGAGTTGTTTGTTGAATCATGTGCTAGATATACATGGCTAGATTTTGAGAAGCTGTAAAACTTATTTTCACCATGGCTATACTACCTTATCTCACATGTCTTCGATCGATTAATGGTTTTCTTCATTGTGCAGAGGTTTTTAAAATTTCATTACCTTTCATTGATTGATTCTTTGCACTATTTCCTTAATGGATGGGACAATATTCAGAGAGCCCTTGACTGTGCTTATATGTGTAAGTTTATCCTGCTTTTTCTTCTAGCAGCTTTAGAGTTTTAGGTCATTAATATCTTCAATCCATTTGGAGCTAATTTTTGTGTAATATGAAAGATATGAATACAGTTGCCTTCGTCTGTAAGTAGACACTGAGCTTTCCATTACTAGATCTTGAACAAGTTATCTTTAATCTAATGTGCATCTTTGTCAAAAAATTAGTTTGCTGTAGTGGCACAAATTCATGTCTGTGTCTTCTCTCCCCTTCAACTGATCTCCTTGTCTGTCTCTTTGAAAGTAGTATAAAAGTCAATATTATATGGAACAATTCCTTTTTAATTTTATTGAATGCTAAGTCCAAATAAACACAAGATTACATAGATAGCTGAATTACTATTGCAGTATTTTGTTAGCTGCTTTATTAGAAGAAGCATGGAACAGTCACTAGTAAAAAGTGTCATCAAGTCGACTGGCCAATGGGAATGATGGAGAGAAGACTAGAAGCTGAAAATGTGGAAAGGGGATATTCAGGATGGGTCCTGAGTTTGAATATTTCTCTAGGCCTTTTTACCAAGTGAACCCCTGAAGAAGACAGGTAGTCTGAACAGGAAGTAGATGATTTAGTTTTCTGAAGTTTTTCTTTTTTGTCATTGTGCCAAGCTGCCATGGTGACAAGGAAGTAGACTATGTGTGGGCAAAATGATGAAGCTACTTGAGCAGTGTCAGCTTTATCATCGTAAAGGAGTCTGTCATTCTGCAGGGATCCCATTTGGCAGAAGACTACCCAGGCTTTCAACAATCTCACCACTTTTTGAAACTTTCTCATAGTACTAAGTTAGAATATTTGCTTTGCCTGTTCAGAAACTTACTTTAACTTACCTCTTATAGACATTGGCAAATTTATGAAATTCCCTATAGTCCATTAGGAAATTCTGTACAATCGTGACTGACATATCCAAAATTCTCAGTGGACAAAACAGAATAACTCAATAAATGCACACTTTTAAAGGTAACTACTATTTTCATGTATTCGACCACTTAGAAACAATGGAAGAGTGAAAATACCCAATATAAGCTTTGACAATTTGCTAAGTAAATGATGAAAATTTCCATGCTTTCAACTGTCTCCCAGGATGTTACCTATTTCCTACTCTGGCATTTATTTGGCTTCAGGTTTAATTATTCTAACAAGGAACATTTTCAGCAAGTATGTTTTGCATTGTAAATGCTCAGTTCTCAAGACAAACCACTTCTCAGAACAGAAAATTGCAAATAAGGACTCCTGGGTCCAGATTCCCTTACAGCTAAGATTCAGCACATGATCCCTGTCAATCCAATGTAAGGCGAATATGTAAGACATTTATAAAGAATTTGGGTTTGTGGTTTCTTTTTTGAAAAAAACTTCTGATTAGATTGTGACAGAGGATTTTCTCTTGGATCAACATCTCTCTACAACCATTTGATACTTAAAAAAGCAAGTAGAGCACAACCAGAAAGGTTTTTGGAAATCTCCACTTCTTAAGTTTTATCAGTTCCCCACCAAGGGTTTGGCAAACAGGTTCATCAAAGCTTTCTAATGAGAGATAGCAGAAAAAAAATTAATTTTTAACTAATTACGACGAATGACAAAGTTTGAAAGCTGAAGTTGTCATTTGTTCTTTGTGGATCATGAGTGATATTATGACAGCAGCCCAAGAATGGGGTCATGGAATAGGGTCTCTGAGAAAGCAAGGAAAAGGAAACATTTTAGTAAGTAACTTTGGGTCATATTTACAATTATGAATCTTACCAGATAGAATTATAGATTGCTTTCACACTTCAGAATAAAGAGTAAAGTTGATCTATTTGGTAAAGTAGGTAAACAGTGCCATGAAACAGAGTGAGGCAAGGGAAATGAAAAGCATGTAACAGTGCAGCAAGGATCACATGCTGCACCATTCCATGCGGTGAGTTGTACAAACAAGGATTGCACTCTTCACCTATGTTTCTCCTCCTTGAAAGAGAAAAAAACTGTTACTTTGTCCTGCCCTTTTTGTCATTGTTGAGTACAGAATTTTCAAAATGAGGTTAAATGTGTACACCTGACGGATTTAAACTAGGCGCTCTCTCTCTCTCTCTCTCTCTCTCCTCTCTCTCTCTCTCTCTCTCTAATTCAACTTCTGTACTATTTAATTAATTCAATTTAAAGGAAGGTAAATGCTAGATGAAATAGCAGTAGTTAGTTACAATTAATTATAGATTCATTTGTTTTGATGATATAGGGCCAGGATTGGGAGGTGGGGAGAGAGTATGGAAGATGTGGGAATTTCTATCGAACCCTCCCTTAGTTAACTAGGAAAAAGCACCACCTAAGAGGAAGATTGTGTGACATCTGCATCATTCTTCATGAGTTAATGAATTCCCCTTTTATTTGAAAGAAAGTCTATTTCCCTGTTTTCTCCACCCAGGTAACCTGACCTTTGAAAGCTTCTCTTGAATGGGATGAAGTTGAACTGCTGACTTCCTATCCTGGCACCATGCCTGGGAATTTACTTAGGAGATTCTGCTTTATCTTTTTATACTAGTTCTCTCATTTCAAAGAGTGGAATACAGCCAGTAATTGTTTAGGGTGATGTCTTTATCATCTATTTGTACTTTTATTCATAATATTAGAGCGTAACATGAAATATGAGAGTGAACTAGAAGGACATAGGCTAGAATTGCAAATTCAGAAAATAATCACTTGTAAAAAATTTACTTTATTCTCTCTGTGCTTTAAAGCACAGTGATCATTCTCCAGGAGGGCTGGTTTCGCTAATGAAATATATATACTTATAAGAAAAAATATCAATCATATGAAAACTGCCATGCAAGACACTGAAAATTGCAGAGGAAAATCCATCATACAGCAAGGCAAAAATCCTCATGAAATGCTAGAAAATGGCACTAAGTGGTATATAAAAATATAAAATATATCATAACCAAATGAGATTCACCTCAAGAATGAAGGACTTGTCTTATCCTCAAGAGTCAATCAATTATATATGCTACATTTACAGAAAAAGTCAGAAAAGTATTTTCATATCAACCAAATTAAATCCCACTGATGAAAAATACAACACATTCTCAATACATTGGCTACAGGATGAACTTTTTCAACCTGATAAAATATATCAATGACCAACATATACCTATTAACATAGTAACCTGACAGCATAAGAGTCAATAAAAATTATTAGATTAATGAAGTAAAGTCAGAAGGGGAAAAATAATTTTATTTTTACTCAACATAAAAACTCCAAAGAATGGACAAAATAACTGAATTGAACAGTGAATATCAGAAATGGCTGATTACAACATCGAGGAAAGAAACCTATCTTATTGTTAAAAGCAAGGAGCAATGGAAAAAGAAGTATTAAAAACCATTTATAATGAGACTGAACAGGATAAGGATATCATCAGTCATAGAGTATTTGCCTCATAAGCCTCAAAGCCCTAAATTCAGTCCTGTCCACCACATGAGAAAATATTTTCATTTACGAAATACTCACGAATTGCTTTAACCTGAGGTGGGTATGAACACTGTACTGAAATTTGACAAAAGGCTATTCAAATAAGAGTTCACAGTGGAAAGACGTAGATGGATTAGAAGATAATGCCATATTTAGACGTCAATTACTATGAAATAATTTTCAGATCTAAAGAAATTTTGATAAATAAAAGAATAAATAGGTCAATGGGACAGAAGGTCATTATCAAGAAATAGTTCCATCCATATAGAGTACAGAAACAAAAATTAATCTAATTGTTTGGTAGTTAAGTATAAAAGTAACATTTATTTTTAAAATTATTATTGATAATTGGTTCTGTCCAATTTATTTAAGGCAGGACCTCATGTAGTCCAGACTGACCTTGAAGTTAAGGATGTCCTTGAATTCATGATCCTTTTGACTCAGTTTGCCAAATGTTGTGATTATAGGAACAAACTACTGTACCCATTTTAACACTTATTTTTAATCCCATGTTGGTGATTAATATCAAGCTAACATGGGTATTAGGAAATTCTTGCTTAGTAACCATAAAAATTTTTCCAGATATTATGGCCAAAGCACCATTCAAATGTATAGCATGTGTTGAATGAAGTGTTGCTACCTGCTATTTGCTTCACATATTTTCTATTTAGCATACTTTTTTTACTATAAAGAATTACACATTTAATGGATAATGTGTCATGTCTCCAGCAAGGAGGCAAAGATGATCAAACCAAAGATGAACTCATTCTCAAAGATTTTTAGCTTGTGATATTTAAATGAAAAGGGTAGTTAAACAAGTAAACAGTTTTATTTTGAATACAAAAATTTCCCAGATATCAAAGGTTAAAATCTTGATCCCCATTTGATGGTGCAGTTTTGGAGGTTTGTAGAAGTTTTGGGACCTAGGACAGAGATGAAGAAAGTAGGTCTTAGGGGGAGGTCTTTGAAGTTCTTACCTGGTCCCAAGTTCTGTCTCTTCCACATCTTCCTACCACCATGACATGATGCTCTAGCACAAGGAAAGAAGAAACTACAGACTGAATCTTCTGAAAATCAATCTTTCCCCCTTAAGTCCTTATCTCAACTATTTTAGTCCAAGCTACACAAAATAAGTAATATACAAATAAAGACATGGTTAACTATTTTGTAATTGTGATATATTTTGTGCAGTATGTCAGTTTATGCCCTTCCTATTAGAATAACATTAAAGTTAATTTATCCATTCTATGAAAGGCAAATTTGTGCTAGTTAAAGGTGAATGACCTAAATATTATTGGAGAATGATGACTGACATTTCAAGAAGTCAGAAAATCATTCTTAGGCTGAACTCTGATGACTGATAGACATAGTTAAGTATTCAGTCAAGGCATTTAAACCCTGAAATGTGGAAAAGCTGTGAAGCAGATGAGAGTTTTTGAGTGTTTGAGGAACATTCAAACTGTGTTCATGTGGCTGTGTGCATGGGTATGTGGCTGTGAAACTTACCAGTTTTCCAAATGGACAATGTGTCTTAAGGTAAAGCTCTAGCCAGTTCATGCAGAGCCCTGGGGCTCTGATACCGAATCTGGCCAGTGTCCCAGTGAAACACCAAGCTGCCAAAAGTTATAAGAGAGGAGGCTGCATTTGTTATAATTTACATTTGAAAAAGACTACACCATCTACTATGAGAAGATTGGAAAGATAGCAGCCCTCAGATTTAGGTACCAGATGCTCAGGGAATGTGGTTGTAATCTCAGTTAAGCATGCAGGCAGATGGGTTCCTGACCTTGCTGAATTCAATTTATCAAAGGGCATGCTAGGACCACAGTATCTGCACACTGTTTCAATCACTGCTTGTAAAGGGCTTACTCATACACTTAGACAATTAATTCAGCGTGACTCCTGTCTGTACAGCTTATAATATGGAATCACTTATTTTGATTTGAAATCAAATGCAAATCGTGTTCTTCCAGTCAAACTCACGTTGAATATGTGACATAGAATAATTTGGCAATTTAAGGGTCCTGTCTAGGGCAGATTTGCATCTTTTCAATAGGTGGAAATACTGGCTGAGAAGGTGACTTGTCTGTGTCTTTAAGTTTGTCTTCAGAAACTGTGGAAGGATGCTTAAAATAAATCCCACACTAGCTCAGAGTTGAGAAATAGATGCTTATTTATTTAGGGGTAAACTCACAAATCAGAATCCTCTGCTTGAATGGAGAACAGAAACTAAATCCAACAACCAGAGAGAGAGGCTGGAAAAGAGAATGGACGCAGTGTCTGTATCAGCATATATAGTATAAGAGGCCACGTCCCAGTAGGCAGGTAGCCACAAGCTATAAGACTTCCCACAGCAGACTGCCTGCTTTTGTTTAAATAATAGAGTTTTAAGCCTAATACAAAATTATATACAATAAGAACAAATATATGTCAATAATTATCCTAGCCTAACTAGTTTAAGTCTGTATAATAAATAACTTGGCCAAATCATGAAAGTAACTACAACTATCTAGTCTTCAACCTCATCTAAGACCCAAGAAGGGAAATAATATTACTAGAGTAAGAAGGAAGTGCAATCAAGCAACTTTCAAAATTTGTAACAAATGAAGGAGACAACTGGCTACCTGGGCAATCACCCAAAGTGTCATTTGCAATGTTGAAGCAACCAACTTTGGTTAAGGCCTAGAATAACTGACAAACCATTTTCAAAGTCAGAAAATTTTTCAAAACTGTTTTACCCTTTCTTGGCAAGATTTAACAGTCCTGCTTATTCATTTCCAGATACCACGTACCTTGTCAGTGGTTGAAGCAGGGACATTTCTTTGCCCAAAGGCCAGTTTTGCCAAGAAGAAAACAAGATCCAAGTAGAGTGTCTTTGGTGCTCAACATTTTCTCGGGAGTAGATCGGTGCTGCCAGGAGCAATCATGTCTCACTTCAAAAGAAACCTAAGTTATTTAAATGCCATTTTCTACAGCTCTTTGAAGTGGTTGAAGATTACCTATCTATGCAGAATATGATCTCTGTATACCTAAAGAACCTGATTAGCCTAACTGGAAGTATGACAAACATAGATGACTATTAACCTATAATTCTTAATACCTATATAACTGAAAGACTAAGACCTCGCATTAGAATATTATAAAATAAACAACTGTGCAACAAATGAGAACAATGACCTCAAAATGTAAACAATGTATAAGTATCTTGATCAGAGGTAGAAATGTATATTGCAATATGATAAATATATATCAATATATAAAAATATTTAAGCAGAAGTAGAAGCATGAATGCATACAATATTTAATATAATTTAATTTGTACCAATATGCAAGAATGTATACCAGGGGCTGGAGAGATGGCTCAGCAGTTAAAAGCATTGCCTGCTCTTCCAAAGGTCCTGAGTTCGGTTTCCAGCAACCACATGGTGGCTCACAACCATCTGCAGGCATACACACAGACAGAATATTGTATACATAATAAATAAATAAATAAACAAATAAATATTTAAAAAAAATGTATACCAATGTAATTGCTTATAAATAATAACTCACAAGTATTCACTATATTACTCACTATTATTATTAGTGTGAGTAAGCTCATACTAATCTATTATCCCATGCATATATAGTATAAGAGGCCATCCTCCAGTAGGGGGGTAATCACAAGCTGTCAGACTTCCCACAGCACAAAACTGTAATGTCTGTATTTGTAGAACCACTGCCCAGTCATTATATCTTAGAGTTACTAAAAGGTGAGAAAAGAAATGTGTTTTAGTGTTTATAAAGACTGGAATTTAACCTACCTCATTACTCTTCCAAAGCATTCAGGTTATGACTGTATACACTTTAAGGAAGTGTCAAAGTTGTCAATGTACTCAAAGCTTATGCAATTCACTTGTAGAAACAATTTTCAAGGAATGAAATGTGTTATAAACACCATAAAAGGGCATGTGTTGTTTGCTCTTCTTCATATCTAATGGTACCACCATGTACAATAAAAACTTCATTGAATATTTCTTCTAAAACTGACTCATGCTTATTTTGGAATTTAAGACTTAGATGTCTACTAGGGAAGATAATAAAGGACTGTGTGCTGGAGGTTCTGAGAAAAATACCATGCAGTTAACCTTGAATTAAACCATTTTAAATATTACATATAATTATGAATATTTAGTACAAATTCTTTAGTCCATAATTCATTCTTTCTTAATGACAGAATAATGTGCAAGTATGTAAGACACATGATCTTATTTCTCATACTCATGGACAATGCTGGAATGTTACTTATAATTTTATTTATTTTTCAAGACAGGGTTTTTTGGTGGCCTTTGGAGCCTGTCCTGGAAACTAGCTCTTGTAGACGAGGCTGACCTCGACCTCAAGAAATCTGCCTGACTCTGCCTTCTGAGTGCTTGGATTAAAGGTGTACATCACTACTGCCCAGCTCGAAAACTTCAAGTAAATAAAACATTATGCATTTTGTCTGAAGGTATTTAATACTCTTTTCTCTTTATTACACATAATTTTTAAAGTTTGATTTGATCTTTCTATGACTGATCTTTCTATGCCCCTATAAGATTGTGTGGTATGCCTGTAATATGTTTTATATTATAATATGCAAAAAACCTATTTCATTTTACTAGAGCCATATGCTGGGACATGGTCAGTCTTAATTTGTACAGGTGTCCCCATAGCCATAACTTATAGAAAATGTGTGATTACAGCATCAGCATTTTCAGAACTCATGGTAGTTGTCCATTGAAATCTTGAATATGGTCTTCAACTCAGAGATCCACCTGTGTCTAACACCTGAGTGCTGGGATTAAAGACGTGCACCACCACCACCTGGCTGTTCCCTTCATTCTTTTTTTTTTTTTTTGGACTAGCGTTACCAGGGGAGAGCGTGAACGCAGTCCTAAATGTGATACCCAACACAAAATTCTGTTACCTTCCATTTCATCTTTACTTTCTGTGTAGTTATAATTGAAGATTTTGAGCAGCTCAATCAGAAGTAGTATAACACAGCATAACCAGTGCAGAGGCCAATTTAATTCATGTATGATGAATGGACATATGGATGTTTGTCTGCAATTTAGGCTTCTGAATGAATGTTTAAAATGTGTTCCTATCAATGTAGTTCTCTACAATGTTAACTAAGTAACTACTTTGATTAATAAACTCATAGCATCTTTAACTGGGAAATACCATGTTGCCAACGCTGATGTGCAAGATCACGTGAAAACACACAGCTGGATCATGTAAAATCACACAGCTGTATCATGTGAAAATACACAGTCAGATCACGTGAAAACACACATCTGGGTCATGTGAAAACACAGAGCTGTAAACTCCAGACATGAATCGAGAAACCTGAAGAAAGATATGAAGAAAATGACAGTAAAAGTTTAAAACAGGTATAATATGTGAGGAATTGATAATAATAGGATGAATAAAAACAAAAAGTCCATTTCTGATTAAAGTATACATAAATATATAAATACAGACATGGATATAATGACAATGTTGTTGTATACTCTTATATGCAAACTACTTAGCTTAATAAATGGTGTGTTAGCACAATAGTGTGTGTGTGTGTGTGTGTGTGTGTGTGTGTGTGTGTGTGTGTGTGTATTTGCTTTAATGTTGTTCCTATATAGATATGTCTGTGGTTGACCTCTTGTGATTGGATAACCTATCAGGGTCCTACTGATTCTTCCTCCAGAACCATGAATTTCATGTAGCTCTTTATCCATACTTGGGGCCTTGCAATGTTAC
Source organism: Arvicola amphibius (assembly GCF_903992535.2). Lineage (NCBI taxonomy): Eukaryota > Metazoa > Chordata > Mammalia > Rodentia > Cricetidae > Arvicola > Arvicola amphibius. Next base: position 126,743,528 of record NC_052051.1, on the reverse strand, counting down.
TCTCATCCACATTAACGTTTCAACTGATGTTGTCATTCATGGTTTGGGTCTTGTTCAGACAGCCATGTTGTTGAGATTTCATGAGTACAGGTTTCCTGTATTATATAGAAGCCAATTTCTTAAAGCAGATGCTCTGGAACTTTGGATTTAAAAATCCTCTCCTGCTTTCCAGGTTGTTTCTTTAGCCTGTATAGGGGTTGTAATGTAGCTGTAATAGTCAGGACTGGACAACCCAAAGTCAGTTGCTCTCTGCATTTTGACAAGTTGAGGGTTTCTGTATTGGTCTCTGACTGCTACAAAAGGGATCGAGATAAGGATCTAGACCCTCGCTTATCTGTGCATAAGGAGGATACCTGTTTAGGGAACAGTTAAAATACTGTTCGTTCAGGAAAGTGGTAGTAGTAGCTTCTCCTCTAATGGCCATGATTTCCCTACCCATAGGTTTTTAGTGCCAGGAATGAATTCTCTCCTTTTTGAGCAGGCCTGAGATGTAATTACATGGCCATGATTAATAGTTGCTCTCAGTATATAAGTACAATGTTAGAGCATTTTGGGACGTCGTGTCTTTGTAATCATTCCTGTAGTTCACAGGCTTTGCAGCAGTGGAATAGCACGGAATACTTCAACCCTGGGAAGCCTTCATATGACATATGGACACTATGAGAATTAGTCCTCAAGCAGCAGGCTTCCTGATCATATTCAGTTCAACTCGTCCATGTCCCGTGTCTGAAGAATGTGAGATTTTTCAGCAATAAGGCCTTACTTACGTTTTGTGGGTAGCAACCAAGAATGATGGCAATAGCTTATAATATTTTGAATCTATAACATCCCTCACCAAAAACTGGAAAGGAAGCCGGGCGGTGGTGGCACACGCCTTTAATCCCAGCACTCGGGAGGCAGAGGCAGGCGGATCTCTGTGAGTTCAAGACCAGCCTGGTCTACAAGAGCTAGCTCCAGGACAGGCTCTACAAACTGCAGGGAAACCCTGTCTCGAAAAAAAAAAAAAACTGGAAAGGAGAAAGGAGTTTTCCCATTATTGATAAATAGTTATGATAACTAACTATTTAGATCTAAAGTCATTATCACAGTAAATAGAATAACTTTATTATATGTGCATGTATATACATGTACACACATATATCACATATAACTTCAAATAAACATTTAATAATATAATTTACTAGGGCTTTTTCAATGTTTTCAGTGTGATTTATTCCTCCTCCCTCACTCCTTCTCACTCTGTATTACTCCATACCCCACAAAGGGGACTTCTGAGGACACTTGCATCTAGAGTTAATGTGTACCAAGCAAATACTGTACCACTGAGCCGTATTCCCAGCACTTACTAACTTCTAAGATAATGTCTCATTACATAGAACAGACTACCCTTGAGCTTATTTTCTAGTTTTGGGATAGTGATACTTCTGCCTCCGTCTCTCCAGTAATCAGGATGACAGACCAAAGCTACTAGCCTCAGCTGATTTTCTACGGAAGGCGCTATTGAAAATTGAGATCAACTGCTTGCATCTTTTGTAAAATTTATTACATTATTAACATCCACTGTATCTTTTGCTTTGTAAGGAGTTATGCTAATAAAATGACTCAATTTTATAATTACAATAAGAACCTTAATATTTCTAATTCTTTTTCAGAATTTTGATAAATACTCTCTAGGAATTTAAATTGCATTTAATTCTGGTTCATGGACATTGATTTTTTTTATAAGAATTGCTTCTACTTCCCACTAGTATACATGGTTTTCTAAATTAATGTTCTATTTAAAAATAATGAGTCTTGATTAAACTATCTAAAATTTTGTTATTTTATTAACCCTTTCAAAGAAGCAGCTTCTGAAATTGTTGAAACTTTATTTGTTCCAGCTATATTATTAAAAATTGCCTCAATTATTTTTCTTTTACTTATTTTATTGCTTCTAATATTTTTTTAATATATATTTATTTATTATGTATACAATATTCTGTCTACTTGTATGCCTGCAGGCCAGAAGAGGGCACCAGACCTCATTACAGATGGTTGTGAGCCACCACGTGGTTGCTGGGAATTGAACTCAGGACCTTTGGAAGAGCAGGCAATGCTCTTAACCACTGAGCCATCTCTCCAGCCCCATAATTCTTAAGCTCAATACTTTGAACATTAATTGAAGGTTTTCACTTGTTTTCAATACAAATATTCAAGGTGACAAAACTTCCTGTGTATGCCTGTCATTCAGTTCAAAGCCTTTTAAAAAATATTAAGTTCCCCACTTTGATTATCATTTAAAGTATCATATACTCATTACATTCAAACTTTAGCATGCATATTTTCTATTCTACAAAGTTTACTAATTTCCTTATAGGTAGAACATTCTTTCTTTGAAATTCACTCTAATCTGGAGAACTATTTCTACGTAAATGGAAACTCTATTAACAGATGAGAAGGTTCAGCAGGTGAAGTCCCTTATCACCACGCTTGACCTCCTGATTTCAACCCCTGGAATCTACAGGTTGGAAGGAAAGAATCCAGGTCTACAACCTCCATGCATAACATAAATGCACACACTACATAAGTAAATAAGTAAATTTAAATAAACAGAGTGAAGGACTGACTAAAATTTGGAAAGTTTTTGTCTAGAAATAAATTTGGAGTCTGGTAGGAACTTTCTCTTATGAGGTTTTCATCCAGCTACTGAAGTTGCACTCAGTAGCTGAAAGGGTAAGATAAAGTAAACTACTCTAAAGATATCAATCAGTTGTTTCCCATAATGACCTTGCAGTTTGCTTCATGAGCTTATTAATGATGTAGACAGTAGAACAAATGGAGGTCATACATGGGTACTAAGACACATCTGGCCATCGCTAAAGCTGACTTTTTATACCAGTTTCTGCCTGGTGTACTAGCAACAATATCTTGCCCCAAGCCCTCCATACGGCTATATAATTGAGTAACAAATCTTCTCATGGCAGCTAGAGCACTTCCTAATAGATAGAGATTTGTTCTTACTGAAACAAACACATATTCTGTCTATAGTTCTGATTTTATTTCCCTCCACACTTCAAAGAGCAGTAATAACTGTACTCATACCTTCTCAAATTTCTTATTTAGCACTGTACTGACCTGCCAAATATTTCTTCTGATCTAGAAATTTATATTCCTGAGAAAATACTAAGCCCAGGAGGTTTATGGTCACAAAATTCATGGTCTTTATTAAGTATCTCATCACTTTAAAACTACCTGAATTATAAACTAGGAGAAAGAAACATTGAAAACAGGTCAGCATCTGCTGAGTGGAAGACCTTGAGGTATTTTTGAACAGTCCTTAAAGAAGTTGTGTGTATAATACAGAAACAATTAATATGTTATGGTTTTGCCTTCCCAAAGAACAGGAAACATGGCTCTAGATACTTCAGGAGACCTCAGAATTCATGGTCTTTCTGACTAGGACATGCACACACACATGTGCACACTCAAGTACACATGCATTCATGCACATGCACACAGGCACACATACACAAAACAACAACAACAACAACAAAAACTACAGTGTTAATTTCTTTGAAGCAAAGTCTTTTTTACTAAATTGTATAGAATATTTTATATTTTATTGTTAAGAATTCTGAGGATACAAGTGCTAGTATTACCAGTACTGGTTAAAATTATATACCTCACCAACAAATGCTATCACAAAATTTGCATATCACAAGCATGCTAATTATTTATAAAAACATACCCAGTGTTTTGAAATGCTTTAATAATATTCAAGGTTTAGGGGTCTAGAAAATAGTTCTTGTTTACAGTTATCAGTTTCACTGCAGTGAACCTTAACTAACTTCCTGGTTGCTGAATGTCCTGGTCTGGGAACAGTAGGCACTTAACATGAGCATATGTGTAAGAAGATCATACATGTATCTGTATCAAGAAACACAGAAGACAGGATGAGTCGGGGAAAGGAAATTTAAGAGAGTAGTGGAAAACATGTGAGAGAGGCAAAAAGTGAATTTATGACACCAGGGGATATTTATTAAAATACTTTCAAGAAAAATTTGTCATCAAACTTTTTCTCCTTCCTCCTGAATCTTAACTGCCCCTAACAAAATCTAGGAAACTCACTAATGGTTAACTTAGGCTTTTGCTCTCTCATCTAAGGAAACTTTGTCTAAATTATGGTTAATTTCTCCTAAGATCTTTATAGTTTTAAACACACCCACACATTTTACGCTATAATCCTATTTGAGTTATTGCTCATTTATGATATCAATAGGGATTCAATTTCATCATATTCATGTTCAATCAGATTTGTCTGACACCTAGTCAAATTAATTAGTTCTAAAGTTTACAATGAATTATTTATGATTTTGCATACAATTAAATGCACTTAATCTGTTTGGCTAGCAGGCCTAATTTGGCTTCTTTTTCATGTAAGCATTGTATTTTGTTTTTACATATTCTTTAACCATTCTGGGTGTAAAATATAAATGTAAAGAACAGATGCTATGGTGTGTGGCCTGTTCTTCTTAATTCCAACATTCCCTCCAAATTGAAACATTGCCTTAGGAAGGAAGGGACCATTCATGTGGCACACAAGGGGTAAACAACAGTTACATGTCTGGGAATAATAGAAGTTTGGAAGATTTTTGAGTCCCTACCAATAGATAAAAAGAAGCATACATATTCAGGGAATGGACACCCTGGCAGCCAAATTGCAGAAAGAAATTGTTTGGAAGTTGGAGCTTCTGGCAACCTATGAACAGTACCAGAAAGTTGTCGTCTGGGCTGGCATAGACTTTCTGGAGGCAGCCACTTTGAGTTAATACTGCTGCTTGTAAGCACTCTTCACCCATGTTCCTGTTAGTAACCCCCAAAATCTCATTGGTTCACCAGACTGGACATCATTGCAGTTGCTACCTGAGTTGTCCTGGGTTCTCATTCTGGTGTTAACGGAAGTCTGTGTTGTGTTTCCTCAGGAAGTCTGTCATACAGTGTGCTATTTACTTGTCCTAGGAGTGTGTGTGTGTGTGTGTGTGTGTGTGTGTGTGTGTGTGTGTGTGCTTATATGTGGGGGGGCACATATGCATGTGTGTGTTGGTTAGTTTTTGTCATCTTGTCATAAGCTATAGACATCTTGGCAGAGGGAAACCTCAATGGGGAAAAAAATGCCTCCGCCAGATTTCTTGTAGGCAAGACTATAAGACTTTTTCTTAAATAAGGATTAATGTGAAAGGGCCCAGCCTACTGTAGATGGTAACATCCCTGAGCGTGTGGTTGTGGATTGCATAAGGGCAAGCCTTGGAGAGCAGCACTCCTCCATAGCCACCATTCATTCCTGCCACCAGGTTCTTGACTTTCTGCCTCGACTCCCTTCAGTGTTCAACTGTGATTAGGATGCATAAGCCAAGTAAGTCCTTCCCTCCCAAGTTGTTTTGGGTCATGGTGTTAATAGCAGACCCAGAAACCTAACTAGAAGAGGGGTATGTGTACCCTTTGGTTGTTTCTGATTATCATCGAGAGCATTCCGTCATTATTTCCATCATGTTCCCACAGATTTGTCATAGATGCTCTTTGTCAGCTTGAGGAAATACCTTTATATAGCTGTACCTAAATTATTTCAGATGATGAATGTTTTTGTGTGCTCTACACTATTGCATGGTGATGATGTTGTTGACTTTTAGATATTAAAACCAAGTTTTTATTCCTGTGACTCATCACATTTGGTCATACTATAGAATCCTTTTGATAACTTACTGGGATTAGTTTTGTCTTTTGATTTAAGTCATAATTCTTACTCAGAATGAATGATAAATGCCATGCTGGAGTGTAAAGATGAAATTATGCTTGAAGTCGTACATTCTTTTTTCTCTATGTACACCAAGGTTAGTATTGAAGACATAAAGTATTACAAATCCATAAGTGAAACATAAACAGATATCCACGCAGGAGGACCAAGACTCTCTGTGAGACTATAATATAATAAACAGATATCCACGCAGGAGGACCAAGACTATAATGAGAGAGAATCTGAGGATGGATCGCAATGTGCTTTAGTCTATGATGTTTTTTGTCACTGACTAGAAAAAGGGAAGATAGGTAATAAATTCTGTGAAGGTGATTATTGAAAAAATGTAAGAAAAAATATCCACCAGGAAGATTATTTTTGAGATGTCTGAGTTGAGGCTGGGGATTAGAAAAACATGTTTCTAGACTACATTCTAAATTTTAAAAGTTATTATACTCAGAGTACTTTGTGAAGAAGATATTGAAGGAAAAATGTAATAGTTGTCTAGGAAATCAAATTAATAATAGAATGAAGTAGTGATCTCAGCATGGGCTTAGTGGAGGATAAATCTGTCAAACAAACTGGACTGCAGATGGAAATGGACCTCTGTGTTCTGTTGATCTTATTGTAATTATTAAGTGTTATAGCTCAAAGACTTCAAATTTTGTTCCATGGACTACTGAGAATTCCTCACAAAAATACTTGGGACAAAGTATTTAGATGTTAGAAGCTTATAGCACATAGAATAATCCTAGATGATAAGCCATCAAGGTGGCTCATTCAATATTTGATTAATACTGTACAGCATCAGTGCATGCCAGTAAGTTCGCACATGTGTTTAAAGTGTGCAGTAATGTAATGGAGAGGGAAGGTATCCCTCCACTCCATCTGAAGAAAAAAGACTCTTAATTTAATCTAATATTTAAAGCACACATGTGCCATTAAGACAATAGAGGTTTTATACTTCTGCTTTTACAACATTATGGTGTTACTTTTTAATGTTAACAAACAAGTTAAGATCTTTATTGCTGTAGAAGTTGGTCCTGTTTTTTTAAACATCTATTATGCAATAAATTTTAGTGAGGTAGTAGGGGTTTTTTTTGTCAGAATTTCTGGCTTCTAATATTTTGTTTTACATATCACAATGTCATGATGAAACTCTAATTTCTACAAATGAGCAATGGAAAATTAATTTTAAAAAACACATTCAGTCACACATATGTTTGGAATAAAGTTGTTGGAAACGCTCTAATTAGAGCAGCTTCTCGTCATTAACGAAAACGCGTCAAAGGGCAAGATTCTAACCACCCAGCTCCAGGAGAAACTGAAAGCAGAGAGGGCTAGTCGTCTAGAAACCTCACTCTTCCGTGCCTTTCATCCCGGCTGTATCTGGTCTATTATCTCTGAGACGCTTGTCATTACAAATCGGAAAGCTGCGGAGTTCTGAACACCAAGTGCGAACACTTCCGTTTGGTAAGGTGACACCGATTCAAACCATGGAACATATGGACCCCCTTTAGCCTCTGAATGTGCAATAATTTGAAAAGAATACGATTTCTAATAATTTAATAGCAATGGTCTTAGTAAAAGGTAGGGAGTTAAAATCCCAGGATTTTTTAGGATGCTGACTCTCTTCTCAAAATGGAGGAAAAAAATACATACGCAGCTTAACACTAACCATGGTCACAGTTTTGCTTTGGAAATTCTCTAAACTTCCTATGCATCTGTTCCCTTGGGGACTATACATCTGCATTTGCTGATTCTTGGTGTATTGTTCTGCTCGCTCCACTTTTTCTCCCTTGGATCCACTGTAGGATATTCCTTCCACACCTTGGCTCTACCTATCTTAGTCCCTTCCACACTCTAAGTTTTAGATTTTATGTGCTCTGACTGCCGTTGTTCCAGCCTGTCCTGGAGATAATCTATCCCTTCATGTTTCCATGGTAATTACTAGTTTTCTTCATTATGCCATTGCAATGCAGTTGTTAATATCCTTGCCTGGTTTCTGCACTCTATGAACTCCCCTGAGGCTAGTTTGCTTTCATCGGCACATTTGGCCTCTTTCTTTGCTTCACATGGTTCTTGGTCATGGTATAGTGCTGTCGGAATGAATTGCCTTCGCTGCCTCACCTCATGACGCATATAGCCAGCGAGTGACTCACAGAGTGAGCAAGGAGAGCCCGCTGCCCTCCCCTTTAAATGGTGCCCCGGGGAAGCATCTGGAGATAGACTTTTTACAGAAAAGTTCCTTATGCATCAAAAGATAGAAAAAGGGAAAAGAGAAATCCCAAAGCTAAGGATTTTGACCTAGAAAAAAATTGCAAGGACACAGAAAACAGATGAAGAGAAGCAAGCATGATGGAACTAGCATGCCTCTTTAGAGATTCCAGGACACTTAGGGCGACATAGTGAGACCGTGTCTCAAGAATAAAAGGGAAAATTAAACTGTGCCTCAAAACATGGCAGTTACAAGATCGGTTGATGGCAGAATCTGCCAGAGGTCAATGTTACTCTGCTGTTGTGGAGCACTGGCAGACAAGGCAACCAAAAATGCATGGCAGGCATGGAGAGAAGTTCATGGGTACCATGCTAAATGATGGAACCGTAGGAAGTGTTAGAGGGCTTGCCTACTGTATTGAGGCCCTGTGACCTAAGCTAAGGCAGCATGGCTTCAGTTTCTGGCCTACAAAGCAGAGATGGCATCTTCCTGAATGTCTGTCATGCTCAGAATTTAAAACAAGTTTTTAAAATAATTATAAGTAAAAGACTATTTAAAAAAAATAATCTTTCAATCAAGTGACCACCATATGGAAATCTCTGAAGTGGAACATAATTCTGAAAATTAATCCAATATTGTTTCTTCTTTTTCCATTTCTCTCTCTCTCTCTCTCTCTCTCTCTCTCTCTCTCTCTCTCTCTCTCTCTCTCTCTCTCTCTCTGTGTGTGTGTGTGTGTGTGTGTGTGTGTGTGTGTGTGTGTGTGTGTGTGTGTGTGAATACTCATGCATAGATGTGCTCACAAACATGTGGAAACATGCATATGCACATATGTGCATTTATGTGGAGACTCCAGGTTGATAGATATCATCCTAGGTTCTTTCTCTGCCTTATTTATTGAGAAGGGGTCTCTCAATTAAACCAGAACCCATCGATGTGGCTGTTCTTATTAGTTTGCTCCAGGAGTCACCCTGCACACTGCTATGTATCACACCATTAATTTGGATACTGGTGTTCCAAATCAGGTCTTCAGGCTACAATGTGCTTTAATATCTGAAATATCTCTCTGTCTCCCAATAAATATTAAACCTTTGAATCACAATATATTAGATAAGTAATCTAGATATTTATTATTATTCTCAAAATCAGTTTCTTAATTCCTGTATCCTTTTTTTGACAGTTTCTTATTTATTTGTTCTCATGGAATAACTTCATAAACTTTATCAATTTTGATGGGGCTTTTAAAATGATTTTTATTGGATAAGCAGAACAATTATTTCCCCTGTAGAACCTAAAAATCACAAAACTTCTCTTTATTTTCTCCCTTGCAGTTGGATACCAGTACATTACATAAGCTTTGCAAGTGGACAAAACTGAGCAAAATATGAATATTTGGGGGAAAACAGATCAAAGAAACTCTGACTCAGGGGAAATAATAACAGGACTAAATGCCCGAAGAACTAAATGTAATTGCAGGTGCCATGTGCTCTGGCTGACTGTAAGGGGCAGTGCAGCTAATGTTGTTGTTTGGTAGACTGGACATTTTTCTTACACTGTTTAACTCTTGACTCTGAGTTTGTTGTCATTGTTCCCATCATCCACTCACTGTGAGACACTTAATAGACAGGGTAAAATGGCTCACACCTTTAGTTATAGCACTTAGGAGGCCGAGGCAGGAGAATAAATAGTGTCAGTCTGGGATAAACTGTCACAAACAACCTGATACCTAACTATCTTAGCATCTTGGAAACTACCAGCGCAATATTACTATAGCAGACCCCAGAAATCTGACAGTATCCCTAGAATTCTGTCATAATAAAAACAAAAACTTCTTTTCCCCTTTCCTTATTGCCTAAAACCACCATTCTACTCTCTCATATCTAAAATGTTTAGTTTAGGAGATTCATATAAATGGAATCATATAGGATTTGTCTTTGCCTGACATTTTATTTATCATATGTATTCTATTTCATCCATGTTACCATATACGTATGAAAGTTTAGTAATATTAATTTGTATGTATATGTTGTATTACTCTTTCCTGCTCATGTCTGCTTTACCTAATGTCAATAATGCTGCAATGGTGGGAACTTGGTATCTTTTTGAGAGTCTGATGCCAATACTAGAGAAGTACAACAAAAATTGGGATTCCCGTGTCACGTGATAGCTGCATTTTCACTTGGGATAGCTATACAGTTTCCAGAGCAGCTGTATCAGTTTTCACCACTGACAACTGTACGCAAGAACTTCAGTTTCTCCACATACTTACCAATACCAAGCTATCCTGATTTGGCTAATAGCCATTTTAACAGATGTAAACTGACATCCCATGGTGTCTGCGGTTTGCCTCTTCCTGATAAGTAATGATTCTGAGCATCTTTTCTTGCATTGGTTGACAATTTTGTGTCGTTGTTGAGCAAATACCTATTCAAATCTCTACTCATGTTTAGATTTGTTTTATTTCATGCTCTGCCTGTTTTGACTGAATTCATATCTATCAGTAGCATGTACATGCATGATATCTACAGAAATCAGAAGAGGATGTCTGGACCCATTGAACTAGAGTTATAGACGGTGCTCAGAATCAAAGTCAGACACTCTACAAGAGCAATCATTTTTCCTAAGCACACTGTCATGTCCCTAGATCCTCAACTCTTCCTGTGAAAATGCACAAGATATTTCAAGTGTACATTTTGCATTAGTGCACAAATTTTACATACGGAGACACGCTCACTCTTAATTTATCACTTTTTTCTTACAATACTTTTTTCTAAATTTTAAATTCTTTGAAAACTTCATACAATGTATTACCGTGACATTCACCATCAACTCCTTCCGAAAACTCCCCTTAGATCTACTCCCCACATCCCATCTAAGTGTCCTCTTTTTTTCTGTAATAACACTCTGAGTTCAGTTAGCATTGCCCATGTACTCAAGGATGTGGGGCCATCTACCGGACTATAGTCTATCTGCCTGGAGACACACTTTTAAAGATAACTAAACCCTGGAAATGATCAGTTATTCTGCCCCATCTCCGCAGTTAGCAGTATTGGCTTGTGAACTTTTTCACCTCCATTCTACTGTTTTGACTGGTGTGATCTTAGTGCCATGGTGTGGTCACCCATTCACCTGAAAACTTCATGATTTCAGCTTTCTTCACAGATGAATAAAATTACATTGTTTCTAGGTAGTACATGTCCAGTATACATGATCCGCCGGTGTGCAACAAGCCTGTCTCCATAGACAAGCTGCTTTGAATAACACAGAATGACCAGGCATAAACATGTGTCTCTATAGCAAGAAACAGAGTCCTTTGGCTATATGCCCAGGAATGGCACAGTCAGGTTTTTGAGGAACTGTCACATTGATTTACATAGTGATTGCACCAATTTGTACCCCTCTCCCACTATCAGTGCATGAGGAATGCCCACTTCCCACATTTTCACCAGAATTTATTTTTCTTTTACCATAAATCTTAGCCATTCTGATAGCTTTAATGTGTATTTCCCTCATGACTAATATGATGAACACTTTTATGAATATTATTCATTTGCATTTCTTCTTAAAATTCTTTACAGATCCATACTCCGTATTTTGAGTTGTTTGTTGCTATTACATTCTTGTGCTGTTTAGTTATTTCAGTTATTTGTATAACCTAAACACCGATCCTTTGTCAGGTAAGCAGGTATTAGAGACGTTTTTCATATTCTGTAGGCTGTCTCTTCGGCTCATAGTTTGCTTTGCAGTACAGAACTTTTAAATCTAATCTATCAGTGTAAAAATTCTGGATGAAATGCTTACAAACAAAACCCAATAACTTATTAAAAAGGTCATTTACCATGATCATATTGCTTCACTCCACATATTCAGGGATGGTTCAACTTATGTAAGTCAATAAATAAAATGCAACTTGTAAATAGATTCAATGACAAAAATTACATGATCCTTTCCATTGATTCCAAAATGCCTGCAGCAAAATCCAACACCCCTTCATGATAAATATCTGGAAATCTTAGGGTTGGGGAAAAGTATTGCAACATCATAAAAGGCATGTGTGACCAAACAATAGTTACTCTCATGTTAAGTGGAGAAAAGCTTGAAGCATTTCCACTAAGATAAGATAGTCCCTACTCCTTTCAATACAGTGTTTGAAGTCCTAGCTACATCAGAAAGCCAGGAGAAGGGATTAAAAGCAATAAGGCAAGGAATGAACACATCTAAGTATTTCTATTTGCAGACCTGAAAGATCCAGAAGACTTCATCAGAAAACTAATAGAACTTATAAAAAAAATTGCAGTGAAGTGGCAGGTTATAAAATATAGACAACGAAATAGGTACCCTTCTGGCACAATACTTAACAGAAATTAAAAGAAAAACTTAGATGAAAGTAAATCAGACTCAGATAACCAAAACAATGCTCAACAATAAAAACATTGTTGGAAGCATCATTATTCCTGTTTTAAAATACAACTAAAAGCAGTGGTAGTAAACGCAGCAGGGTACTGTCATGAAAACAGACATATTGATCAAAGAATGGAACTGAGGACCTTCATAAGCCCTTGACTTTCCATCCACATGATTTGGACAAAGATGCCAAAAACATACTTTGGAGAAAATACAGCATCTTTAACAAACAGTGTGAGAACTGAATATCTCCATGGAAAAAGGTGAAACTTGATCCTCTTGCATCATTTGCTCATGAGTCAATTCCAAATGGGTCAAAGAACTCAATATCTAACTGAAAAATCTGAATATTTGAGAAGGAAGAATAAAGGTTATACCTCCTGATGTAGGCTGAAGTAAGGACTTTCTGAAGAAGAGCAGTTGCCCAAGAGGGAAAAATGATCAACAAATGGGAATATAGGGAACATTCACTTTCTCATATAATAAATGAGTAAAGTTCAAGATACCTCGATGAATGTAGCTTTAGTGATGTAAGTCGTTGTGCAAGGTACACAGGAATGGTGAAGACACATTCTTTTCAAGACAGCATTTTCTACAAGGAAGACATCTTCCATCTTCACTAACTAGCAGGTTCTACTAATGTTCACTCATCAAACTTATGCACCACACTTTCCTCTATAACAAATCTGGCTCATCCAACAGCTGTTCTCTGTGCCCACTGTTTTATGTCAAATAGCACTTTACTCCTTCTTACATATTCAGCACATTTACCACACAGCCTTGTTGCAAAAAATATTTCCCCTGACATTGCCTTCCACAGAGCTGCATGCTTGGAGCCTTTTCCCTCACTTATTTCCCTTATCTTTGTCTATTCTAATACTGCAGAGAGGGCTGGCCAAGTAGGCTAACTAATCTGATAAAGTAATGTCAGCTAAAATGTTCTTCAAGATAGCATTTGCATTTTTGTTTGGGCTTTGAAGTCTCTAAACAATTAATATACTAGCATTAAGCACAGCAACAGAAGGTTTTAGGGAGATATACTTGGACAAGAGCACACATACGCTTTGCATTTTTCAAACCCTTACCCACAAATGACTGTCCATTCCAGCAAAACATAACACTGCCTCTAAGACTGTTAAGATGTTAAAAGCTGCTTTTTCCTTAAAGTTTTTGCAATTATCAGTTGTCATCCTGACAATACCTAATGTGTCCCACCTTTCAAAAACAATTATTTCCTTCTAATTATTCTTTCATCAAATTCTTCTTAGACACTATATTCATAGTATTATTCCATGCAATATAACTTAGTCAATATCCCTATACTTTCAGAGCTTTGGTATTTATATTAGTAAGTTCTAACTGTTATATTAAGTTACCACAGACTGCATGGCTTGTAAACAAAAGAAATACATTTTTTTGCAGTCTGGTAGCTAGATGCTCTAGACCTACATGCCACCATGTTGAGGTTCTCATGAGAATTTCTTTTCATGTTGTAAGCTGTAGAAATATTGCTTTATCTTAATAGCACAGACAGGAAACAGAAGCTACCTTGTTTAGATTCTTATTAGGATACTAATACCATACCTACAGCTTCTGTTTTATGACTTAATTAGCTTCTACATATTTTTGAAATGTAGATGGGAACTCAACAGTGAAATGCTAAAGACTCAAATGTTCAGTCTAAAACACTATTTTATTTGCAGACTTATGATATTATGTACAAACCAAGCTTGCATTTGGTTAAATGTCCAAATAAAACTTTAAGTATAATGTATTTTATTGTAATTCCAAAAAGTTAAGATAAACAGGTGTTAGCATGGTTAAGAAAGACTGTACTGAGTATCTGAAAACTGGGTCAACCTCTAAAGGAAGGGGAAGTATTTAAATATGGAAACAGAATGAAAATGAGCACCTCAGCTGGAAAGAAGCAACAGAGACTGAGAACAGAGATCAAAAATAGCTGCAGTGGGGAGAAAAGTGACCCATTGGCTGAAGAAGTATTCTAGTTGAAGAGTAAATACCTTGACTCCTAAGAAATAGCCCAGGCTTAGTTGAAGGGCTATATGTACATATATTAAGCAGAAATTTCATGCTACCCTTCATATGAACCTACAGAATACATAGACATCATCTAAAATATATGAACAAACCGTTTTATACTTAAATGCTTTACTCTATTTCCCTTAATAACATTCTGTTTCTATTTCTCCAATAAACCTTTATTCTAATATATTTACATATTTGATATATTAAGATGTTATTATAATATACATTATTCTGTATTTTATATTGTATTCCTCTTATATTGTAATTTGTAATAAATTCATGATTAAAGATGAATTTATACTAAAATTTTTCTATGCATAATGGTTTACTGTAAACTTGCAAATGAATTACGATAGCTACTAGAGTGATTACTTGTGGTAACAAATTCCTCAGAATAGCATAACTCATTATAAATAAAAAACATGGAAAACACTAAAATAAAAAAAACATGGAAAAAATATTGCTAATGTATCTGTCAGTGAAATTAAATGGAGGAAGGGTTCTGATTAAAGAAGAATCTTGACCAAAGATGTTTGTTTTGGTTTGGCAGCTGGAGGATTTGTAGCATGGAGGAACAGTAATATCTCTCCACAAAAGGATCTCCTCAGTGGAGGTGTGGAAATTTAGGACATGGACTCATGGCTCCTCACTCACAAACACTCATAGATGCTTCAAGTGAGTATACTCAAGTTGAGCTTCAGTTAAAGAGCATTTCAAGTGAAAAATGGCACGGATCAACGGATCAAATCCTTTCTTCTTTTTCTCTTCATCCTAAATAAGTTAGGAAAAGATGAAAACCTTTTTTTGATCTTTCTTAAATTCTGTTTTAAATATTTTGTGTGTCTGTCTGTCTGTCTGTCAGTGGGTATGTGCACATGAGTAAAGTTGCCTTAGAAGGCCTGAATGGCACATCAGATTCCCTGGGCATGGCATTACAAGTAGTTGTGAATCACCTGGCATCAATGGCAAATAATAAAATCAGCTCTTCTGTAAGAGCAATACAAATGATTAACTTCTTCACACTTTTCTCTCCCCATCTAGGGGAGTATGGGGGGAGCTCGGAGGAATGGGGTGCTTGGGATATAGGAAGGGTGGATATGGGAGCAGGGAAGCACATATCTTAATTTAAGGAGCCACCTGAGGGTTGTCAAGAGACTTGACCCTAGAGGAGTTCCCAGGTTTCCAGGGAGACGCCCCCAGTTAGTTCCTTGGGCAGCTGAGGAGAGGGAGCCTGAAAAGGCCAGTTCCTATAGCCATACTGATGAATTTCTTGCATATCACCATAGAACCTCCACCTGACGATAGATGAAGAAAATGACAGAGCCCCACATTGGAGCACCGGACTGAGCTCCCAAGGTCCTGATGAGGAGCAGAAGGAGAGAGAACATGAGAAAGAAAGTCAGGACCGTGAGGGAACCTCCATCTGGCGATAGATGGGGAAAATGACTGAGCCCCACATTGGAGCACCTGACTGAGCTCCCAAGGTCCTGATGAGGAGCAGAAGGAGCGAGAACATGAGGGAGAAAGTCAGGAACGTGAGGGGTGCGTTCACTCATGGAGACGGTGGGACAGAACTAATGGGAGATCACCAACTCCAGTTGGAATGGGACTGATGGATCATGCGACCAAACCCGTCTCTCTGAATGTGGCCAACAGTGGGGGCTGACTGAGAAGCAAAGGACAGTGGCGCTGGGCTCTGATTCTTCTGCATGGACGGGCTCTGTGGGAGCCTTCTCAGCTTGGTCGATCACCTTCCTGGACCTGGGGGGAGTTGGGAGGACCTTGGTCTTAGCATAGAGTAGGGAACCCTGATGGCTCCTTGGCCTTGAGAGGGAGGGAGGGGAGGTATGGGTGGAGGGGAGGGGAGGGAAGGGGGAGAAGGAGGGGAGGGAAGGGGGAGGAGGAGGGAAGGGAGGGGGGAGGAGAAGGGAAGGAGATGGAAATTTTTAAATATAAAAAAAATACCATGAGAAAAAAAAAAAACAAATGCTTAACTTCTGAGCTAGCTAATCAACCAACAAATCTTTTTGTTCATTAAATTATCTGCTTTACAAGTTATACTCTCAATTTATAAGATCCTTTGTAGAACCTTTTCTACTCTAGGAAAATAATTATATGGGGACTGTACATTTTTTCCTATAACTTGAGTTCCTTTCTCTCCTTGAGTAGTGCCATGACACTACTATAAGAATTCTGTAGAGAAATTTTATAATGTGTTAGGTAATAATAGGGACAATACAAAGAAAATGACATGGCTATTTGCCAGGAAAATTCTGTTATAGTAGTGCACTTAGAGAATAGGGAGAGAAGCAGGAGTAGGAAGAACAGGAAAGGGGTCATCTTGACCGACTGCAGACAAGAATGAGAAAAGTGTAATATATCCTTCTTAATGATGGGCAACAGTATTGAATCTCAGTTAAACTCACAGAAATGATAAGTGCTCAATAGCCACTGATGTCAAAGAATTATGTTAAGGCTCAGAAGTTCAGTGATACCAAATTGTGGGAATAGCTGTCTAGGTTAACATTCGTTGTCAAAATTAATATGTGAATAATTTGACACAAGCAACTTTAATTTGTCTACCCTGGACCACATCAAAGACAGTAAAGAAAGAGACTCATTGAACATTAAAGAGGTCATTGCTTTTAGATGTCAGAGCTAATGTGTTAGCTTGATGTTAGAGCTAATGTGTTCATATGAGTAAAATAGAAAAAAAATCAAAGAATCAGAAATTAAAGAGCTGAGCAAAGTATGGATCATATCCTGTTCTTGTAGAATTTTGTGGTTATATTGAATTTACACAACTTAGTTATTGGAAGCAGCCTCCGGAAGTTTGTATAAATGTTTTTGTGTAGAACCAAAAAGGACAAACAGTTTCAAAGGGAGGAAATTGCTACATCTTCAGAGTTAAAGTTTGACATTTACTTAAACTTGAGTTCCAAATGTCAAATTCAACACAAAACAAAGTTTTGTTCTAATTATGACCTCTAATATTTGAGAGAGACTCAGCCCCTAGTCTGACCACTAGGACAGAGTATTTAATAAATACATGAACTAATCAATTAATTATTCATAATCACCCTCACCAAAAAAATAAAGTAAGTAAGATTAAATTTGATATAGGAATCAAGATGTGAACTGTTGAGTTTTGCTGGGAAAAATTCTGCTGCTCTTAGAATAATTTTATGAAATAGGCTTATTAAATCTCCAAGAGCAGTAATTTGAAATTTTGCTTTATATATTTTCATCCCTCTTTTGCTGCTGTGTCATCATAAAATTTGTAATCTAAATCTCTTGCAAATTTTTCCCAACAAAGGCACAACTTCCATTTTTAAACTGCAAAGTCTTATTTTGTAAGAGAAACTGAAACCGAAGAAGCGAGGTTTAAATTCATTGAATGAGTATTTAATTGATATGAAAACTACTGTGGACAATACAGTGATAAAATTATAAATTAAATAGAACTGTATCTTTCAGGTATTATAAACTAAGATTCTCTGGAACAAAAATTCTGAAACGGGATTAGCTTTGAAAGAGTTTTAGTGTGAATATATCTGCTAAGTTAAGGGAGAGAATGGAGCTGGAGAGATGGTTAAGAACACTGGCTGCTCTTACAGAGGACCTGGGTTCAATTCCCAGCACCCACACGGCAGCTTACAACTCTCTGTAAATTATGTTTTAGGGGACATTCTTGGTTGCCTAGACCTTCTCTGAGGGGATATCTCACACAGATATTCATGCAGGCAAAATACTAATGTATATAAAATAAAAGTAAACTATTAAAAAATATAAAGGAGGTATCACTGAAAATAGCAGGAAGAATGGGTTCAAATGCATGAAATGGTAGTGAGAGGGGATGAACTGTGTAAGAGAGCTGTATTCCGGAGTTTTAAGACACATTGCCTAGGTCATGAGAGAGAGGAACCCGGGATATGAATAACACATAGTTTATTAATGTTTGTGCCTGCCCAGCAAATTGTATATGACAAAAATCTAATTCTCGAAGTAAGGAAG
This sequence comes from Arvicola amphibius, assembly GCF_903992535.2. Classification (NCBI taxonomy): domain Eukaryota; kingdom Metazoa; phylum Chordata; class Mammalia; order Rodentia; family Cricetidae; genus Arvicola; species Arvicola amphibius. Next base: position 126,725,079 of record NC_052051.1, on the reverse strand, counting down.
GTTTGGGTGTTTTGAATAAGCTGAGATGGTGAGGTTTTCATGAACAAAATCAGTGTCTTTACAGGGAGCCAATTAAAGTAGAGTTTACTCCCAACTTCTTCCATGTTAATCTGAACAAGGACCACTGACTGTGAGTTAGAAGGTAGGCTCTTCTAGAAACTGAATCTGGTAGTGTCATCCCTTGGCCTCCTTCTCTTTGCAAAGAATTGTGAAGAATATATTTCTTATGGTAATAAGTTATTCAGGTGATATTGTTTAATTTAAACAGGCAAATAAAACTAAGATATTTTCACACTGTGGTCACTAAGAAGTCCATGCGAAAAACTTCAGCAGGCAGAATATCTCTAGGGTCTTAGAAGGAATAGCAACAAGTCCGTCTCTCCACCGTGTTACCTGCAGTTAGCAATAGTTGTGGTTTCCATGGAGACACGTGAGGATTGAAATGTTGGTATATTAAATGTTTCTCCTGACAATTTTCACCATCCCAGAGAACTTTTGCTTTTAAATTCATGTTGCAGTGCAAATCTCTGCCTAGGGTACTACTGTTTATATTTGTTCACCTTTTAGGGAAAATGAATAAACATAAGCTTTAATAGACCACTAAGACAAATACTTAACAAACTGAAGCTTACAACAATAATTTTATTTTGTATAATAACCAAGGAGTAGATAAGCAACCCTCCAGCTATTGAACTAGTTTAATATGAATATATTTTAAAGTTGGCTAAATTGTTTTTCTATTTGTTATTTGTATTTCTTATGATTAAATGATTGCTTAATTATTGTCTCTCTCCTAATTACGAGGAAGAGCTGAGATGTTTGTCATATATATGCATATGTATGTATATGTATATATATGTAGATGTGTGTATGTACTATATAGCAATCTCTCTCTCTCTCTCTCTCTCTCTTTCTGTGTGTGTGTGTGTGTGTGTGTGTGTGTGTGTGTGTAAATTTCTTTAACATTGTTGGTAACTGTGGACCTCCAGACTCTGAATTTCCTGTGACCCTCTGCCTGCCAGAGTAAACAACTTGTTTTGCTGTGCTTGCAGATGCTCTGAGCAAACAACTTGTTTTGCAGCTGCTCTGAGCACAAGACCCTCAGGAGTTCCTGATGGCAGGGGAGTGGTTTCTGGTGGACTTGCAGCTAAGAGTTAGGGTATGGCTATTAGTCAAGGAAAACGTATATAAGCTGCCCAGGAACACAATAAAGAGGGTATTCTTGGAGTCACCCATGTCTCTCTCTCTCTCTCTCTCTCTCTCTCTCTCTCTCTCTCTCTCTCTCTCTCTCTCTCTCTCTCTCTCCTCTCTCTCTCTGTGTGTGTGTGTGTGTGTGTGTGTGTGTGTGTGTGTGTGTTTCAATCTCCAGCCCCTTGCTCAACTTGTAAACCATATTGTAGGGTGTAGAGCAGGCGTTGTGCTATATAACAAGTGGAATTTCCATAAATATTTCCTGAAACAATAATAAGGAACAAAGTTAATGACATTATATTGTATTCTAAATAACTGAAAATAAAAAATAAACCCATGAGCATCAATTTGAATGTTTTCTTACTCCAAACAGTATAAAAAAGATAAAGAAAAACAAATCTAATACTAATCCACATAAAGCCTGGATTCCATATATACAGTAATAAACTCCTGAATCTAGCTAAAATATTTGTAGGACTTCCCATTATTTTGAACATCTGAAGTACCATTTAAAGTGCTTAACACCTGACCATCAAAAGCAGAACATTAGTAGTAAGTATAGCAAATGTAAATAGTTAAATTAATTTATAATCCATGATTTAAATGTACACTTTCTAAGCACATGGTATCATATATTTGCAAACATAGCATAGGTTACAGTTTAATAATCTGAAAATCTACATCTTAAACTGGGTTACACATAAATTATTAAATGTTTGAAATATGTAGAAGAAACTGTTGAGCATGCTGGGAGAAAATTTCCACTTCAGGAAATCAGAAACCAAAATGATGATGTTTGATGGACTATAAGAGTCCCATTTTGCAGAAAGAATGTCATTCCTCATCCTGAATAGAAAGTGAATTGAAATTGCATTTTTGATCATATGAGTTATACAAGTATTTCCCTAAGTTAATATGAACTATCTTTTCTTCTGTCATTGCTCACATTTTTTGATACCAGAGTCTAGACAAATAACTGGATGAAAATAGTTAGCAAAATTGTCTTAAAAGATTTAAACACACACACATGATAGATAGATAGATAGATAGATAGATAGATAGATAGATAGATAACAGACAGCAACAACAACAATGTAAGAAAGAGAGGTCCAGGGATTAAGAAAGAGCACATGGAAGTACATGAAAAGAATTGAAGGCAGAAAAAGGGATGGATAAAATAATTTAATTATATTTTAACATTATAAAATAAAAAATAAAAGTAAAGTTAGAGATATCTGAGACCATGAATAAATTTAAAGGGAAGTAATATTTTTGCATAGTATTATTTGCTTGTCACTTAGAGAATCTTCTTAAATATAAGGTCATGAATGAAATGAGTATTTTCTTCTAAATTTACTTGAAATATTTTACATTAAATATAAGAATGAAGCTCTACAGAATATCAAATATCTTATGTAATCACAAGAATATATAATGAGTTTATTAAAATAAATATTAAAAATTAGCAATTCTAGAAACAGTATGCATATTTTTTCTACTTGAAGAAAAATAAGGGAGATATTTCAATCTGATGAAGTGAGACTTTTTAAAACTCCTCTTCAATCATAAAAGAAAATTTGTGTGCTTCAAATTCATATAAAATGAGTTCACAGAAGACTACTTTTTATTTAAAAATTTTAATTAAATGGCACCGGGATGTGATTTTTTTAAAAACAAATGAAGTAACTTAGGAACATCAGCATCTTTAAATGTGTTTTTCTACAGTCTACAGAGAAACTTAGTTTTCAGTTGCTCTATTTAACTTTCTCATGGCTGATGTGTAACTCTGGTTTTTTGATATGTCACCTTTGGCATAGTGTTCATAAACACAACACAAAGATTCAACACTAGACTCAGGCATCCTCTGGTAGTCATCATCTACTTTCTATAAAAGAAAAGTGTGTCAAAATTCATCACTTGCTTATGCTTCTGCAAAATGATTTCTCAAACATGACATTCAGAATTCGTGCAGATTTAATGTAACCAATGGTGGCACCTAAGAAGTTAAGTCTAAAAAGGAAGCCTTTGTACCAGGAAAAAAGAGACAAGATAGACATATGGATAGGTAGATGCATATGGCTAAGAAGAGTTAGATGCAGATTTTTTTCGAAGATTAAAAACTAAATTTAAAGAAAAAATTAGTACCTATTTAATAAATTTAAGAAATCCTTGTAAGAAAGAAGTATAAGCATGAAATAATTAAAAAGTTCCAAATACTCTAAAGGGTTATGAGTGTAGGTCCTGAAGCCAAATTTCATAGTTTCAAATCCTGACTTATTTGTCAAGTGGGAACAATAACATTACTAAGCTCCTACCAATGTTTATGAGAGTGTAGTTAATATGTAAAATGCTTAGAAGTATTCTGGGACATAATTAAACATTCTAGCGATTTTATTATTATAAATATTTAGGGATATAGTAATAGAAATTAAACAAAATTATGAAGGAGGAGCCTGCTATTTAGTTCCCAAACTCTTAGACTTAAAATAATCATACAGAAACTGTATTATTTAAATCACTGCTTGGCCCATTAGCTCTAGCTTCTTATTGGTTAACTCTTACATATTAATTTAACCCATCTCCATTAATCTGTGCATCACCACGAGGTCATGGCCTACTAGCAAAGTTTCAGCACATCTGTTTCTAGTGGTGGCTCCATGGATTCTCTCTAAGTCCTACATCTTTCTCCCAGCATTATATTTAGTTTTCTCTGCCTAGCTCTGTTCCCCTATAGCTCTGCTATAGACCCAAAGCAGTTTTTATTAACCAATGATATTCACAGCATAAAGAAGAGAATCCCACATCAAAATTATAAAAGTAAAACTCCTGAGTGATTTAAGTGGTCAAGTCCCTGGCTAGAAACAAGATATAGATAACACACAGTGTCGGGTGACATTAGGAAAAACTTTTCACAGATGTCTCCAAGTGGCATTTGAATTATTTCAGCACTTCTTCTGAGAAACTTTGGCATCATTAAAACATTTAAAGATGTGCATACTGCTATATACACTGAGTCTAGTAATTAGTGTTAAAAAGAAATAATCCAGGAGGCAAGAAAAGTGGCTCCACAGTTAAGAGTATTTGGTGCTCTTCCATGAGACCAGATTTCAATTCCCAGCACCTAAACAGTAGCTCACAACTGTATGTCAATACAGTGTCTGGAAATACAAAAGTCTCTTCTGGCTTCCAAAGGCAACAGACAAGCAATGACACACAGATGTATATGCACACAAAATATCCATACACATAAAATAATTGAAAAAGCTTATTTAAAAAGAAGAATCAGGTATGTTTATAAACATTCGTGTACATAATAGCAATGATAATCTGCAACTTACAACAATAGGGAAAACAAATAAATTGTTATACATTATATAATAGTTTCCTTAAAGATAATATGCATAATGTGAAGTAAGATAACAAAGAATATATATATATATATATATAATGTAAATGATCACAATACATAAATAAAGTCATGATTAAACAATTTTGGGGGCCTAGTCCAGACACATAAAAAATAATAGCATGTTAAACTTATCATAGCTAAAATTGGATGTTTAAAGTCTCCTGGAATATGGAACAGCTTGTAATATTATAATTCTTTTATATAACTGAGGATATATAAATTAGAAAATTTGATATATTGAGAAAATGAATTTATTGTTTTCTTTGATTTATTTTGTATAGTCTAATAAAACTTTAAGACTGAAGAAAAATAACATATAATAGTAATTTTTAATAATTATCTCCACTTAACACAATTTTTCTCAGTTTAGGAAAATAAAAAGTTTCAAGAACAATAATTATGATTGTTTAAATTTTTAACTGGAATACAAAGATATTCAGAATTCTGTGTGATATTCTAGATAACTATAGAATGTAAATATGCATTTTATGAATTTTATTTGGTCTGAAATTAATAATTTACATTAGCTTGAACATAAAGTCAGATGCCACGTAGTCAAAAAGTGAAGCTTAAATTTTCTTATCAAATATCTTTATGCATAGTTTAATGATATAGAAATGTGCGCTAAATTAGTTTTGATACCAGGAAAGATAAATTTACACAATATTATGGTGAAATCAGTCTGACCATTCTCTAAATGATTAACTCATTCTTTAATTAAACAAAATATTTTAGTTAGTAGAATTTCTTTTACATACCTTGAACATTCCAAAAGGTAGCAGATATTAGCAAAACATTCTCTTTTAGATAAAGCATATGTTCTGAGAAATGCCAAGTACCCAAGTTTCTCAGTATATCCTAATTTGTAATTCCCCAAAGAGTCTAAACTTATGCTTTGAAAATTTTGACAGAATATATAATCGCACCTGGTGTGGACGGAATTGTCTCCCAACACAAACCTCATTCATACTTTGAAGTCCTTACTTGCACTACACCTGAATGGCACTAAATATCCAAAATGTGATGGATGAAAAATTATTTCAGTAGAATGATTTCTGAGTCAATGTAACTAATTCCCTCATAAGACCGGAAAAGGCAAAGACTCATGACCACGTGAAAACCCAGGAAGAAGGATGCCATTTACAAGACCAGGAGAGAAGCCAAGGGAGTTAAAAAGAAGATATGTTTGAGAACTTGATCTCATGTTTCTAGATTTTAAGACTCTGAGAAAACAGTTCTCATTGACATTAGGATGTGGGCTAGTCTATTTCCTACTTGGCATTTGATGAACGCAGATCCTGTCTTTTATTCATTCTTGTTTCTGATGTGTGAGTACAAATATTGTCAACTCTAATTGCATATGATCATAGGCACTGCTAGCTTACATAATATAATGCTGATGTTTGAGAGATAAAAATCAAGTATTTCCCAAACTACAGCTTAAGTTAATATTTTATTAAACTAATGTGACAGAATTGGAAAATTAAGTTAGAATGCTTTGCTATACTAGAGGTAGTACAAAAGAAAATGCCCCACAATTCAATTTCTAACTCTTCTCAAATTAATGCAGAGATTAAACAATTCCAACAAAAAATTAAACATGTTTTTCTAAATGACAAACTTGTTCCTAAATCTTATCTTGGAATATGAGTGAGAGAAACTGTCTTAAAGAAGAAGGGGAGCTTATATTTAGCTCCTCTAATTTGTTCAATAATTTTGTTTTGTTTTGTTTTGCTCTTTTCAAGATGGGTTTTCTCTGCGTAGCCCTGGGACTTGATCTGTCCTAGAACTTCCTCTGTAGATCAGACTGGTCTCAAACTCAGAGATTCTCTTGCCTCTGGCTCATGAGTGCTGTTATTAATGGAATATCCCACCACTGTCTGGCACAGCTAATATTTTTAATTGTGAAAGTAATTTTAGTGAATTACAGTGATAAAATGCCGAGAACCGAGCCCCCGTGTCTGCATTCAGTGCGCTTTTATCCAGTTACCGAGCTTCAGGCAAGGGGGCTGGAGGTTAAACTACACAGACACACAGACAGAGAGACAACGACACAGGTCATCCTTGAATTCCCCAAGAATGCCCCCTTTATTGTGTTCAGGGGCAGATCATATAGAGATAGCCTCGCCCCAGCCAAACCCACCAGAAACCACTCTCCTGCCATCAGGAACTCCTGAAGGTCTCGTGCTCAGAGCAGCTGTAGGCACTCAGATCAGGGGATTACAAGAAATTCAGGATCTGGGGTCTCACTGCTCCCAACAAAAACTTATGCTTTTGAAGTTTATCTAAAAATCCTACAGACTACATTCTATTAAAAATGATATATAATAAAATAAAATGGCTGTGAACAAAACATGTATTAAATTATATATATATATAATCATTTATTTGAAAAAATATTCAAACTCGTATAAAACATGAACTTGCCAAATGTCTTCAGTGTTCCATTTAGTTTGTTTTCATTCCTTGACTGAATTCATGAATATTTAGGCACCAGTCTGTTCAGAAGTGTCACCATGACTTCTAATTGTACAGTGGCTGTTTCTCAGACATCTAAAGCACATTAATGGAAGCATAAGATCAAAATGTACATTTTTTAAAGGTGCAGGCATAGAGGTGTTAATAGTTTTTTTCAGGATGAACAAAGCAAGTTGAAGAAAAGTAGCTAAAGAGGGTTGTGTAATGTAATGATGTACCTGAAGCAAATTCACTCTAGTTCTATTAATATCTATAATATCTTTAACATAATTTCATTTGAGTTGCATCAATAGAAGATGAGGACAGCAGAGATATGTTTCATGTTACATCCACGACAAAATACAACAATAATTGCATAGTCATTTTTCATATTACTGTTATACATGCCTGTCTACAGCAGCTTACGGATAAAAAGGTTCATTTGGCTACAGTCTCAGGGAAGGAACTGGGGAAGTTTGCCCCATGGTGGCAGAGAAATGCACTTGGGACCCTTCACATTTCAACAGAATAGCAACAGAGGACGTACATTGCTCATGTTCATTTTGCTTTTCCCTTTTCCCTTGTTATTGAGTATGGGTGCTACCCCTTGATATGGCACGACCCATTTAGATTGTGTCTTCTCCATCCTATTAAGCTTCTTTGGAAATGCCCACACAGAAAAACACAGATGTGTGTCCATTGAATTATTACAAATATAGTCAAGTTAATAGCACTCTGTACATTTTAATGTTAATAAAAGTATATGAAAATATATAACAAAAACATTTATCTTGTAATTATTTTATTTCTTTTCTTTGTAAGATGATAAAAAGTTATCTTTTAATAATTTATTAATAAAAACAATTATTTATGAAACCTTGAAAAAGGTAGATCAGGAATAATTTCGGTAGGCAAGTATGATCTACCTTGATAAATATCATCCTTCAGAATTAAATTAGCATCTAGCATTTAATGTCATGGCATCAAACTCATATAGAAAAAAATCTGTGCAAAGATCTACAGAAAGCCTTTCATTTTCATCAACTGGGGGAATATGAAGAGGACTAGTTGTTGCAAAGCTAGAAATCCTGCAAGGAATTCCAGACAGAATGCCTTAGGTTCCATTAAAAATAATGCAAAGAAAGTGGTTTCCTACCTACGGTGTAACTAATGCACCACATCATTGGCTTAGCCTTACATAAGAAAGAAAACCACTCACTAACCCTTTTCTCTGATGTTCTCTTATGTACAGAATAACTTAGTTTATAGTCCATATTATTTCTAAATTCAATTTACTTCATGCCAGAAACCTAAGCAACTTTTTAAAAACACACATGATAGAATCATTCCTCTGCCTAACACCCTCAGGGGTTCCTTACTGTCCATTAAACACAATCCAAACTTATCAGAGCCCTTTCACACTTGTAGATCCACCTTCTGTTCCTTCTTCTCTCACACCTCCTGCCTCAGAACTAATTAAGAATATAAAATAGCTTCATCAATTTGCAATTCTGTATAAACTGTGTCCTCTGTCTAAAACTTTCTTCTTTCCCTCCATGTTTACCTGTCAAGGGCTTCTAAGTCTCAAACTCCTCCCACAGCACCCATTACTAGACCTGCAACTCAGCATTTCTGGTTGTCCTCACAGGTGCTATTGCGCCCCTGAAATTACAGCAATGCCTGTCCCATTGCTGAGATGGGTCCTGCTACTTTGTTGTCCTTGAATGTTGTAATACTAGTGTTACCATACACTGATTTTCTTCTACTGTTTCAAGAAATTCTCCGAGCCAGGCAAAATAGTTTCAAAAGCTTTCTTTCTTTCTGATTCCAGCAAAGGCAACAAAACAAACAGCCCTTCGGCTTCCTTAGAGAAGAGCAGTACATCTTCATTGCCAGGGTAATCCAAACCCAGAGCAGAGAAACATGTTTTTGTAGAATCACCCCAAATTTTTGTTTTGGGGAGTGAAGTGTTCAAAGAGTACAGAAGGGAATTTTCAAGCCATCAATGGTTGTAAACGGGTTCCAACACTGCAATTCCATCTAGACAGAAGCAAATATAAAAACCCACACAGTAGATGAAACCAGTGCCTCCTCCATTACTTCCCTGTTGGGATTTTTGTGCTTCAATGTTTCTGCTGCCATAAAAGGAAATCTTGAAGCTCAGGACATTTTCTGATGTTCTGTGATCCTATCTGCTCTTGCTAGATCTCCCAAGAAAGCAATCCTTACCACAAAGAGAAAATGCACTTTAGTCTCAAGTTTCACAGCTTTCTTCATCAGCCCATGCAGTCATTTCTAGGAAAATTCCATCTTGAATGAATCGGATGATATTTCCCTTCGATGTGACCTACTGGACTTATTAAAATGTTACATGGAAGGACAGAAACAGTTACTCCAATTCATGGAGTCCCAAGGAAGCATTTGTAGTTGAGACATGACTGTAGCTTCTGGAACAAACTTATACAGAATTACATAACAGAACCAGTATGCACCTTCCCTTTGATACCTTCAATATAACACCAGTGAGTTGCAAAATATAGTAAAAAGAATAGTTTGTTCAATTACATTTAAATTCCATGTAAGTGATTTCTAGTATAAGTATGTTCTATACAACATGTGGAGCATATTATATGAAAACATTCTTTTTCTGACATATAAATTTAACTAAATGCCCTGCATTTTAAATGCCAATGTTATTTTATCAAAAATGATGCAGTGTCATCAGGATCATTCATAAGGCTTTTAGAGATGCCCTGCATAATTCTTGGTCTTTTTTTATTGATACAGTCTGAAGTAGTAAGTATTAGACTTTTCTTCCAAATAATGGGTTATAATGAAGTGTACTCTCAAACCCAGGCATTTTTCCACTCTTCATTTTTACTGTTTTCTTATTTTAAAGAGCTGTCTATTTTTTGCCAAGTTTAATAGCTCATCAAAAAGCATTTGAAACTTCATTAGACAAAGAGAAAACATGATGTGCCCACAAAAATAAAGGGAACCTCCTGGTGTTCAATAAAAAATACTAGGAAGATTTAAAAAAAAAAACTAAACTTAATAAAATAAGCAAATCTCTCCAAGGATATTTTCATAGCTTGATGTCCGCCCACACTCTGGAAAATATTACTGCAACAAAGTTCGAGAACACATACCAAACTTAAGGCTTCCTTGTGACTCTATCAAATTGAGAATGATGTCACATTAAAAAATGAGACAAGTGACTGTCTCTGGGGCCATAACAATTGATGCAGTTTTCCCAAAGGCCTGGAACGAAACCAGAAAAGACTTTCTGTGGGATTTCTTTTTAATCTCAATAATGCTCTCGGTACTGTCCAACATTAAGTACTTTTATACTTGTGTTCCTCTTCTTGTACTAGACTTAACACTGCCTGCACTGCATTTATATGAAACAAAAAGGAAGGGGGAGCTCTTGATTCTGTAGCATATAGTTCCTTGTTTACATTGTTGTTCATTGCATAGGTTTTAAAAATGATCTTTTCCTTGCTTTATCCATTCACGATTCCATGCCTATCTTAAAAGAATTAAGAACCTTTGTTAAGAATATTATTTTAGAAGGTTTGAGTGATAAAATTAAGTATCCTGGAAGAGGCAATTGGGTCTAATGATTAAAGGCATTTTTATGTAGTTTGTCTCACACAAATAGCTTGTTTTGCTATGTGCAGCCACACTTATCTATCAAATATGGTTAATAAATTGATATATTTCAATGTCGTAAAATCATATAACTACATATAAAGACGTTATAAGAACCCCTAACTTATAGAAGCATTCAGCAGATATTATCTATTAGTTTCTAAGTATTTCTCCTAGAAAATGTTATGCTATCAGCACATGACTCAACAGGAAAGAGTGAATCATACAACTATTGCATTTCAGAGGCAATCTTATTCATAATCTCTGTAAAATAATTATTAGTGTGTGTGGAAAAATTTCTGAAAGTTCTCATAGCAAATGCCTAGTTGTGCTAACTTTAATGATTAGAATAAATTGATAAATGACTGAGGGGAATTGTTTAATTTAGCATCTACATAATTTGAGATTTTACAGCAAGACTTTTAAAGTACTGCATGTGTGTGTCTGTTTTTTAAATGTGTCAGGATAATGATTTGAAATTTTCCTCATACTCTTGCACTGTTATTTGGAATGGTTGGTGTTTATTTCTGTCTTTGCAGTTTATCCCCATAGAGGCAGAAAGCCACTCTTCAGGGAAGAGATTGTAGACCAGAAATGAAGTAAGGAGAGTGTGAGAATGGGAATGATTTATAAGGATGATATTTTGGATAAAGAACATGATGAAGAAAAAAGAGGCAAATGAGCCACAGTTATGATGAAAAGGATAAACTAAAAGGATAGAGGTGTGTCAGAGGTGTGTCAGAGGTGTGTCAGAGGTGTGTCGTCAGAGGTGCCCAGATGAGAGAACTAAGCAGTAGCTAACATCTCCTGACATCTCTGCCTGCCTCTGTAGGATGATGTACCTCCAAAAACCAGTATTTCATCTGTGAAATGGTACCCAGGAGTGCTCTAACTTATTCTGGGTTTAGGAAAGGATTCTCATAAGCCTAGCTCTGGATATTTCCAGCATTTAAAGACATGGATGGTCATTTTGTTTGGAGTCAGTTTCTGCTCTGCATTTTATGGGAATAAGCAGAACAAAATTAGACATCTCCAAAATCAGAATTTTTCTACACACAGTTCAGATTGGCTTGGGCCAGGTAAATCTTAATGGCCTTGCAGTTTCTCTTAGTACTTGATTTGACTGGAGTATATGGTGACATTTGGAATAGAATTGTCTTCATCTACTTTCTCAAATATCCAAATTAGAGTAGTTCCATTACTGCTGAACTCCAGCCTGCAGACAAAAATCACATTTCAAAGATAGTTCCAAAGCCTTGAGCCCACCTTACCTTAAAACAGGTAGGGCTTAACTTATTCTATGAAAAATCAGTGGTAACTGTGTAACACAGTCAATTTTCAAGCTAATTCAATAATTCCTAGAAAAGCTTAGAAGAGGGATGCTGGTCTCATGGTGAGTTCTCCATAGTAACTATATATTTTAAAATTACATTCTTTCTTTTAAGAGATTAAAAGATGAACTTTCATAGACCATAAAAATGAACTATTTTTAATCAATAATTATTTTGGGTCTAGATTTATTCAGTTACCAAAATCTACTATTAAAAATAATGATCCTTCCACCCTTGAGGAAGAAGTGTGTCGTGAAGAACAAAGTGTTTAGTCAAAGACTGGAGAAAACATTAACTAGGAATGAGAGAAGGGCATTGAGAGAGACAGAGTAGCAGATATTTGGGTCATTTTTTTTAGGTGTGACTGTGGTAGCAAGGTGGAACATCAGCGGAAAAACTAGGAAGACAGCTCCCAGGTTGCTACACACCATGCTGCTCTATAGAACATCCCAGAAACGACAGGAATTTTTCAGATCAGATGCAGCCATTACACATAGAGCAACGTGTGTTTGCATTGAAGCTGTCCAAGTATGCAACTGGAGATCAAAAGATGTTCACAGATGCTACTCTAGTTCAACCAGAAACTCCCCCAACCTTACCCCCACGCACCATGGGGCAGAGTAAAAACAGAACTTTCACAATGTGACCTATATAAGTTTTAGATTTTATGAAATAAAAAATATCATTTAAGTACATTTTTTTCCGATTTTGGCAAACGTTTTGTTGTTAACAATATTTTACTCTTTCAATTTTTAAAAATTATTTATTACTTTTATTTTTTATTTTACTTTGTAAAGCAATCATTTTATGTACCAGTCCCAGTATCCCACTCCCTTCCCTTCTCCTGCTCTCCCTACCTTCCCCTCACCCACCCACCATCCACTCCTCAGAGAGAGTGAGGCCTCCCATAAGGAATCAAAAAAGGTCTGTCATATCACCTGAGGCAGGGCCAAGCCTCCTCCGTGTATCTAGGCTGAACAAGGAACTTACCATAGGGAATGGGCTCTAAAAAGCCAGCTTATGCATTAGAAATAAATACTGGTCCCACTGCCAGTGACCCCACAAGTTGCTTATGCCACCCAACTGTCACCCACATTCAGAAGACCTAGTTGGGTCCTATGCAGGTTCCCCAGCTCTCAGTCTGGAGTCAGTGAGCTCCCATTAGCTCAGGTCAGCTCACTTTCACTTTGTAAAATTAACTTTATTATTTTAAAAGCTTGAAGGTAACGAAATCCTTTTTTATTTTATTTCTTTGTATACAGACATATGTGTAAATGAATGCTGTGGAACAGAGATGCCCATGCTGGAGCCCAAAGAGGGCATCAGATTTTTTGGAGCTTGAGTTACAGATAGTTATGAGCTAACTTTTGTGGATACTGGGAACTAAACATGAACCATCTTCAAGAGCAGTCTATATTATTAACTATGGAGCCATCGCTTCAATCCCCACTGTTGATTCTTAAAAGGTACATGAATTTTAGGATATTTGACCCTGGATTTTAATGTAGATAATCTTAATGACATGAATTTAAAGCTGAGCACAGGTAGATGTCCAGGGACTCTAGTTTGCTGAGCAGTGCCCTGGTTTGAGCTTTGTTCTCAGAAATCAATGTTAGCCTTCGTGAGGCTAAATTTCTGGAGGGCCAGGCAGAAAGTTTCCATAAGTGCAAGAATGCCAATGAGAAAATTACACTGACCACTAAAAATGTGAGAAATGTACATTAAATCCTAATGAGTAAAGCAAAGAAGATGAAGGTTTATTATAAAAGCAAAGCAAGTTTTTAGAAGAAGAAGAAGAAGAAGAAGAAGAAGAAGAAGAAGAAGAAGAAGAAGAAGAAGAAGAAGAAGAAGAAGAAGAAGAAGAAGAAGAAGAAGGACAACCAAAGGCCTTAAAAGTTTTGTCAAAGAGGATAACATGTAGAAGATTTGTCAAAGAATGGAGAGAAAAATAGAAGATTTCTAATGAACAACCTATAGTTACAATGTTAAGAAACGTTAGGATGTGAGGACTGTGGCACACAGCAGGTCAGGTTTATGAGACAGTGTTCAGAGTATGGTGCACTGTGATCATTGAGATATAGCTTCTCCACAAAGCCTATCTAACACTATCTAGTATGACATCTCACTCACGACGCTAGTTCCAACCCCTTTAGAAGGCTATAGCCATCATATTTCCCAAAATGGCATCTGCATAGTAGCTTGTCTTTTTATCAAAAAGAAAAATGTCCAAGAAGTTCCTCAGGAAACATCTTTGATTATTTAGAAAAAAATCAAATACTTGAAAACGGTATGGAATGCTATAACCAGACTTGAAAAATGACTGTTTATCACTTTTACATTTTTATCGGGAGTGCACAAATGTCTTTTATCCATATTCTCAGCCCTACTTCTTTCTTTAGTTTGCTTTATGTTTTGGGTTGTTTTTTTTTTTTAATTGAGTAATTCTCGGAGAAGCTCATACAGTGGCCTTCTATCATTTTCACCCTTCCCAACTCCTCTTAGATCCACCCCCATTTACCTTCCAGGCCATCTTTGTATTCTCTCTCCCCTGTTTTTAAATCCACCAAGTCCAATTTGCACTGTTCAACTACTCTTAGGTATAAGATGGTATGGTCCACCTGCGAGAGATTAAGTCATTAAGGAAAACTGACTTTCCCTTTGCCAGCAGCTGTCAAAGCCAATATAGCCTCAGCTAGCGGTGGGAGATCCTATCCACCTCCACTCTATCTCCCTTGCGACCTCCTTCCTTCACCTCCGTGGTATAATTTTGTCCAGCTTGAGCTTCTGCAGGTCTTACGCATGGCACCACAATCACTGTGAGTTTATATTTGCATCACTCCTGCTGGGTCTGGATGGTACTGTTTCCTCGAGTCATCCACTACTTCTGCCTCTTACAGTCTCTCTGCCTCCTCTTCCGAGAATACCCTTTAGCCTTCCAAGAACTATTTAGTTCTACTAAAATACAATTTTATTTTTAAAAGCAGCATGCAATTTGTTAGATATCATTATGACATTCTTGACCAAAGTAATATATGTGTGTGTGTGTATTGAATATATATATATATTCAATAATTTTGATAATAGTCATTCTTAGCAATAAAAAATGTGGAGTTTTATTCCAGATATTTTTTGCATCTTTTAAGATGATAATAGGGTTGTGTCCCACAGCCTTTTGATACTGATATTTGATGCAAATATTGAATAATCCTTAAGCTTCTGGTATAAATCTCATGTAATTGTGAGGAAGGATCTTTTATCATGTTCTGATATAATAAATTTATCATATTTTGTTGACTTTTGGATATTAACCTGGTTGTTCAACTTTACCCTATTGGACCCTTTATATCTGTGATTCTATCCAGGTTTGGAAAGGTTTCTTGAACTATTTCTTTATGCTTTCTAGCCCTTTTGCATTCTGAAGTTGTTGAATTCCAACAGTTTGAACATTTACTCCTTCAATACTGCCCCCAAATTTTCCGTAATCTTTCTTAATTTTTTTCATTTATTTCATCCTAATTGTTTGTTTAGTTGTTTGTTCTCAAATGCCCTTTAAATGAGCTCTTGATTTTTTAATTCTGTCTCATCTATGCAATTCTCAATGCTTTCAGTAAGTCTGGGTGTGGTGGCTATAAAGATATGCTATTCCAGGTTTTACTAATTTAGCAATAAGATCCAAGGCAAGGGCTTGTGATTCCTATCCTGACTATTTCCAGCTAAAGGAGCCTTGCACTTATCATACTTCCTTATATGGCAGTACTTAACATTAAGGTAATTTCCTGGCCACCCAGGCTGACACTAAACTGGCAGCGTGTCTGAATCTCACAAAAACAAGAACACTGAGAGACAAAGGGATTTGCTAATCCCCACGGTGACTTTATAAGCTTTTATACAGGTCCGCCTCACTGGGATATGTGCCTTTCTTAGTCTAGAATTCTGTCTGCATGCATTGACCTGGTATATCTTAGTTGCTCTAGGTTTGGGAGCAGATACAGTTCGTAGTCTGGATAACACTGATGAGATGAACTGTGTGGAGTCCTATCTTTAGGAACTAAACAGTCTTGGTTGAAGTGTGGCTTTTTCCATGCCTCCCACTGAGTCCAGAAATGATGCTGGTTGAAATTGAGCCTGCCCCAGCTGGAAATGGATTCTACCCCAAATTAGGCTAATCTGTGTTCAGTTGGTGAGTTCAGGCCTTATAATAGCCTTCAGTTTTACCAGGTGCTGGGTATGTAACTCAAAAAGCTATAAGATGAAGCCCTGTGCTAACTCTGAGTCTTATTCCTCAGTAGGTAGATTCACTCATAGCTCTGCCACTGAGATGGGGGTGGGGGGGATGATAGTGGAGTCAGACAGACTCTTGGCCTAATGCATTTCTAACCCTGATCTCCTTGCATTAGCTTGAAAGTAAGAGTCATGTTACTTTGCCTAGGACTCATTTTTTTACTGTGATGGGAGTGGTATCTGGTTTCATAGAAACTCTCTCTTTCCAGACCAAAAGTCATCTCCTCCCTAATGAACTGCTGGGAGTTGTGGAAGGAGCAAGCTGGCCAACTGTTTCCTTCCAGTCACCTTTATTAAGTTTGCCCATTTCCTTACATGAACAGCTGGCACTACACCTTCTTACTTGATTTCCTCGGCCCTTGTGAAGGTAATTAGTTCTCTTCACAGGAGCTACAGAAAACTTATCAACTTGATTTGCCTCTCAGGAAGTTATTGGAAGATCTTATTCACTATCTTGTTCTACCTGAATTATTTACATGATTGCGTGGCAATCCACATTGAACACTTGGCCACTTTGAGTCTGGCTATGCAGGAAAATGATATAATGGAAATCCTGCTATCTTCGTCAGATGATAAAGTTAGCGGAAACACTATAATTTCATATATGTGGCAATCAGAACAAACCATGAGAACTAAATATAAATACACTGGTGTAGAAGGGAGCGGCGGGGCTGTGTCTTGCCACCCGGCTAGCTTTACTCAAAATAATTACACAGAAACTGTATTCTTTTAAATACTGCCTGGCTCCTGGCCCGTTATCTGTAGCTTCTTATTGCTTGATTCTCATATCTTGCTTTAACCCATATTTAGTAATTTATATAGCACGACGAGGTGGTCGCTTACCAGGAGAGATCTTAACCTGCGTCCATCTCGGAGAGGAGAGGCATAGCGACTCATTCTGGCGACTGCCTGAAGCGTCTCCCCCACTCTGCTTCCTTTCTCCCACAATTCTGTTCTATCTACTCTACCTACCTAATTTTCTGTCTCTTAAAGGGCCAAGGCAGTTTATTAATAATGAAAGTAACATATAGACATTCCTCCATCACGCTGGATCAGAATGGCAACTTCCTTTAAGTCGAGCTTGTTAAGCATGTCATGTTTCTGAGTGATTCCCATTTATATCTCATCCTTAAACTAAGTCATTATTCTGTGACTTCACGAGATGCTTCAAGTTCCTCCTTCCTTGATTGCCCCATGATGATAGGCCTGTGAATTGTAAGCTACAGGAAATACTTTCTATGACCCCCCCCCCAAAGAGGTCATTATTACCCACTGCATTTGAGCTCTATCCCTCCTCTAATCAGAGGAGTGGAGCATACAAGAAAGACTACTGATCAGTGATTGATTTTTAAACTACTTCATATAATGTATGTGTTTTTTACATGTGTAGGTGTGTATAGCAGGGTATGGGGAATTTATTCTCTCCTTATACCTTGTGTTTCCTGGAATTGAATTCATAGGCTCAGTGGCAATTGGCTTTACCCACTGAGACATTTTCCCAGGCCAGATACAGTTTCATTGTTGTTGTTGCTTGTTTGTTTGTTTGTGTGTCTGAGCAGCACAGGGTAGTAGATTGCGACTTGTTCAGCATTTCTTAACATAACCCCTTTGATCTGAAGTGTTCTTTTTGTTACTTTGTATAAATATCAGAAATATTTTTATATTATAGATAAGTTATTAAAGATCAGGAGATCTTAAAAGACAGACTGATTCATCTTGAAGTTAAAAATCCTGTCTTGTATATACTGTGCTATAGAAATTAACCATTGTTAAATAAGGAAATTATCTTAGAGATCAAAGGAAATGATGGAAATTTGCTTCATTTCATGAGAAGCTGATTGAAGGAGTCAGAACAATATAAAGAATCCCGTGACACAACAAAGATAATGGGAGACTATGGTTTAGCTATGATTCTAAAAGACTGAGGAAGAGCAGGACTTTGGGGCACGCCACAGAAAGAAAGTACTCAATCTCAATCACCTCTTTCCCATGATCAGAGTTACCACTTAGGGACAGAATCCTGGGAACTTTCATTTTGACCTTAACTACAGTCAGTGTTCAGAGACAAGAGAACATAGAACCAACACCCAACCATTGTGTGGACTGTGAATCAAAGAAGGGTGTGTGGTTGCAATGCTCAAATTCCTTTAATAATGAAAAATGGGAAACTCATATTCCTTGACCTTAACTTATCTTATCTCTGCTATTCTTCTTTTCTCTTGTCTCTAACGTCAGATAATGTTGAATGGTCAAGGATGATGGATGGGAATCAAGAGTAGGACAGGAAGAGAAGCAGAGTATTCTTCCACCAATCCTTAAATTTTTACACACTACTTCAACCACTTTCTAACAGAAGCAGTGAATATAAAAAGGCTACCTTCCTCCAGTGGTTTCCCAATTTTGCTGTTCAGTTTAAAGCACCACCTGGGTATCTTAGAAAATATCGATGCCAAGCTCCCATTCCAGATTCTCTGCTTTAATTGGTATTAGCTGTTATCTGGGCACTGGGACTTTGAAAAGCTCCCTAGGTGATTCTAATGTGCTGCCAATTTTTAGAATCACTCTTTACCCTTCAAAATTAAGGTATATTTTTATTCTGACTTTGTAGGAATCAAAGATCCCTATAGAGCAATCGATTTTGTCAACATGTTTCAGTGTTTCCATTTACAAACGACTTTGGTGTTTATTTAGCTGTTATCTGTATGAGTCCAATGTGACTACTCAGAAACTGCTTACAAATTATGTAAGAGTTTTCTATGTATTTTTAAGAGAAGTAAATTGTTGGTATATTTCACCAAATAATCTCAGAAACATGGCAGCTGTTCATTCTTTACATTCTTCAGAGGTGTCACTTGACTAATACCAACAATAACTTAAAAGAGGCTTAAGTTCTGAAATTGATGCGAAGCCTGTTTCCCAGCATCTGCAGTAGAGATCGTAATAAGCATACGAACCTTGGCAGTATGGTAAATGTCATATTTAAATTTAATTTGCATGCATGTTAATTCCATCATTTTCATGAAGATGTGAATGTCTAAAGAAAAGACTGGGGAAAAGAGAATTCTTAAGCATTTGAGAGATTTCTAGATATGGGTGGCATTTTTACAGGGAGAGACCCTGTGTCCTGTGCCATTGACTACTCCAGTTATTTTCTTGTCTTTATTCTATTCAGGACTAGCACTGATCCAGCTCTCCTTTAGTTTGAGTTGAATTAAGTTCATATTCCTGGCTTAAAATATGGAAGTAAAAACCCAGACAAATTAAAGTACCCCTGAGCTCCATTGTCCTTTCTAAAGTTTGTAAATCTGATAGAGATGGTAATCTATTTCCCTCCAATAAGGTAGGAGCATAAATTGAACTCCTCTTTTAAAAGTGTCTCTGTACACTTCTAGATGAATAGGTAATGTGACCTTGAAAATTAACATCTATGATTTGCCCTCTCTGGACTAGAACAACTCTGGCCTCTTGCTCATTTGTCTGAAATATTGAAGTGACTTGGAAATTTCTCAAGAACCTTTCCTGTGATGCTCTATGTTTTATTTGGGTTGTTTCTGTCTCTCTGTGCCATCATTTATACATACTCAGTATATGGCTTTTCCCCCCTAAGCTTTTAAGTTCTTCAATATCACTTTCCTTTACCCATTTTTTTTTACACTGGCACAATTCCAGTCAGGGAACAGATCCTTGGTGACTGCTGGATCAGTTTTGTGGTCCCTTACTACAGATGTGTTCAAAGAGTATGGCATTATCGAGCACAGTGATCCTCCAAGTATGACTTCAGACCAATATCATCAACCTGTCTGGGAAATAGTAGGATGCCAAGTCTCCCAGACAATTCTAGACCTGTCAAACAAAAAAAAAAAATTAGGGTTAGGTCCCTGTATCCATTTTAATCATTTCTCAAAGCTGATATATGATAATGTTTGTTAACCAGTGATCTCAGAGAGTTTATTTGACCTGTTGGCAAGAAATGAAACCTAAAGGCTTTTGTATGTATCTTCAAACACTGAAATACCATGACAAAATGCAAATTCTTGCAACATCTGCTACCACAATATTCTCATTTAGCCTTAATTTGAATTGACAACAATGTTTGAATCAAAGTAAGAAGGGAAAACTACCTGAAATTTTCTTGCTCCTTATTAGTAAAGTCGATTGTTAGAATTATTAGGATGTCGACCATTGATTGGGCATAATCACTGTAATACTGGGATGAGATGCTAAATGAAGATTTCTGGGCTAGTTTCAAGAGTTCCCAATGCCCTTAAGTCTTATCTACAGAGGATGCACTATGAATCTCTTACACAGTTCTAACTTTCAGACTGCATGTAAGATGCTAGAAGTAAAATCCTGTGTGTGTATGTGTGTGTGTGTTCAAGTGCACATGTGTTATGGTGTAGGTCAGAGGAGACTGTATGGATGTAGGTTCTCTTCTTTCGCCATGTGGGTTCCAGAGACTGACATTAGGCTTGGTGGCAAGCACATTTCCCCACTGAACCATCTCATCCTCTTCCAGGAGTACAGTCTTAAAGCCATGAAACATAGGCCGCGAGAGCTATTTCCTAATTCTCCTACGTACCCTGGACCAGTTTTTCAGTATTTTCCTTTATGCTGATTCCTTGAAAAAGCAACTCTTATGAATGTTGATTTTATTGCTTGTCTGACTTATGATTGTTTCCCTGCGTATGGAAAAATATAATTTACTGCCATCCATTAATCATAGCTTAGGGTATTTGTACCTGACATAAAAGGTATACATCTTAAGAAAATTTATCATGATTACAATGAAGCACAGACAAAATGGAATGGTGTTAACACGATCAAGGTTTTGGGAACCATAAATTTTGACATCAAATTTATTGTGTATGACCTTTCAGAAAGCTCCATGGTCTGCGAGCACTCCAACTAATGAGCAATTCCACTGTGATACTGTGCTGCATGAACTTAATATAGCCAACCTCTTGGTTCCTTGACACATCCTTCCAAGGAGCCCGGGGGCATGCCAACAATGCAAATACCATTTCATCATATGGTGCTTCTCCCCTTAACTGTAAAAGTATAAAAAAATGAACATAGCCTCATAGTTATTGTATCCAACCAATATTTTAAAATATTTATTTTAATTTATAATCTCAAATTCTTTATCATCCCAGTGGCATTCACTTCGCCTGTAACCATCTTAACTCTGTACATGATACTTTCCTCATTATAGCCTCCCTGCTTATGAATATCTCTCATTGTCCATATGATAAAAGTCACTTTCCAGTGATTACTCATTGTTGTCATCAGGGTCTTACTACTGATTGCATCAGTTTGCTAGGGCTTCCAACACATACCATCAACCGGGTAGCTAAAGCATCAAAAATTAATTTTAGCCTCATTCTACAGGCTACAAGTTATAGATCAATATACTCACAGAATTGGCTTCTTCTTTCCTTATAAGTGGCCACCTTTTCCCTCTTTTACTTGGTCTTCAGCTGTGCATGTCTGTGTCCAAATCTTATGATGAAGAACAGTCCTATGGAATTAGGGGCACAGTAAATTAAGTGAAACTTTAATGACCATTTCAAGAACAATCATCCTCAATATAGTCATCTCATGATTTGAGGGGCTACAATTTTAATATGTGAATTTTTTAAAAGAATATAGTTCCCTTCGTACTATACATATAGTTCTCTCACCAACTTACAAAATATTTTGTACTAATATATTAGACTCTCAATGTGAACTAATTTTTTTTTAAATTTCATCACTAACTTGGTCAAAATCCATAGTGTTCCCCAACACTTTTGTTCTTTGGAGTTTTCCCTTCTTCATTGTATTATGTATTTTTTTCCACTCATATTTCTAGTTTGACGTCACCCATCATTGCCCAAGTCTTTAAGCTGAAAGTGTTTTCTAACTATGTATTCTACGAAGCAACCACTGCCCCATCAGTTGCATTGTGGAAGTTACATATGATGACAGCTAGTTAGTGCTACTGTGACTCATTCATTAAAATTTCAGATGACTTGGGTTCTTAGGTTACTTGGTGATCTCTATAGTCAGTAGATCCCTATCTGTCCTGTCTAATTATACTGTCTAACCTGTCATCTTCCAAAACAAACTTGTTCAGTTTTCAAGTAGAAAATGAGCTATCTAGTTCCTTCACTGTCTTTCTGCCTACACATATTTGAGTGTTTTATTTAATTTCAGTAAACAAAATCTATCCATATTTCTTTCTTTTTAACGTCCACTAAATGCAAGCAAACAACTTTCTGTTTCCAAAGATTTATTAATCGCCTAATGTTATTTATTCTTAGGAATTTTACAGTTAAGAATTTATTTGCCTTTACTTTAAAAAAATATATTAGTATTTCCTTATCAATCTAAAATGATACTCAACAAGCTCATGTTATCAAACCAGCAAAAATCTTTTTTTTTTAATTTTTATCTATTTTTACATTCAAATTTTTGCATAGGCAGGCTATACTTTTTGTCCCTCTCCCCACCTTCTACTCACTAGTGATATCATGCTGCTTTCTGATCTTATTGTCCAACTGAATGTGGTTTTTCAAGTTACCATTGGCAACTTCGAGGCCAAAAGCAATAGAGATGCTTAGAGTTGCTCCCATCAGATTCCATTTCCACTTTTAAACGTCTCTTCCTATGGGTATAGAAAACTGTTCTTACCACACTGCAGATAATTCGGGCTCAGGTCCTCGCCCCAAATTCCCTACGATCACTTATGTCACCGCCCTGTCTTCACATTTGTCACCGCTTTCTTTGAGTTTAGAAAAATGCTTGATGTCTGTTAAGAGCGGAGTGACGCCTGGATAAGTGAATGCAAACTTCAACTTTCACCCCAAGCAAGCAAAATTTATGCACGTAAGAGCCCATGCATCTAAAAAACAAACAAACGGATTATATCTATTTGAATTTGTTTTATAATATAGTTTATTATATGTTTGCGTTTTGCCAGTGACAAATATGAAGGCAGTGTCATGTCTCAAATGCTCAAAACAATAAAGTCAATTGATCATTTAATTTGTAATTTTCTTTTATGCTGTAAATAAATGAAGAAGACCAGTTCTTATACTTGGGCTTTTGTTTTGTTTTGTCTACCTTGCTAGAACTTGATGGAAGAGTTCTTTGCCTAGGAAACAATGTAGTCAGTGGCAGAGTTAGCAGAAATTTGACATTTTGGCTAAGCAGTTTTTCTATTCTAAAACCCATCACATTATGAAAATGAGCATGCCTAAGCAAGCATAAAAGGACTGGGAATATTATGTTATTTATCATAAAAGTCAGTCTTTATGACTGCTTTTCTTAATGCAGTGTGTTAGAATGAAATATGCATAAACACAAAATGAATGCTTAATCTCAAAGAATGTCTATGGGACTCGTGGGAATAATTTAACGGATAGACACAATTAATGTGATAGCTATTGAATAACTTAAACTTGGAACAGCAGATAGTTGTTGGGGAAAGGTATTAGCCTAGTTGCGGTTTAGGTTTCTAATGAGGCTAGAAGAAATGGACACTTATTAGTAAAATGTAAAAAACAGATTCTGAGCATGATTCTGTGGAAACAAAAGTGAATAAATTAAACCAGCTATCTTCTTCCTATGATATTTAGTTTAATATCATAAAGAAAGTGCCATGATATTTTTAATTACCATTATTTCTTGTTTTGTATGTTCTTAAAGGTGGAATGTAATCCTTCTTCTTAAAATACTACCATTATTTAACCACATCACCTATAATTTCAATTTTGTTAAAATTAACTTAGATCTTTCCTTCCACAACTAGAAATTCAAACTTATTTTAATTAAGAAGGCAAACCTACAGCAGTTAAAGAGGAAAACAAGACACAAACAGAGGAAATAATTTCATTAGTATCTGCAGAGCATGGTTAAGTAAATGACAGGACACTGGAGAACTGAGTAAAGTAGATAATAGGATAACAGGGAGACCACATGTGAGTGCTCAATGGCTTTCAGCTGGTGACATGAGCAGATTTTAATCGTTTGGATTAAACTTTGCTGTTCCTCTGGTAGGACATTAGTCTTGTGGCAAGATTGCAACCTCTGATTTTTTTTTCTTTTTTTTTTTTTTTTTTTACTGTCATGGGGATTGGAGGAATTTGTAAGAGAATTGTATTTGTTCAGCTCTATTCTGCATTCCTATTTTAACTTGTACATAATAAAAGCAGGTGGGGAAATGTGGAGCTCTGGGTTACTGAGGAATCCTCTTTCCATGCAAAAGACCGAATTCTTATTCTCATCCACCATCACTTTTATCTTATGAGAACCTTTTTCCATTGGTTTTGAAAGTGACAGAAGCGTTGAAAGGCAGGAAGTAGTAAGAAAAAAGGCTTTTCTTTTCTAATTTTATTATAGCTCTCAGCCTTTTCAAATCTCTGATATATACCAAGAAAACAAGGCCTTTTAAACACAGCAGGAGCCAAGCACATATGCACTCACAGAGACTGTGGCAGCGTGCAGAAGACTTCCACATGTCAAAGCCGAATGGGGTCCCAGTGCTGAGAATGGCTGTAGACACGTGCCCCCATCCCTAACCATGAAGCTATCTCCAAATGATAACTGCTCACAGATGAAAGATTAGGTTTCTTCATTGGAGTCTCACTGGGTACACAAAGCACTCATGGATAATTCCCATATAGCAGTAGATGACCAACAGAAAATGAAATCAGTGGAACCTGGGAGTTACTTTATAAAATCAAGATGTAATGTTTGTGTTTGTAAGATGATAATATAATAGTTATTAGTTATTCTAAGGTTTAAACAAAGCATTGGAAATACAAAAGTAAAATCTCTGATACTTCACAAAACTATGTCAAATTTTGGAATATGAACTTCTCTTTTGGAATTTACAAGAAGGAAAGCTGATGTAATTTCAAGAGTATGGGCTTAATAAATGGCTGATGTGTTGATAGGTATGATCATCTCACCAGCGTTCGTTACCCTGCACAAAATGCTGGAGATCTTTGCAATGTCAGGGTCCTCTTATTAAAATTGGAGAATCTAATTAAGCTGGGATATGGTAGTAAGATTTTTGTAGTTCTTAGGTGTCATATTTGAGGCTTGAGCAAGAGCTATTTGCTCACTGGACCCGAATCTGAATGTCTATGTCCTCACCCAGATTTCTAAAATTTTCTGTCAGTCTCATTGAGTGACTTTTCTGGTCCTGCTTCTTCTGTTTCTCAGACTCTCCTTGTGTGACTATACTTGTGCTTCATCGGGCATGTTAAGCATTTTCTCATCTGTTTCCATTATATTCTTTCTACAAGTCTGACTGGCTAATTTTTTTGTGACTTGTCAAGGCTTGCTGATCCCTGTTTCATCTAGTCAGCTATTGAGTCCCTTTGGTCTTTATTCTTAGGCTTGGATACTATTTTCTTACTTTCTTTCTTTTTTTGCCACTCTGTTTTTGTGTCTGTGTTAGACAAAATAGTCACCTTTGCAGTCTCCAGAGGGGACTAACAGCTGAGGATCTTGAGTGTTTCCCCGCGCTTTGTCCCCGATCTTGGCAGTCTGTGTGAGATCAGAGTTCAGGATTCATGAGTTTGTAATCCTTTCCTGATCACAGGCACGGAAACGGCAGTGACTATGCGGGGAACCTGCCTCAGTTATTTCTACCAGTTTCAGCGTGGTTACTTTTGCATTCCAGAGAATAGCAGGATCTCATAAACTAGATGTAAGTTTTCTCACAAAATGGCTTGATCGTCAGAGAGCACACGAGGAAAAGAAAGTCTACAGTATTCTTTCCATCAGCTTGCTAATGCCTCTCCCTCACACCTGCTTTTAATTGTTGTGCCATATGCACATTTGCTTTTAGTAGAGTGATTGACACTCTAACTCATTTGATCAGGAATCCAGATTCATCACCGCGTAAATAAAGCATGCTACTTCTGTAACTTCAGTTTCTTAGTTTGAGAAACCATCTATAAAGTAATCCAACAAATAGAGTTGATTTTAGGCTTAAAGTTGTAGTTGAATATGAAATATCTCCTTGTCGGGCAAAAAAATAAACCCACTGTGCTCAAACATATTAATTCCCTTGTTTATATTCTACTTTATATTTTTGGACCCATATTGGGTCAAGTTTTGTGAAATTCAAAGTAGAGAAACCATTAACAGCCAAGATAAGTTTTCATGTTACCCATTTCAGCAGATTAGTGCAGTATTTTATTGGTGGTATTTTGTGAAAAGTAATCTATAACTTGACTGACAAGTCCCATGAGCAGAGTACTGTAGATTCCAGGGATGAGCTGTCACGGTGCAGGATGGGAGGTCAAGAGTGACAGAGACAAAGAGCCATCAGGGTTCCCTTCACTATGTTAAGTCCAAGGTCTTCCCAATTCTCCCTAAGTCCAGGAAGGTGAGCAACCAAACTGACAAGGCTCACAGTGAGCCCATCCATGCTGTAGAGTTCATACTCATCGCCGTTGTCCTTGGTTTCTCAGTCTTCCTCCACCGTCGGCCACATTCAGAGAGTCCGGTTTGGTCCCCTGTTCCATCAGTCAGGGAGAGGGGTGGAGTGGGGATGTGGGTGGAAGGAAGGTGAGGGAAGGGGGAGGAGGAGGGGAGGAGATGGAAATCTTTAATAAAAAAAATGAGAAAAAAAAAGAAAGTTCCAGGACTGGACTGTTACACAGGGAAACCCTGTCTCAAAACCAAATAAATAAATAAATAAATAAATAAACAAACAAACAAATCAATTTTGAAACATACTTAAGTCTATGAACTATTGACCTGGGAAATATCAAAGGTTCAAATTATGTAGAAGGAAAATAAATCAAGTAAAATCTGTTGTTTCTAGGGAATGACTAAAAGAATGTATTAATAGTAAACCAATGAAAGAATTGAATAATAAAATATTTAATCACAACACAAAAAAATGAGTGACAGAGACATAAGGGAAACTATAGTTCAAACCAAATCTTAGCCAACAAATGGTAAGAAAAAGGAGGAAGCAACAATGATCTGCAACAAGAGAATTAAAGGACAAAAGAGAACTGGTCCACGGTGGATGCCTCGCTCAGAAAACAGTGACTAAAGGTGATTCCAAGAGTAGGTCAGAAAGAACCGTGGAAACAGGTGGTTCCCTATTGCAGAAGGGAATATTATTTTAAGGATTTTAAGTATCTTCTAAATTATATTCAGATTATCCTGTATTAACTGATACAGAGGTGTACATGGGTGTGCAAGTAAGTGCGTGTGACTGCTGAGTACAAAAACAAGCATTATAAATGATTTTGGATTTAGTGTTATCAATTACTAAAGAATCATGTCTTTCACTAAAGTAGAGATCCATCAATATACTATATGAAAGTAGTGACTTGAAAGACTATGCATGCATTTTGGTAAATGAGTTTCTTTTTTAGAAGCATTCCCCTCACTATTTTCAATTCTATGTATGGTATGTGTAGGGAAGTGCATATGAGTTTGAAGGCCAGGGGAGTTGGGGGCCACAGGTGGTTGCTAGCGACTGGATGTAAAGGCTGAGAACTGAACTTGGGTCCTATTCAAGAGCAGTGTAATCTCTTCACTATGGAACCATCTTTATAGCACAATTTCCTTTCTCTATCAAAGATAAATAAATAAAACTAGTCATATGGGAACTTTCAAAGTCACTTGATTTATTTCTCCCAACAATTTTAATAATTATTTATATTCATTCTACTGTCTTTTAGCTTAAGTCCTTCAGTTTTACAAATGCAAGCTGAACTCTTACAAGGAGTGGTAAATTTCTACATTTCATAACAGTTTTAAAACTGCTTTGCTCAGTCAATTGATTACCCAGCTAGAGAAAAGACTTGCTAATATCGAGAAGGGCTTTTCAGGATTTAAATTTTATCATCATAATTCATAAAATATTATACGATTCTTGTACTTTAAATGAATGTACACACTCTTTGAACTGCTGATGTCTCTTCCTTCTCAAGATTTACGTTTCTGCAATACATTGTAACCACGGGGTTCTGGGAGCTTATAATATTACATGTTAATTAAAGTTGTAAAGGGAAGTATGAAAAGTAGATGCTCAGAAAGAAACTTTTTCAGGTATCTAGAGGGAGTGCTGTAATTTTAATCATAATAGTTGATGGATATGCATTTTGCTAAAAGCATGCATGCATCATACTATTTCATAAAATTCTTTCAATGAGAGAACAAACACTGATGAGCCGTAAGGTTATAGCTCTTTGTAACACCCTAGCCATCTTGATTTATACAACTATACTGTTAAATCCAGCAGTGGTAAAAATCACTTAATGGTACATGTTCCACAATCTATTGCCACTAACTGATAGCACATTACCACACATATCAACATGCATGTTTTAAAAGGAGAACTCAGTAATCTTTATCTATTTGTTAAAATAATAGCAAAGGATAATTATATTCTCTCTGTTCTGTAAATACAATTTAGGGTATTAGAACTGTTTCTTAGGATCCAACCTCTTTGAGTAAAGGAATTTGGACTGTCAGTTCAAGTACCCAAATGCCCACTTAACCTGTTAATGGGCAACTTTATTCTAGGCTATAGAAGAGCATACTTTATGCACCTTTGCTTTTATGCAGTATATTTTAATCATCAACTTCATGCAGTTAGTTTAATCTCATGGGCGTGAGTCTTGGCACTTGGCCTTCTTTTTGCTCATTGCCCTGGCACTAACTAGACAGATGAGTGTTTATTGAATGCCTATGACCAAGTGCATTGGAGTGATTATAAACTTGTGTTCTTTACAAAAGCACATCCTTTATTTATAAAAGTTATGTTTTCTTAGACTTTCTTCTTTTTCTATAAGACACGCAGAGTTTTAGTTTGCCCAAGTGATTGTTCCAGGCCTACTCAAACTCCTCCTTCCATCTATTCTACTAAAGAGAGATGAAAAATGATTTAATATTAAATATAATTAAACATTGAAAACACAGCATTAATGCAAATTTCCAAATATGCTTGCAATTGTCCCATATAAACATATTTTGTACTAAAATGTATTTAAGACAGAATAGAAAAATATCTAGACAGATCTATTCTTAACATAACATACTTGTCCTATCTGAGAAAGGGAATTAGAGAAAGAAGTTGAGAAAATCTTTATTTCTTACTTCCCCTGTCAAGACATTAATTGTGATTTTTAAGAAGAGCATCATTATGTGACAAAATATTTCTGCAAATAGGATATCTGTAATTTTCAGGTGCTAAAAATCATAAGAAGTTAATAAAAATTACAGAAACCACTAATAAGTGGAAATATACCATGTGTTCATAGATGAGAATGAATATTTTCAAAATTTCCGCTATCCAAAATGATTCACAAGTCACCCCCTGGAATATCTCCATAAATATCCAAGTGTTTCATATAAATTGTCAAAAACAATCCTGAAGTTCAGAATTGAACCAGAAAATTCAGAAGTAACAATAGATAGGAGTCTTGAGATCAAGCCAGATGCAGCATGCCATGTGATTTTGAAATGCAATACAAAGAGGTAGCAATAAAACAGCATGATTCTTGTACAAAAATAGGCTGAGCAACCAGGGGAATGGAGTCATGTCCAAAAATGAGCTAACAAGTATCATATCATTGGTCAAGTGATTTTCAACAAGAAATGACCCATGGACAGTGGGAAAATGACATTCTTTTTAATAAATGATGTTGAGAAAATATTTACAGATGTAAATGAATAAAATCTAACCATTGTATCTCATGCTGTCGTGGTTTAAATGAAAAATGCCCCAAAGGCTCATGTACTTAAGTACTTAGTTCCCAGTTGATGGTGCTTTTTAGGGAGATTACAGGGACTTTAGAAGGTGCAGTCTTGCTGGTAGAATTTGTCACTGGTAGTAGGTGTTGGGGCTTTATAGCCTCAGCCTGCTCTCTCTCATTGTCTCTTGCTTCCTGTGTATGGATAAAGAGGTCATTAGCCAGCTTCCTTCTCCTCTCACCATCCCATGCCTTCCATTCTAGGATGGAATCTATCTAGCCTTTCAGAACAGTAAGCCCAATTTTTATTTATTTATTTATTTATTTATTTATTTATTTATTTATAATTTTTCTATATTTTATGTGCATGAATATTATGCTTACATGTAAGTCTGTGCCACACTTATATGCCTGGTGCTGCAGAGATCGGAAAGATGTGCTTTACACATTGGAACTGCAGAGTTTATACTATATGATACAGGACTGAATTCATTATTCTCTAATCACACATTTGTTAGAATGGGAGTCTTTATTTCTCCTATCAGTTTATTACACATAATTTTTTGAGTTTGGCTTGTTATTTCTATGACTGCCTGCCCTGTGGGTTGTGTGGTATGCCTGTAATATACTTTAAATTATAATATACCAAAATTTATTTTACTAGAGCCAAATTCTAGTGCACAGTCAGTCTTAATTTTTACAGGTATCCCCATGATATCCATAACTTCTAACAAATGTGTGATTAGAAATTAAAGTTGGTTTTGGAGTTAGAGTGTGGCTCTCTCTTTCTCTAAATCCAAGTATGCTTGTTGAAGGAAAATCCAAAATCTCTATCTCATGTCAGTAGAACCATCTGATATGGAATAAAAGAAAAAACAAAATTAGGGTTTATTTTATTGCCATTAATCTCATAATCTTTTCTTTTATTTTTGACTCTTTAAAACTTTTATGAAAGTATAAATATCTCCAAATTTATAAGATTAATATATGTATATGTACATATATATATATATATATATATATATTAATCATGGTATTAATGGTCATATAGAGTGGTAAGTAAGTCTAAAAAATAAGATTTCCTCTAGCTTCCTGTACATAATCTCAGGTTTGAGTCTCTATCAGGTGGCTAGGAATTAAGATCTTCGAACAAAACAAATTATGGTTCTTTAATCTCTTTGAGATCTGCAGCATATGACATTTAAAATGTTTAAATCTTATGCAGTGATCCATGACCATGCCTAGCAGTGACCTTTAAAGCCTCCAATAGGGGATCCCACAAAGACAATTCAACCTGGATTGTAGTGCCATTAAACTGACAAATACCAACTAAAACTCAACTTTGGACTAGAAACAGCTGAGGACAATTTTAAGGTGGCTATGTGAAATGGGCCGTCCTCACAGAGGACTCTAGCCCGGACTTGAGACAAGCTCTGCATTTCTCCATTATGCAGACTAGACAACAAAGGACAAAGCTAGGTCTCCCTGTACTTGACAATTAACTCATTTTAGGGTCCCCTAAAGACGCCATCACCACCACACATCAGGAAGGAATTTCAAGAATATGATGCCCTCATTCCCAAGAGGTGGTGTGGGTGGATTTTGTTGATCAACAGGTTATGGATAATTGTCATTGTTTAGGAGGTTAGTTACAAGTTGTTACTGATAATGGCCAAGAAAAAAACTGAACAAAGGAGATGAGATTCAGCAATCTTGTTATAAAAATTAAAAGGGGATATAAAATTATATGAAAGGGTAGATTATTGAGTCTATGTTTAAACCAAAAACGCAACTACTAATCTTCAATATTTTATATCGATATAAATTTTTATATATTGATACACATTTGAGGTTATTTTTGTTAGAACAATCTGTATATACATTTCTACTCTTATTCAAAGGATTATACCTATACAGCTCATTTAACAATGTAATGCAAATTTCTAGTTTTTAAAAGTTATTATTACAAACTATTTAGGATAATAAAGAAATCCAGGTTAGTAGTTAGTCACCTATTACAGTCAAATTTGTAGTCATGTTAGGTATGTTTTCAAGATCAAACATATATTTTAGATATATATCTAAAGACAGGTGGTCTTCCAACACTTTCAGAGATCTACAGCATATGGCATTTGATATGTCTTAATAACATAAAGCTCTTTTCTTAATGATAGTGAGACATGTCTTCTCCTGCAAATACCAATCTATTTCAGAGAAGATGATGGACATAGAAGAAACTCCTTATGGAGTTTAATTTTTGTGCAAAAGTTAGCCAATAGGCAAGAAATTGTTCTTGCCTTGACTACTGACAGTATGCTATCTAAATTGGACAAACAGGACACAAAAGAAAGTGACTGCTGAACTGGCCAAGACAAAGTAGGACCGCCCTTCAGAATATCCTGCTTCACAGAAAATTCCGTCACATATTCTAGGCCTGTAGGCCAAAAAAGGATTTCACAACATTACAGAGGAACCTTGGGTAACTGTACAATCAGCCAGATGTTTCTGCCATTTTCACATTTTTTTGGGGGATGCCACTTGCTTCCATTACTGTTTACTTCAGTAATATTATTTCCTTCTCAGGCCTCTGATGGAGTTGAAGAGTAGATACAGTTTTTCTTGTTTAAGAGACTCAGAAAAAGCTCACTAAAGAGATGTAAAGTATATAGGGTTGAGAGCCATCAAAAGATAGCTTTGAGTTGGAAGGCCAATTAGGATAGAAATTGAATTAGGTACAACCCTTTGGACTCACCAAAGTAGGATAGATAATGGAGTATTTTCTCTGAATTTGTATAATGCTAATGGACTAGACATTGTTAATATAATTATTGCATGCATACAGTTGTGTATAGTTATTATACTTCTTGTATACAATTTTTCTATATTAGTTAAAACCTTCTCTCTTTATTTAGACAAAAAGGGGAAATGTGATATTTTGTTTCTGTTCTGACAAAGTTTGCGTGGAGATCAGAGGGTGGGTTAGCCACTGGTTCACCATTGAGGTCTGGAGGTTTGGACACGCAGGAAACAATTGACAAGGTGTGGCAGAGAGAGGAAGTATTAAGGCTGGACATACATGGCATCAATACCCATTTCGGTAGTATGATTCCGAGAGGTGAGCACTGACTGTGACTGCTTTGCTTCTCTGATTGTGTCAGCTTTTACCCTTGGCTTTTATTGCTAAGACCAATTAGGATCACACTTCAGGATTCAGATAACCGTGGTCTCATAAAACAAACTGGCAGTGTTTCTTCTGTTTCTGTCTTGTGGAATAATTTGAGGGATATTAACATTAACTCCTCTTTGAAAATTTGGTAGGACCATGAGCTAAACCCATTTTACTTATATCCACAGCTATATTAGAAAATTAGTAATTAGTCTTATTGCATAGCTTCTGTCCGATTCATTTTAATTCAATGTAAATTAAAATAATTTTAATTTAATCTTACATGATCTCTAACTATAAGAGAAACTCAAACAACCATCAACTAAACATATTTGGTGATCTAATGCAACATGATCATACTACAATATATATTTCAGAAGCAATTGTGAAAATCAGTAATTTTATAGCTCAACATTAACTTTTAATTAAAAAGCAAAGATTTCGTGCAATCTAGAAATATATACACCATAAAAAGAAAAAATGGGAATAATAAGAAATAATTTGTACAATTAAGATAATTACAGTTTTATGGATATATAATATCCAACAGCCACAGAAATACATTATAACATATTTCTTGCTTAAATTGTGATGCTTGCTTTATTTTCTTTGAAACAGGTTCTCACTATGCAGCCCTGGCTAGACAGCGACACAGTATGACATTAGGCTAGTCTCAGTCCCACAAAGATTTGCCACATAAGCGGTGGGATTTAAGGCAGGTACCACAGTGCTTGTTGTTTGTTTATTTATTTCTTTTCTTTTAAGTTAAAAGTTAAATATTTAATACTTATAACTATTTTAATTGCATGGAATTCTCTTTTTAAACATGGCATTTAAAGTACAGAGCGCTTCCTTATACAATATATAGAGAAAATATCAGATGATCGTAGGATTAATAGCTACAAATAATTTCAAAGACATTGCTCCACTGTCTTTTAGGATCAAACTCCAATTAAGCCACATCTCCTTTCCATTACCATTCTCTTGCCAGTTAAAGACTGATATACCAGTCAGTTTTATGCAGACAAAACTTTTAGTCCTTAATAGATTGAAGGATTTACACCTTGGCAGGATTATAAAGGTTCCTGTCATTTAACTTTTATATACCCATAAAGACTCCCCCTGGTCTACTTCCCACTTCACTATGCCTTCCATTGTCACCAAAGATATTGTCCCACGTAATGGGATGGTTCTTAACACTTAACATCTACATTTTCCCATGATGCAATTATGCAAGAAAGAAAAAAATCAGTGTAGTTCATGCAAAGTATAGTATCTTGAAAGTACTAATATTTATAACTTTTTGGACCCACAATTATTAAGGCTCAATATAAGGAAAGATATTTAGATACTAAGAAAGATATTAAGGCCCTGGTAGGAAAGATATTTACCAGAAGATAGTGTAGTTCGATATTTGTCTATAATCATGGTGGAATATGATGGGAACAATATACAGAAAGAACACAAAGGACCTTCTTAGTTGCACGGAACTGGCTATAGACACAGCATGCAAAAAAAGGCTCTGGAAAAACTCAATCCTAGATTTCAGTGTTAGTGGTTTCTCTTCCTATGTTGGAGGCACTAGACAAGTCATTCATTCTATGAAGCAGCAAATTTTCCTTCTTTTATTTAGGAAAACAAACTGCAACAGAGTTTCTGTGAACATTAGAAAGAGCATTTGGGAAGTAGCAGTGCAGAGAGCAGCTGTTGGGGTGTGAGATTGTGATATTCAGCTCATGGTCGACCAGTCCACTGGGCTCCAGAAGAACATTAATATTCCCTTCCTCCCAAAAAAGCCAACATGTAGACTCTTTAAAAGTAATTTCTCTTGAGAAGCCAAAAAAAGATATTTTATTGATTTTCAAATCAAAACTTTCACATCGATAAATGTGAAGAAAATGCACTGGGAACATAAGGCAGGGGATAATGCACATCTATCTCTGTTCTCATTGTCCCTTAATCTCTTCCTCTGCCCAAGTCATTGATATCATAGCAAAATTCATCATATAAGAGAAAGCAGAGCACATAATTTCTGTTCCTCATGTGAAACCTATGAATACATTCTTAAATTTAAACTGAAATATTTCATCCCCATATTAGCAAACCTTATGCGAACCTTTGAAGATACCCATAAACCTGTGATCTGCTGTCTCTGTTGCTGGTTTTCTCATTTCTTTACACATAATACTATTAGTACTTGGAAATCAGTCACAGATTATTATGTTTTATATATTAATAATATTTATAAAATATTGCAAATCTTAGGTATAATGTAGTGATATTTCATTTGTATTTTAATGAATAAAGCTTGCCTGAAGATCAGTGGGTAAAACAGCCACACTGATCAGGCATACAGACCAGGCAGTGGTGGAACACACCTTTAATCCCAGTAGCCATACTTGTTTGCCGTAGAAACCGGGCAGTAGTAGTACATGCCATTAATCGTAGTACTAGAAAGGAAAATAAAACAGGAGGGAAGTTTTCAGGTGCTGTCTTATTCTGAGGATGCATGGGGGCAGAACTGTCATTTTCAGAATGAGGTAGAGGTAATAGCCAGTGGCTGGTTGCTTTGCTTTTCTGGTCTTCAGGTTGAACCTCAATTTCTGTCTCTGAGTTTTTATTCATCAAGTTACATTTGGGGCCCAATTTTTGGGGTAAGAATTCATGAAAACGTCATTTGCCTGAGGCTTTTTAGGCACCGTCACAGGCCAGAGCTGGACTCAAACCTAGCCACCTGGGTTTGGGAGAAAAACTAGCACTTCCAACTCTTATTTGCCCCAGCTTAACTTCCTCTCCCACACCAGCCATCTGCACAGGGCTTCCCTGGCATTCTCTTCTTGCTTCCTCTGCCTCGTTGTGGTGATTCTCTGCCTTTGCTCTTCCCAGAATTCTCTTAATCTCGCCACCCCACACCTCTACTTCCTGCCTGACTACTGGCCAATTAGCGTTGTATTAAAATAATATGAGTGACAAATCTTAACAGTGCACAAGAGCTTTATCCCATAGCAGTATAAGTAAGCTACGAGGTAGGTGTTGTTATTAATAAATTTTCATTGTATATCCACAGTGGTGTACAACCCACATTTTCCTCCAGCTATGCTCCTATCATTATGTTTCAGCGGAAAATTAGCCAGTACCTAGTAATAGGCTAACTGTCTCTTAGATGTACTCGCCTCAAACTTTCTATTAGTTCCCTTTTTTAGAAGAGTACCTACTGGCTTTGGAAAATGACCTGCCTTCCCCCAGAATATCTTTAGACTTGCTTCCGCATTGCAGGCTCACTAGCAATTGCAGCTACTCCACAGACCAAGAGTTTAAGCATTCCATGGCCTGAAGGCACAGGAGCGGACTCTGTCCTTTGTGTGAACTTACTCTTTTTTTTTTTTTTTTTTTTTTTTTTTTTTTTTTTTTTTTTTGGTTTTTCGAGGCAGGGTTTTTCTGCAGCTTTAGAGCCTGTCCTGGAGCTAGCTCTTGTAGACCAGGCTGGTCTCGAACTCACAGAGATCCGCCTGCCTCTGCCTCCCGAGTGCTGGGAATAAAGGCGTGCGCCACCACCGCCCGGCAACTAACTCTTTCTTAATTCTCCCCCACCCCACCTCCTTGATTTTCAAGTCTGCTGAATGGTGGCTTCTCCCTCAAGCTCTACTGTAATATAACAGCAGACCCAGCATCGCACACTCTACTTTCCTTATTTTGATTTCCTATTTCTCCAGGACATCCATTAACATCTAATGTGCTAATTGCTTACTTATTAATTTTCTACCCACTCAATGATAAGTCCTTAGAGAGGTTTGACTTGATCTGTTTCTGTGCCCTATTGCCTGGAGCTTAAAAGCTGCTTACTAAGCTGTAAGTAACATACATTACATTCAGTACTTTCAGGCATGTGTCTCTTTTAATCTTTGCAACAACCCCCTGGGATGGACATTATTATTCTCATGGTTTTGTAGTTAAAGAAACTGAATCTCATGAACTAATGTTACACTAAAAGTAAAGGACCCAAGATGGAAGGAAGTCTCTGGCTAAATAAATAAATAAATAAATAAATAAATAATAAGTCTGTGTTCTTTCATTGTGATTTTTGCTCTTCTTGCCATGGTGGTTTACAGATATTTTTATAAGCCTTAAGACCACATAGATTTCCTGACAGCCCTTAAGTCTAGGACTTTGAAAATATCCCAGTAGGTTGTCAAATAAAAACTGTCCCAATGTTTATAATTAGATCTCATTTCACAAATGTACTCAGTGATGTGTCTTACTGAGTTTTGTGCTTTTCCCAGATTTATGGATTCATTTCTAATTCCCCAGCAGCTGCATAGCTAAACTATACTAATTTTATTCATCTAATCTGTGGAATGTGGATGATGAACAATAGCATGGGCTCTCTTAACTAGCTTCCGCGTGTCCATTCATTTAAGTCTTAGTCTCTCACATTTGCATCACACTGACTCTGCAGAGGGCAAAGATTTCTGGCAAGGTCATTACATATGCATTCTGATTGCATTTAGAGACTTGGGAGTTGCTGTTAGGCATAGTGGAGATAATTAACGGCCTGGGTCTATGGTGAATTTAGAACAAAGAACAGCAAATTCTCAAATATCTGAATATGGAGGAAGCAGTTTCAGTATGCCATGTTCTGTAGCCATAGAAGTGAGCACCAGTTTTCTACTGGTGTACTTGAGCTGAGGATAAATCTATGTCCTTTAGATTGCAAGGATGGTCAAGATATTTTGCTGTCTCCACAGTTTAATAAAGATACATGTTTGAGTGGGAAAGTGGTGGCACACGCCTCTTTAATCCCAGCACTAGGCAGGCAGATATCTGAGTTTGTGGTCAGTCTGGTCTACAGAGCAAGTTCCAGGACTACATAGAGAAAAATAAACCGTCTCAAAAAAAAAAGCAAACAAAAGAAAACATTTAATTTTAGATCATTTTATATACCTTTATATCCTGGGTTGCATAAATATTCTACAGGCAAAAATAAATTCTGAGTGGAAATTATTTAATTATATTTTAGCATGAAACATATTTGTTATGATATATTGTCTCCTTATTATAATTTGAATTCTGTTTCTTACAACTTTAAAATATTTGTAATGACAAAACATGTTGAGTAGGGATGACAGTTTACAGTTTTCTTCTTTTGATAAGGCTTGAACTTTCTATCAAATGATACAGACCTCAAAAACCAGATTTGTGTTATAGTCTCTGCTCTTAAATACATTTGCATACTGAATTTTCATTAAGTATTATTTCTTCATCAAAAAGTATGAGAAAATTTGCCATTGAAAGTTTCTAGGACTCCAATGGTTTTGGATTCTTAGTTGGTTATTTTTTTATTGTTGTTTCTCATTTTTTTCATTATGAGAAATTCAAAATAGGCCTCACATTCTTTAGTGTTAAGCTACATAATTCCTGTTGCTACATTTTGAAGTGTAAACTCAATGCTATTAGAAAAGAACTATTTGAATTATATTCTTAAATTTAAACTATGTTTTTGAGAAACCATCTCTACAGCTCTCTCTGCCTCTTCCAACCATTCTCATGTTCCTAGCTATTTGATGGCAAGTATGTTCATATACCACATTTCCATTATTCATTTATCAGCTGGAGGACATCTAGGTTGTTTCTATTTCATAGGCATTAAGAATAGAGTAATGAACACAGTCGAACAAATGTCTCTGGAGTAGGCAATAGAATCCTTTGTGTATATGACCAGTAATGGTATAACTAACTGGGTCATAGTGTAGATCTATTTCTAGACTTTTGAGGGACTATCACAGTGATTTTCATAGTAGCTGCCCCAATTTGTACTTCTATCAACAGTTCTTTTCTGTCTATTTTTTCCTTTTTTTCTTTTCGTTTTTAATCTGAACCATTCTTATTTGGGTAAGGTAACATCTTTGGTAATTTTAAAGAAAATGGCCTACAAAGGGAGTGGCATATTAGGAGATGGGGCTTTGTTGGAGAAAGTGTGTCACTGTGGATGTGGTCTTCAGGGCTTATATATGCTCAAGCTATTCCCAGTAAGACTGTTCACTTCCTGTTGCCTTTGGACCAAGATATAAGGACTCTCAGCTCCAGTACCATGTCCACCTCCATGCTGTACTGCTTCCTGCCATGATGATAATGAACTAAACTTCTGAACTGTAAGTAAGACACCACAGTTAAATATTTTCCCTTATAAGATTTGCTGGGTCATGGTGTCTCTTCACAGCAATAGAAACCCTAACTAAGACATCTCAAAGAAATTTTATTTTGCACAAACATGACAGCTAATGATGTCAAGTGATTTTAAAATATTTCTTAGCTATTTTTTTCTGAGAACTTTCTGCTCAGTTTCATAGTACATTTTTAATTGAGTAATCTCAGCTTCATTTTAATGTCCTTGATTAATAATTAAATCCATGTCAGTTAGTTCTTACTTTATTGTAATTGAATTTTTCCTTTACATTATATATAGTATTTGCTTACTTCATCTACTAATTTCTGTTTGGATACAAGACACTATCTATTTTCACCTTGTTTGTATTTGAAAATGTTATATTCCTGTAAACAGAGTCAATCTTTCTTTGGGCATTTGGACAAATCACTCAGAAGTTATTGATTTTCTACATACCTACTTAAGTAATAATAAAATATTATTTTGTTTGAAGAAAATTATTCTCCACATATGAGACAAAACTATTCTAAATAGAGGCAATGAGTGAGAATACAAATACATTCTATGCTTTTCATTTTGGGCAGAATTGGAAGTTGCAGAGCCACTTAAAATATGTAGTAATTATAAAATATTTATAAATAATATAAATATAATTATATATAATCAAAACATATAAATATTTTATGGTTACTACATATATATATCAGAAATTATGTGGCCTGATATAAAAATGTTTATGATTGTTTACAAATGGAAATAATATTTTTCATTAAGGAAGAATAATGAATTGTAGAAAAATATTTTTATGATTATCAATTATTGTGACTCCTGACTATACCTATATATCATATTTGTATCTGCACTGTTTAGCCACACTGTCTTATGTTCTGTGACCCTGTATGGTTTTGGGGTTTACCTGTCTGAGGCAAGGAGAGAATGGCAAAAGGACAGAGTAAATATATGTACAGAAAAGCCGAGATCAAGTGGGCCTTGTGCTCTGATGGAGATGCACCAGTGACCCAGAAACTTGGCACCATTTTATGTGCCCATGAGAAAGGAGGAGTATTTATTGAGTAGAGCTGAATGAGGCAGTGGTCAGTTATCTAATCTCAGTAGGACGTCTCTGTAAGGGAGCAGTTTTAGACTGCAGGCTTCAGGAGCCGTGGTTGATATTTACTGTATACACTGTTTTTAGCTAAAGATCAACCATTCGTAGCAACTGGAATTGAAACAGAAGAAGGTATAACTCTGAGCCTGACTCAGGGAAGACTTGGCCATTCCCATGGATTTGAGGCACTAGGATGCTCTGTATGGCTATGCTATGCCAATATCCATAATACATGTTCACTCAGGACTTCATCTACTCTGCACGCTTATGGTCTTAAATTTTAATCTAAATAAAATTCTTTCAGACATGGCAATTCTCAGTGGTCAGTATCTATTGTTTCTGTATACAGAATAAAAAGAAAACTTATAATATATCAAAAATGTTAGATATGTCTTTCCTGTAATAATTAGTGCTAAGACTTAAATTCAAAATTCTAGCATGGTAATGTCATACACAGGATGCATATTTGTTGTTAACAACGTTCAAAAATAATCTCTTGTTTAGTGAATGAATAAAATAAGCAGCGTTCTCATGTTTTACTCAAGTTGTACACCGAGACCTGCTGTAATTCATCAATATTCATGCTTCAGTAATCGCTCAGGCTGCAAAATGCCTGGCCAGTTATTTGTTTATGGCAAACATATGTGATCACATCATGTGCACATCATATGCCGCTCTCTCATATAATACTCAAGATGTTCATATTTTGATATGCTTACCAATGAATTAGTTGGCAAATAAATATAAATGATTTATCCCTACTATAGTTAAGACACTCTTTGTACTACTGTAGAAATAAACTTATGTCCTCTTGTCTAGTTTTGTATTGAAGGTCCACAAAAACACAGCCGTTAGGGTTTTAAAATCCGAGCTCAGTCAATTCAACATTTATCTGTAAGAATACATAAATAATTATTAAAATCTCACAAAATATGTTAATGAAGGTTTAGTGATCATACTAGAAGCAGCTCTGTGAGTATAGAACTTTGACAATGGGGATGTTCTGGGTGGGAGCAGTTGGGGAATCTGTGCTCTCCACTCAATTATGCTATGAACCCAAATCTGCTCTAATGAACTTTGTTTATCATTAGATAAAAAAAATAACTCACCTATTCCTGATTCTACTGCTTCGCTATGGGGAAATGCTCCTAGAGAGAGACTGGGCTATTTTCTTATGCTGTCAG
Organism: Arvicola amphibius; assembly: GCF_903992535.2. Taxonomy (NCBI): domain Eukaryota; kingdom Metazoa; phylum Chordata; class Mammalia; order Rodentia; family Cricetidae; genus Arvicola; species Arvicola amphibius. The sequence continues at coordinate 126,683,423 of NC_052051.1, read as the reverse complement.
TCAACAGAAACAGGTTATAACTTGAACTCAATATATTCTACTGAGTTCTATATGAAATGTTTTATATGTCTATAGAGACTCACACTGTTCAGTTAGCATGCCGAAATTCATAGTTCTAGAATCAAGGAAGATTTCAAAAATATAAATACTATTAGATGGAAGTCAAATTTATTTAAAGAAATAACTTAAACATTTTATGACAATTTTGAAAGAAGTTGAAAAGATAAAAACAGTTACAGAAATAATACATTTCACCTTTAGAGATTTGTTAACAAAAAGCTGAGTAAAGTTATGTTTTATGCCATTAGACAAGTTAAGAATGAACTATAGATAGCTGGAAAGATAGTTCAGTGATGAAAAGCACTCACTGTCTTGAAGACTATGTGAATTTGGTTTCACAAAGCCAAATGGTGGCTCACAGCCATCTGTAACTCCAGTTCCAGAGGATTCAATGCTTTTTCTGACCTCTGCAGTCATATGGTATACATACATACACTCAGGTAACACACATGATATTAAAACAAATTATAAAAGTGATAGATTGTGTCATATATACATTATGAAATAATGATTGTTATCTTTACACAAAAACTTGTTTTTCAAATATATAGGCAACAAATATCCAAGTTGTAAACATTTTATGCCTTCTCAGAAATATTTTTTAAATTTAGATTAGATAAACATTTTTACTTTATAAACATATATATACACACACATATATATATAATACTAAAGTCATATTTTAATGGTGTGTTAGAATTAGTATGTACAGTCTTTTGACAGCCAAATTTAACTACTGGGTACTCGTTATTAAACAGAGAACACTGAACATTAATTCTACTCTGATTAAATTTTAAAGGCTTAATGTAGTGTTGTGAACTAGACTCACAATCCTGGATAGCAGACCTATAGAGCTTTAATTTATCTTGCATAACTGAAATATCATAATTGTTAAACAAAACCCTCATTTTCCTCCCCTATCAGAAGAGCAAACACCATTTTACTCACTGTTTCTGCAAATAGAACTGGTCAGATAACTCATGAAAGTGGAATCATCCAGATTTTGTCCTGGGACTGACTTTTCTCATTATCCTAATGTTCTGACAAATTTTTAAAGTTCTGTTAATGTAAAGGAAGCCATGGTGGACAGATCTTTACTATAAAAGTCAGTATACACTCAATGACAGATACATTTTGTTTTGTTTTGTTTTCAGATAGCTGCTTTGCCAGCAGTCATATGTATACATTATTAAAAGTATTTCTAATAGTTGAGTCTTATTTACCTCTTGTTAGAATTAAATTGCCATGTTAATGTGCTGGAGTAATTTGGGGTTCTCACACTGGACCTGTGATAACATATGGAGATATAGAACCAGTATAAATCCATTTGAGCCCTGCCAACTGCCTGGTGACCACGTATGTTTGCCATAAATAAATAACTGGCCAGGTCTTTGTGTCTGAGAGATCGCTGAAGCATGAATATTGATGAGTTACATCAGGTCTTGCTGCACATGTAATATTTCAGAAGCAAATGGTTTTGGAAAGAATAAAGTTCAAGAAATTGATGGTTCAGTAAGTTCCAAAGACAAGGCTGCCTTATGAGAACCGAAGAGTCAGTGTCTAAAAATGTAGATTTGTTTTGTAAGGAAAGAACAATTTGAGAACTCTCTTTAGATGCTTGCTTCTCCTTTATGATGGTGCCGATGTTAAAAGCCAAAGATCTTACACTCACTGTACTCACTGTACTTAGCGAAATTAAAGTAACAGTGAACTCTCTTTTTACGTCTTTCAGATTGGCAGTGAGGTAAATTGGTTATAATTCCTTCTACTAGCAAAAATGTTCAGAAAAAAAAACATACATTAATAATCGTGTGAGAAATATCAAGTGTTATATCCTTTGGTAGGAATTTTAAAATTAAGCAAATAGCTTACCTTTGACACTACAGTACAACTCCTATCTTAGATCCTATCTTAAATATATTATATAATTAGCTTATAAAACTGCTTCTAGTGCTATGTCATTGGAAACAGCAAGATATTGGAAGAGAAATTAACAGCAATTAAAGAGAATGATGGAGTATACCGTGGTGGATCCATTGCACAGGATATCCTGCATCTACTAGGAAGAACATGGTAAAACTTTGTTGGCACCTAGGATCAATTTTTATGATGTCAGCTGGTATCAAAACCCAATGTATTACTAAGTGTGTCCCATAAAATCTGACTATGCTAAACATAAAAAATGCCAAAAAGAAATCATTTGATACTTTTGTAGAGAATCTTGCATGTAGATGTAAATAAGTAAAGGTATCATTAGCTCACATCATCCAGTGTTTGCTGCTTGGGAAAAGTAAAAGGAGAATGCAAAATTAAGACCAAAAACAAATGGAAAATTCCTAGAGTTTAACATGCATAGCATGTATTCAGTTCCTGCAAAGTGCAAAACTGTAATTATACATTTGTGCATGTGTATGATCCTTTGAGTGATGTTTCAGGCTATGGTCACTGCTGTGAACTAAATAATATATCTTCAAAGCTCACATGGGAGAGCCACAATTTCCAATGTGACTATATTTGCGGTTTTAAAATTAATTAATAATTAACATTCTATGAGCTCACAGGAAGACGGCCCCATTCAAGATGACTGGTGGCAGGAGGAAGGAGGAAGGGATATGAATGATGCATGCGCACAGAAAAGGACATGAGAGGAGGTAACTATCTGAAAGTCCAGAAGAGAGCATGCAGGAAAAGCAAACCCAGTGATACCTTGAGCTTAGATTTCAAGCCCAGGGAGCTGAGAAGCACATTTCTCTTGTGTAAGCCATCTGGTTTTTGCTCTTGCATTGCTGTCATCTTAACAAGCCAGTTCTTTCCTCACAATGTTAATGTGTGTTATGCATTTCAGGTCAATTCGTGCTTTTGCTTTAGAGGAGTCTCTAGCATGTGATTTTTTTTTTTATACTAAGGAGAAATTGTAGTTACTATTTCAAAAAATATTTTAAGTGGGAGAAAAATGAAAAGAACAGAAGCCGGGAGCCACTAGAATTGGAGGGTCATATAATTTTGGAACCAGATTCAGCAGAATGAAAAACTGAAATTAAACGTTTTGTAGTGGTGGAGAAAAGCAGCGACCCCCCTGAAAGCTCAGACAGCAAGTGTGCCCTGGAGGTGAGGGGAAGTGGATAGAGCTGCTCAGAGATGGAGGCAGGACAGCCTGAAAGAAGCTGAAGGGGAGCTGGAATGCAGCTTCCTTGTGAGTAGGCTGGGCTTCAGCTTTCAGAACACTTGCCTCAGCACCCAAGGTCTACAGGAATGTATTTGAGATTAACCTCTATTTTGTTGCAAAGAAGTGTGATTATCGTGACTTAAAATGTTTAGTTAGTTAAGGTTATTTTCTAGAGCATCATATATTGGCTCCCTGATGTTTTCTGTAGTTCTCTCGTTTGAAAATATCCATGTTCCCAGAGGGTTTCTCAGATATCCTTACTGTTATTTTTTCCTCCCTTCTTTGTCTCTCTCTGTGAAGCCCTGGGGCATCATATTCTGTGCTTGTTTAAGATACACATAGGCATTTACATACATATATAGTTTGGATTAATGTATACCATTTGACACAATTATGCTCCCCCAAAGACTCATAGGCTAGCTAACAAAAACCCCAAAGTGAAGTAAAAAAAATGCCCTCCAGTTGTTGGTAAGGGGAGTCCAAGAAACTGTAGATGCAAATAGGCTATTGCTGTTGCCCTTTGTTGCCTCCTTACTTGGAGGTAAGTCCCTATTGCTATAGATACTACACACGTCAAACAAGCTAAGACCTGACCTACTCCCTGACTACTAAATCTCATCATATCTCCAGGTGTTATGCAAGTTGTCAAGGGAGAAAACTAACAATCACCAGCTAGATGTAAAGCCTTGCGAATACAATCATGGCCAGAATAGCAAGATGGTGTAGGAGGTCCTTCTGTCTTTGTGCTGTTTTCATTGGTTAATAAAGAAACCTGTTGATAGGGCAGGGAAGACAAAACTGAATTCTGAGACAAAGAAGGGTGGAGCACAGGGACACCATGGAGCTGCCACCGCTGAGAAAGACATGCTGAAACTTTGCTGGTAGGCCATGACCTAGTGGTGATAGACAGATTAATAGAAATGGGTTAAATTAATATGTAAAAGTTAACCAATAAGAAGATAGAGTTAATGGGCCAAGCAATGATTTGAATAATACAGTTTCTGTGTGATTATTTACACGGGATGAACAAGCGGTTCCTTCCAAGAGCAAGATCTCTGCAAAGAGTACAGTGATTGACACTTCTAACTTGGGGATAATCAACTTACTAGTGAACCATTAAGAATCCAACTCTGGTATTATCAACCTAGCCAACTATTCTGACTAAGGAGGGCATAGGCCATAAAGGAGAATGTATGATTGCCTCCTTTCCAAATGAAAAAAAGAATGAATGAAATGAAATTTATGCCCTGGAAATGTTGAAGCATGCATAAGCAGGCTGTAAATGGTGGTTCTGTTGAACTTGTCCATATTCTGTTTCATGGTCTAAGTTGATGAGGATGACTGACCAGGTCTCTTCCTCAAGAAAATACCAGATCATATTACAGATGGTTGTGAGCCACCATGTTGTTGCTGGGAATTGAACTCAAGACCTTTGAAAGAGCAAACAATGCTCTTAACTGCTGAGCCATCTCTCCAGGCTAAGACCAGTATAAAATTCTAACCACAGCCTATATGTTTACACTAACCACAGATAAGTGCAGTTCTAAACCCAAAGAAGCTTCTTTAATGCAGCAGACACCACCCATGAAAGAAATCCACTATTGAGCAAAATGCCAAGAATAACAATGAGGTGCCTAACCCAAACTGATATATCTACAATGCAAGTACTAAACTTAAAGGGTGGGGAACATTCCAGGAGTCAAAAGATTATAAGTCAGAGAATCAGGAATACTGTTTTGAGATAGTGTCTTCTTTATTAGATAAGGGAGCTATTCTCACTAAATCTCAGCAATACAGTTACCTAAACAAGATCCACATAATGATACCACCAGCTGAGATGCTAACATGGATGGTAGAGATTGCATAAGGCTCCACCCCTAGATGAAGAGATATGGGAAAGTAATAGTTGCAGAAAGCTAAAGAATCAATATTCCCCAAGGATGAGACCCTTGACAGGTTATCCAATGCCAAGGGATCGACTCTTACACACACACACACACACACACACACCAAGGGCAAAACCAACATGGACTGTGTTTATGAGTGTGTGTGTGTATCTGTGTGTAATGTGTCAGGAGAGTGAGAGAAAGAGAAAGAGAGAGACAGTGAGAGATATAGAGAGACAGAATAATTTAAAAGGCACATCATGAGAGGTAGTAGAATGGGGACACAAGAGGTATTGAAGGAAGAAGATGAAGGGTGGGAATTATGTAAATGCAATACTCACGTTAAAATTCTCAAAGAAAATGAACATTAATAAAATAAAATGTCCATCTTCATTCCAGCATTGCCCCTGTTTGAAGCTAATTTTCACCATCTTCATTTGGTACTAAATTGTGGTAGACTAAGGGGTGGGTGACCAAATATCTGAATAATCTGAAGTGAACACTTCCTTGATGAAAACATGTGGCTGAAGAAGTCACTTCAGAGTGGGAGCTTCCTGATGTTGCAGAACAAAAGCATGTTCAGCATAACCAAGGCTCCTCTACAGCCTGACGCGGGATGAACATTTCGTTTTATTTTTACCTGAGTAGGTTTGACCCTGCTCATCGTGAGGCTGTTGATATCTCACAGTTCCCACATTTTGGTTTCTAATAAATCTTACAACAAATGGTGAGCTAAAGCTGATTTCCCTATTCTAAACCCTCAAATGGCTCGTGTACTCCCCCACCAGTTCTTGCACAAGGAAACTATGAGTCAGGTTGTGCTCTTTGTGCTCTGTTTTTTTTTCTTCTCAGATACTTACTATCTTTCCCAGTAGACCCTTTCTCTGCATTCCTGGCATTATCTACTAGATAAGGTCCTTGTTCAGAAAATTGCATAAAGGCATTTAGAGGCTGACTTTCTGAAGATTAGAAGTCCAGGATTATCATTTCAACAGGGTTGCTTCCACTCCTTGACTTGTAGATGGTCAACTTTCCGCTATGTCCTCCCAATGGTCTCCATGTGCACATAAAGGTTTTTGTTTGTTGTACTTAGATTATAGTTATCCCTACTCCTCCCTTTAACACCGCCCAGATCCAACCTTCCATCTCGCCACCCCTCCCAATGTTGTGTCTTTAAAAATAATAATAACCCAATGAGTCCACTGGGTGTTGCCCGTATACACTCGTGAGTCATTCACAGGAGCGTGATGGACTTACCAGAGGCCGAAACTGACTCTTTCCTTCCACAGATCCATAAACTGTCCACCTCACTTAGGATGGGGCCTCTTGAGTTTCTTTTTCTCCATTCTAAACTGTTCACTGGCTCTCCCACGTATTTGTGTGTAAGTGTGTGTCTGTGGGAATATGCAGATGAGTGCAGATGCACTAGGAGTTATCAGTGCCAGGTCCAAAGGAAATTCTCCTTCCCCAAATTCCCGAGGTTAGAAAAAGCCAGCATTCTTCAGGAGCTTGCAACGCCGGATCCCCTAAACTAAAATAGTCATTTCCTGTATCATTGTCAGAAGGGACAAATGGCAATCTGTCATGGCTATTAGAATACTCTAGGGATCCACGAAAATGCTAAAGGGAGATCCCAGAATCATATAGGATGCAAGAGCAAAGAGCGTTTATTTGCCAGCACATACGGGTAGTGCACCAGTACAAAATGGTGACAACCAGGATAAAGGTACACAGGTCCTTTTAAGCATAGCTAGAAAAAATTCAGGAACAGTGGGTCATCTAAAACATGATAGGCTAAACAAACAGCAGTTGTATTAATATATTTTTGATTGACTGATGTTTTAGTTTTTCTACCTTTGGACACACTGGGGCAAGTCTGGGCCTGCTTCAGGGGGTTACAGGAACTGTCCTTTTTTTTGATCACTGTCCTACAATACCATGGGAGCTGGCTCCAGCCTGGTCAGTGCTTCCCTTGTCTCTGCTGTCAGGGGCAGTGTTAACTAATGCCCCTTTGTTGAAAAATACCTGTTTGCTCTTAAAAAAACTGAAACCTAGATTCGGTTGTAATATGAGGGAAATTTAGACGGCTCAATACCAAAGCACATGCCCCAGGCTCCCTCTTATAACAAGTACCTGTTCCATATTTCAAAATCCATGCTAGCATCCTAGCTCTTCTCACCTTGCTTCCCTGCCCGCAAACTCCCTCCAGCTCAGGAATTCCCTGCACCTGTCTGCTCATTCTCTTTCTAACCCTGCTATTTTGCCTATGTTTACTCTGTTTTCCTCTGTCTCCTCTCCCTCTCTCTCTGTGCTCCACCACCATCAGTTCTGCACCTAATGCTTTCATGGTTAGGTCCTGTCTACTGGCCATGATCAGTCTACTGCTTTTTCTCCTTGCTCTGGACATTTCCCGATGTCTCTCCCTCATGTGTACAATTAAAAGACTTCCCCTTAACCACAAGATGGGGTGGCCACGTTGTCAGTTCACAAAACCAGGTGTCCTGCAGCTGGAGTTGCAGGTGGTTGGGAGCTGCCTGAAATAGGTGTTGGGAATGAAATTCAGTTTTTTTTTTACAACAACGTATGGGCTCTTCAATGCTGGGCCATGTATCGATGCCCATATCTTTCTTTTTGATAAGATTTTTACATTTTTAATCTTTGGAATTTTCACCTAATTTTAGTAGATATCAGATTATTTTTCTTCAATTATTGTTTTCTTCCTCATTCTGTGCCTCCCCTCATTTCATCTCAGTGACCATGTAATAGGATTTAATACTGTTCCAGAGTTTGTTGGTGTTTTATTCATTTATTTCAATCTAGTTTTTTCTTTATGAAGCTACATTATTTCCATAGACTGCAATTAAAATTTTTACTCTCATGTATAATATGCAAAACTTATCTACTTAAGAACAAAAGAATTGCAAGTTATTGTACTTTTAACCTCCTAAACTTCTATTTGGGTTATTTTTAATAAGTTCAACAAGTTCCATTCTGCTGAGATTTCTTATGTTTAATATTTATGACCACACATTTCCTTTAAGCCCTTAGAAATACAGTTTTTTTTTTTTTTGGTGATTGGAATTTTATTTGCTACTAACTTCATCATCTAGGTTCTTTTAAATTTCCTTCATATGCAATCTTTCTTTTGATAATGAATTTTTATTGATTTGCTCGGGTAGACCATCACCCGGCAGCCTGAAGTGTTTACCAAGCACTTCTCCTTTAGGAAACTCATATTCTAAACACGATCTCTCCTGTGGTTTGTAGCAGATAGAATCCCTAAGGAATTATTTAAATTTGCCAGTGGCTCCAACTAACTTTTTGGGAGACGGAATTATAAGGTCAGTGAAATTTGAATTGCAGATGTTAGGGTCCCTTTCTAACTTTCTACCACTCCATTTCCAGCTTGGGATCCATTCTCTGCTGGCTGCAGCTTGAGTTCTAACCTCTAAAACAGAAGACCGTTGAGGACTTTAAAGCAAAGTCATATCACTGACCTTGCTGTGGATCAAATGTCGAAGGGTCAAGCCTATGAGCAGCGGTGCAGAGAAACTACAAGAGGAGACTGATCCATGGGCAGAAAGAAAGCTGCAAAGGCCGACCCTGGCGGTGATGGGGGCGTGGCAGAGAGAGGAGTGAACCGGTGAAAAGGCTCTCACAATTTTCAACAATAGTGTTTCATGTTTTTTATCTTAACACACTGCTAAGAATTAAAAACCAAAGCTCTTAGTTGTTGTATACATGGGATGTTATTCTTTGATGCTAAGAAACATAAGCATCTCACTAATGAGTTTCTGTAGGTTTTTAAAGATCAGTTTTCCTTCATCTGCGCAAGCCTCCTTCTTTGCTTGAATGCTAATTATCCTCCGAATCTATAGCAACAATTGCATTGCTCCTCCTTTTTCTTCTAAACTAGAGAATTGCATCAACTGCTTCTTTCTAGTTTAGACAAGCTTTTGTTCCTGAGATAGTTGTAATTAGATTAGAAGACATCATTTTCAAGTTATGTTCATTATTATATTTTTGGGACTTTTGCATCAAAGTTGAAAGTAATACTTTGCTATAATTTTATATTCAAGTCTGTGAGGTTTTTATTACTGGGGCTACAGTAGGTTTCCACAATGAGTTAGAAATTGCTTTAATTTAAAAACATAGTCATAATGTGTATAAATATCTGATTACTTGGGTAATCACCAATATAGTCTGGGAAAATATTAAACCATGAGTTCATTTATTTTAATGTTAATGAGGTGTGGGTATTTCTATTTATTTCTAAACATGTTTTGGTTAGTTAAGAAATATCTACAGATTGTCAGTTTTATCTAAATTTGTATGGTCATGGACATAAAATACTCACAATAACTTCTCATGTGTACAATAAGAGTTTCATTGCTGAATGTGTCTTTTCCTGTTTTATTTCTAGTGTTGCTGCTCCCCTGTGTCTTTGTTACTGGAGTCACAAGTGTGCCTCTCAGAGGCAATCAGTCACCTGGGAACAGAGCACTAAGAACAGGTGTTACACAAAGTAAAATTTATTTGCAGCAAATGAAGAGACCCTGGGAAATCATTTTTTAATCGACAACTCTCTAAATTCAGGGCATCTGGGTAAAACTATCTGAACAGAAAATGCATACTCAAAGGAGTGTGGGTGTCATCAGGCTCAGGTGAAGAGAAATTCCCAGAGCTGTAGTCTGACTAAGTGCTTCCATATTAATCTGACTTTATGCGAATTAAGTTTCTGTGTTGCCCTAGGCAGAGACTGTAGCATGGAATTAAAGCAAAGTCTCATTTGTGGCTACTAGCACGTGCTTCCTGCTGTGTTCGTTCCATTCTTAAATCCAGTTGCAGGAAGTGTAAGTCTAGGCAATACCTCTACTCTGGATGTTTCGTGGTGAGTTGGGTTGAAGCTGAACAGTTCTGGACAGGAAGTTCTTAACATGATCAGATGCACTCTGAACACGGACATAATGACAATGGACAGATGTTGATGGTCAGCAGGTCCTACTCTAAGGTCATGAATAGTTTCTGTCAAGGTAGGAAATACTGAGGTTGAGAAAGGTAGGGAAGAAGAGGAAGGAAGAACAAGGGCTGGGACAAATGTATCCATATAGCACTGCATCTATAGCACAGCCATCTCTAATCTAATAATTCATTTCAACATTTTGTGCTTTTTAATTTTAATTATTTTTATTTCTATATGATGCTTTCTCTCCTTTTATAACTAATTTCCTATGTCAGCAATTGACTTTTTATTTCTTATGCTAACATTTTAGGGTCTTCTTTTATATTTGGGTATTTAACAATTTGTTCCTCAAAACATGTTTTAGCAAGTTTAGATGTATCTTTAATAAATAAAATGTATGGGACGAAATTGCTTTTCAGTGAGGCCCTGTGCTAACCTAGGCCCTACAAGGCCAAATCAAAATAGAGTCAGTCCTTTGTGTTAAATGCTATGTAACTCAAGAGAAACTAAGAAATGAGAAAGTTACCAAAGGAACAAAAAAGCTTTAAACAAGAACACAAGCAAAACAAGAGAAAGCAGCAAACATTTAAAAAAAAATCATGCATCATGCTTGCCTAAGCTAGTATTATTCAACTTCCAAGGGATCATCCTGTTTCTTCTGTTTCAGCTTCTTCAATCTCATTCCTGTCCCCTCCACTCCTTAGCTCATCCCTAAAGCTGCAGGAAAGATACCACCTGATTACCAAACCACTAATAAAAGCCAGTTATATCTTAAAGTCAGAAGTCGGTGAACTGTTTTAAGGCATCATTCCATTCACTGCTAACTCTTAGGGGTTCTTTACTGAATCTGTAGCTGTGCCTTAGAGCAGACTATTTGCCACACAGAAGACACTCCATAAATGTTGACTAAACTGAAGATAAAATATTTTCTGTCTGATATTTCCAGCCCTACAATATTTATGTGTCGTCTCTTCTGTTGCTTTTTCTCTTGTTCATACATAGTATGCTGTTTCCAGGTAGATTTAGTTGGTTTTAATTTAAGTTCACATTTCTTAGAACTTAATTTATGAAACCAGTGTTCCCCTAGAGAAGACTTCTGCCAGTTTCTTGGATGCACTACCCAGTTGGAACAACATTAAACTAAACCATTGGATTTATGTTTTCCACAGAATCCAGTAGTAGAAATTCACTTTACAAAAATCTGCATTTGAAATGCTTGCTTTCAATTTTCTCCTCCTGACAACAAATTACAGCAAGATCATTTTCCTTGAGAGTGGGTTTTTGTCCTTTGTTTGTCTGTTTTTGTAAACAGGTTTAAGTTGTTCTGTAGACTGAGTGTTCATTCACAAATTTAGCTAAAATGTAGCATGAGCCATATGTACATGATAGCAAACATTTCAGTAGTGATAATTTAAAGAGGTATATGTTAAAACTAATTTTTGTCATGTATTTTACTTAATGCCATTTTTAATGGGTAATCAATACAGAAATCTTTGAAACATTTCTTCTTTTTACATTCTAAAGCTTTGAAATGTTGCTCTCTACTCTTCTGCACATTTCTCTAGAGGAACAGAAACACTATAAGGAGTACAGAACACAGGTGCTTTATTAGATTTGCTTGCAAATAAGGCCTGGGAAGTCCATCAGCAGCCAATTAATTGCAATTAATTTCTATGAAATAAAACTAAAATTGTATTCCTCATACATACGAGCAGTTTTAACTGCTCATATCCACACATACCTTGTGGTCACTATGTTAGAAAGCCCAGTTCTATAGTCTTACTGTGTGTGGCTTCATGGAGTGGATATCAACATCATGAACACATCCTTACACCTCTTTTTCTTTTTCACTTCTTTTCTCTTTGCAGGGTAAGCCTGCCTATAGCTCCCTGCAAGGCAAATGACTTGAAATTTTTCTTTCCCATTTACTTTCAGTCTTTACCTGTGTTTATAACTGTTGTTTTGCCTTTGCTATAAATACATACTTTAAATAATGTTCCCAATCCTTTATTCTATATGTAAAAAATATTTCAGTGGAAGAGTCAGTTATGGTTCTTAAATTTTCACATTTCCTGGAAGGAAGCTTATTTTGGGTTATTTGATGCTAAAGGAAAGATAAAGAGGATTTCCTCAAAAACTTGTGACTTTCCAAAATCTTTTGTAGTTTGGGAAAAAAAAAATAAGAAAGAAGCCACTTAAATGATAAAAACGAAAAATCACACAACATTTAATGGGTGATTCCATACTAAATTTTGTTAGTAAAATATGATCGTATCGCTCTTACTATCAATTGGTCTCCTATTCCTGCTCTTCAAATATCACAAGAAACCACAAATGATTCAAAATAAACATAGCATCCACTATACAAGGCTTATATACTGAGAGAATAAGGACAGAGATTTTCTTAATGGCAAATTCGGTAGACTCTATGATCCATGGAAATGACTAATGTGATTGTGCCTAAGTTTCTTAGACTCTCTCGAGCAGTTCCTGAACTATTACTACACATGATGTTTTAATGCTAATGCTCTTTGACCTCTGATATGTGCAAATCTGCTTTATTAGTGGTTCCGGGTGTACTCAGAAACATGAAAGTCCATGATTGAAAAAGAAGTTAGTTCTCTATTTCCCTATGTGGAGGCAAAGCCAACAGGTTCATTTTAAAGCACTGTGAAGCATAGGAAGTGCAATGTCAGAGCTACTGGTCATATCATCTTCGTACTACACACAAAATTTTGATTTACTGATGGGACTAGGTACACAGAATCCCTAAAGAAACTTATTGCTAGTATATTCACCACACATACATAGTCTAAACAAGTCTGGGGTCTTCAATGAAAGCAGAAAACTACTAGGTACCTCTCGTACTATTTATTTATTCATAAACAAATGTCTCATAAACAATGCTTGCACTGTGTAATTCATTAGCTTAGCAGTGTCTTACTGGGCAGGTACTGTAGGCAAGTTACAACCTTGCTTACATAAATGTGAAGACTATTTTTCTTCCTTATAGAGCATATTAGAGCTACTCATTTTAAATCCTGGTTTCCTGAACAGGAGAGAAACCATCAATACACTTTAATACCTGGAATTCATCTAAAAAAATAGCATTTTGTTTGTGTGTTCTCCCCCCAGTATTTGGTTGTCTTTGAATATAATCTTTAGATTGGTTTTCAATGAAGACCATGTGCAAACTTCCCTTGCCTCAGATTGTCCCCTCTTTACCTCTAAAGCCAGAAATAATCATTATGTCTTCTCTAAATGATATCATGTGTACCCAAGTCTCTTGGGGTCACATGTCATATTTTACCTTGTATTTCACAATTACTGTACTTGTTTAATATTCTTTTGTCTTTTTTTTAAAGCTAGAAATGGTGTGAATTTTTTATTTATTTATTATGTATACAACATTCCTTCCATGTCTGCCTGCATGCCAGAAGAGGACCCAGATCTCATAATAGATGGCTGTGAGCCACCATATGGTTGCTGGGAATTGAACTCAGGACCTCTAGAAGAGCAGTCAGTGCTCTTAACCTCTGAGCCATCTCTCCAGTCCATTGTTTAATATTTTTAATAGCGTCTTAGTACTGTCAAATGAGAACCATACCCTAGCTACTGGCACCCTTAGCAATACCACATATTCCAGTAGTGAGAAAGAGAATGAGGAACATATTCATACACTTTCCATTATATGTAAGGCAAATGGTATCATGCTTAAGGCTGTATGGTAAAACTTAATTTTCTTTTCACTTTTATCAACAAAAAAGTTCTAAAAGGTAAAATTCCAGTACAGTGCTACCTTGATATCTAATAATAAGTATGAAACGTGATCCTAATTAGTCTTAAAAAACAGGAATCAGTTATCAGAGTAAAAGTTAAAAAAAATCAGAGGATCAGAGCAGCAGTCACCAGAGACTTCTTACCTTTCTAAATTTTCCTACCAAAGAAATGCTTTCTTTGGCCCTTCCTTATCACTTCCTCTCTGCCCAGCCTTATCACTTCCTGTCTCCTGTCTGTATAGACAGCCAGACCTCTATGGTTAACTAGTACTTAGCTCTACCCTCTGATCACCAGGCAAGCTTTATTTGTTAGAACACAAACAAAATATAACACACATAAGTGGGTTTATACAGGTAGGAGAGATATAAGTCACCATTATGAAGTTATTATTGTTATCGGTAAATGTAGGTCCTTAGTAAAATTAGCAATACCACCAAAATTAAAACATAAATATAGTAAGCTTGTCTGTAACATTGGCCCTTTAACTTCTGAATTACCTTTAAGAGGGAGTAAAAAGACATTTGGACAAGCAAAATAATTGAAAACATAAAACAATTATGTCTGTAGAAAGCTAATGCCAACATTTCACTTCTATTGAAGGGACTTTATAAACATAACTTTTTTATTGATCTTAATTAATTCAAGATGCTATTTTTGTTGTGACTATAGATTTAAAAGATACTGAAAATCAATAGTTTCATAATATTTCAATTTATAAGATTTATTGGTAGATTATAAATAAAATAAGTTTGAAATGCTTTTAGAAATTTGGAGCATTGTCAAAATATAGAAAGCTGTGAAATAATTTAGTATAAATAATACATATCTGTACCTTCAAAACTCACATCTAAGAAAGCCTCAATTCTAAAGTTCAGACTACAGGTAGAGTGCACTTTTCATTTTTAATGTGTCATTATTTCATCTAAAGTTTTCTGCTTTTAGCCATGAAATATTAGCTAAAATAAGATGTATTTGTATTTGCATATTCAAATTTCCTAATATTTGCCAGCTTAAGAAATATTGTGCAAACACTTTAGTTTTGCTTTAAGCAATTTGTCATTGCAAAAGTCATCTCTGTCTGATTATTGGAAGGTGTTTTCCATTAGTGTAATGACTAAGCTTTTCAAAAAAAGTCATTGGGAGGAGAAAAAATTTACATGTTGTTGATAATAGGCCTATTACTCAAAATGCCAAAGGAAGTTGTACCATCTGATGAACGTTTTATTAAAAAGTAGAGTGGGGTGGTAATGCAAGTGAGCTTTTCTCTCCAGCCTCAATTTCAGTTTACTCAGTTAATTTGAGGGAAGAACTTATTCTGAAGAACTTTTATCCCTGTTGCATTGTATCAGAAATATTTACTGAAAGATTCAATTTATTAAAATATATACATACACAACATAGATATGAATTAGAAATATTTGAAAAAGAAAAGTGACATGATATAGGACTAAGGTAATGTCACCTATGTTGGATCTGTTCTGTATCATTAGTACAAATAGATGCTCTATAACACTCAGAGGTGTATGTGTCTTATATATGTAAAAAGGTTACACAAAGGACAAAAACGACTAATGTTTTATATTATTTTAGCCAATGTCTCATTAACTATTTTATCAATATATTAAAGAATAAACAATGAGTTTTTAATGTTTTAGTATTTTCAGTAATAATTGAAAAATTTTTGATGATACCTGAACTTTAGTTATATTCTAAGTATAATTATTGATTTATTTATGCTTAAATACCACTTAAATAGTGTCTTGCTCATAGCACTAAACTCTGAAGAGGGAGAGACCTCCTGCTTAGAAGATGGAGAAAGAATCAAACCCAGGCTTTGGATTTGAAATCTGGGCATCAGGCAAACAAACATAGCCCTTATTGGCTTCTACCACTTGTCCACCAACACCAACATGTCTGGCAGTGTCAACAGCAGGACTTCTCTCACTGTAAAACTAGGCAGAAGCCTAGCACAGGAGGGGCAGCACAGTTAGAAGCTAAAAAAAGTGCTCACAGAGCTCCTAGAACCACCTTACAATGGTGCCAAGACCAGGATTCTAGGATGACTTAACTTTACTGCACACCTTGATATTTGTAGAAAAGTTATGCTTTTTAAGTGAGTTGCTATTTTTGCTTTCTTACATTCTTCTATGCAAATCCCACTAACCAGAAGACTTTTTTTTCCCACACTTCTTAGAATGTAGCATAATTCTGCTGGTGATGAGCTGTTCATGTTGTGTATGTCCTAAAATACTTTTTAAGCTTTAATTTACTTAATCATACAGAAAACTGGTACTTATTCAGGTAATCTTATGCAATCTCTCTACATAAGAAATATAGCATAATGTTCAAATTAGTGTAAACATATTTACTTCCTTGAATATTTAAAATCCATTTATGGTTCAAAAACCATTTAAAATCTTGTTAACTGGCATTTGTAAAACGTTCAACACATTATCCATAGGTTGTAACAGAGTAAGATTCTGTGTCAAACAATCAACCATTCGACTGACTATTAAACATACACACCACACAGACAGACACAAACACACACACACACATGTGCATACACACACAAAGCCCTACTCTGTCGCATTCCAAGAAAAGCTAGAGAGCTGTATATTGTGGTCAGACTGACCTAAAAATAACTTTAGCATTTGCCTAAGTAAAGTTCAAGAGGGAAAGCCAGAATTTGTTACTATTCTCTAGCTACAACTCAGAACCCATAGATGCATCCCGCCACTACTTCCCCCAGCTTCTCATAGCCACTACCCAACACTGAACTGATCAAAGAACTGCTTTTACATCACACATGCTAGTGACATCAAGCAGCACTGGTCTTTATGTACCTGGCTGACTTCACTTCACAAAATAACTTCCATTGAACCCATCTTATAAGCATCAAGGTCTTGTCCTCTGATGACTTATATCTATCCAATAAATTAGTTAGCTTCTGTCTTTTGATGTTTATACAGGCATGAGACTGCTGGATAATGCCACTATTTCTTGTTGAAAGTTTTGTTATAAGGTTTCTATTTTAATCATTGTTCAGATAATTTTAACATTGTATAGAATTCCTGGTTGATAATTGCTTTTTCATTCAGCATTTTTAAATGTAACTGCATTGTCTTTTTATTTCTGGTATTACTATATATATATATATATAATATATGTATACATATATACATATATATAGTAATATATATATATTCACTCTTTGTTCTTCGGTCCATATGTGTTTCTCATTTTTAGAAGTTTTGCTTTTGACTGGTGTATTAACTGATTTTCTATTGCTCTAACAAAGCATCATAAGCAAGGCAGCTTAGAAAAGGATCTATATGGACTCATGGCTTCAGAGGGAGAAGAGTTCATCACCACTAAGATGCCAAGACAGCAGGCAGGCATGTCAACTTGACAATGAACTGAGAGCACAGATATTAAACCATAAGCAGGAAGCAAAAATTAAATTGGGAATCACGGGAGTCTTTGAACTCTCAAAACCTGACCCAATGACACAGTTACTCTAGTAAGGTCACTCCTCCTAAGCCTCCCCAAACAGCATCAAAGTCTGGCAACCGACTGTTCAAATGCCAAAGAGTATCAGGGACTATTATTTTGTTTAGATGTTTTTTTTGTGTGTGTGTGTGTGTTCTTATTCAAAATCTTGACCTTTGTTGAATAATTTTGTTAAAAGTTATTACAGTTTACTTACACAGAAACAAGTTGAATGGATTCTTATCAATTGAATGCAGTCTTATCAATTCTAATACCAAACAACACTTCTTTGGGGCTAATTTTATCCCATTTTTGTGGCAACACCTTTCTGCGTGTTCATCAAATGCTACATGGGGTATATGGATTTCTACTCAGGGTTCTGAAAACTGGAAAGATTCTGGCCCTGTACATGTTCTGTGGATGTATACCTATATTATTATTTTCTCTGTTCTTTGATAAGTAGCTCATGCACCAGCTTGTACTGATCAATACTTAACTGACAACTTGAACAAGCAACTATTTCTTTGAACATTTTTTGTCTCTGAGATCTTGCCCCAAAACTGATATTTATTCCTAGAATCCCAGCATGTGCAGTGGTCTCTGTGATCTCGATCTGGGTTCTCTCTCCCCTCACAGCTGTCCGTAACCCATCACAAAGCAATGATTGAAGTAGTTGAGTGTTCTCCGATTTGTGTTACATACTCTAGAATCACTGACCTCTTTTCCCAAGAATCTGCAACTAGCTAACTATTGCTATAGTTATTCTGTCTGATATTTTAATTGCTTTCTGGCAACAGAATAACTTGGACTCTTGTTATTTTATCTTGGCCTGAAGTAGATAACCTTAAGCTTGCACCATGATTCTCTTATCAGATATTGATGGAGAACTAATGTGGTATATTTATGCATGTTAGATATGTTGACCATCATGAGATTTTCTATATCATTTGCTCAAAACTCCAGGGTAACTTGTACTATAGCCAAACCACAGTGAAAGGTTTTTCCTATTCTCTAAACCATATAAAATAGGTTGCATATGAGTCATGTCATAAATAACTTCAACAATATGTCTGTGTGCAGTATAAAACTCTGCGCCAATTAAAGTCTGCCAAGCCAAACATTGTATAGCTGTCATAAAGAGGCTGGGATTAAATAGTTTCTCTCTTTTCCTTATTAAAAATATTCTGGAATTATTAAATTAAGTGGATAATGCAAAAGAACCATGAATATTATGGTGTTTAGTGCTAACCTCACTTGCATGAAAATATTTGGGTACTTAAGTATCTTAACATTTGTACACCACCCATTAAGATAATAAGTCATCTTAATCCTACAGGGAATCTCAGGCCCGCTGAATGTTCAGAAGACTAAATTATGGTTGAAAAAGATTTCTATTATTACTGTCATTGTTTTGCAAACATGCTGTCTTTGTTTATCTCTACTGACAGGTAAGGAAAAAACATCTGTCAATCCCAGAAGTTGCATGGAACTGTTCCAGTAATAATACTACATTTCCTGATGATATTTCACTTGATTGACTAATGCTATTAGTATATTATATTTATGTCCATCAAAGATTTAATGATTCATCTCACTGCAAAATAAATTAAAAGACAAAACTGTATATTTTAAAGTGGCTTGGAGCCAATGAGATGGCTAAGCAGGAGTAGGCCTCACACCCTGAGTTCTGTTCCTAGAACTTTCACCATTAAACAGGCTTCTGCCCTCCACACAAGCATTGTATATGCATATCTTTACATAAGTAAGCACACAAAAGAACCCCAATTAAAATTTAATAAAACATGGTTATTTGATTCAAATCACCACTTCCATAGCTCTTAAAACCATTATTAGACTAAACACAGCATTTGGATTTAATCTTTTGTCCTTACTGCAGAATGGTTTTAGGACCTTTAAAATAGCCTCAGCTATAACAGTGGGTATTAAGCCATTGACTTAGAGAAAAAATATTTCCTATAGATATTTAGAGAATTTATTACAAATAGTCATAAGAATATTCATACGTGTTTGACCTATTGTGAGACAGAATTGAATACAAATTTCTTTTATACCTTGTGATGCCTAATGTTGTCCAGTTGGAAGAATATAGACTCCCTTGTGAGGGGGCGTCTGGGCATATCTGTGTATCTGCAGAGGATTATCTTGACTGTATTGATTGAAGCGAGAAGATATGCTCAGTGTTAGCATCACCATTTCCTTGCTGAGATCCTGGTAAATCTGGAGGGTTTCAGGTCTTTCCTCAAGTAAACTTACTGGAATACAAGAATGTGGAGAAATATTGCCCTGAAAATTGAATAAATATAGTGCTTTCCTCCTTGATGCTTGACAGTTTATTTCTCAGTATGTCTCTATATTTTTATTTACATAATTTATGCACCACATTCCTCTATACTCCTTTCCTATCCCTGTAGCACCAGGATCTTATAGTCATTGCCCACTGTGGTGATTACATCCACTCAACGTCAGATGTTCAATTTCTGCGGTATGCCTTCAGGTACTGAATTTCACTTTCGCTGTTAATTTCAGAGAGTTCAACTTCGTTACAAAAGTTTTATTTTGTATTCAAATTCTTGCCTATAGTTTGACTTTTTAGATAAGCTAATTTGAAATAATTTTATATTTACAGAAATTTTGCAGATAGTTGAGAGTTACAGATGCTTCCCAGCCCTCCCTCCATAACATGCCCATTAGACTTTTCTTAATGTGGTATATTTGCTTAAACTATAAATTTTAATAGTGCTATGATTCAATACCTAATTTTAAAATAAAATAATTTAAAAATAAGTTTTATAGGAGTACCCTGAATAAGCAGATAAAGCTACTTCTCCCCAAAGCTATGGGTTATTAAATAAAAATGTGAGTACAGGGATGGATTACCTCCAGTTATTGATCAAAGAGGTCCCGATGCTACCAAAACATAATAGCCAGTTGATATTTTAATTGGTTTTCCACTAGAACTAGATGGTGCACACTACTACTTAAGACAATGCTCCTTCTGAACATCAAAAATCAAGCGGGAACTGGGCCAGAAGCTCCTTTCTTAGTGAATACCCCGCATGCCTGTAGGTGCTGCATAGGCTATTGGGAGAGAATAGTCGTCAATAGTCTTAGTCATATGTGGATCCTGCATGCAACCCTTCTAACTGCTTGGGAAAGACTTCTCCACTGGTGCAATAACAGCAAGTCTGTTTGAGGGATAACCAAACACTTTCTGAGTGTAACTCAGGCTGCATCATGGGACACAATTTTGGTTCTCTAAACCCAGTCAAAAGCCGTGACAATGGAATTCATATGCAAAAGAGTGAAAAGGTGCTGTTTTGATTGATGGTCACATGTAGCAGTCAGTTTGCCTTTTAAACAATATGCTTATGCGCATAGATTAGTGCTGCTGCCAGCCTTGTTCAGAGAAACTTCACTTTGCAATGGGCAGGGGCAGGTAACTGAAGAGATTCATGTCCCATCAGAGTTATAAGAAGAAATGCCTACTGATTCCAAGCCATAAATAGAACACATATATCACTCCCTCCAAGTCTTAGGAAAAATTATTGTAGAAGAAGTGGAAAGAATAGGAGGGCCAGACATGGAAGAACTGTACTGTAGAATACTGACTGTTGGGTAGGACAAGATTGTTACATTCTTCAATTCACAAGGGCTGTGATTATCTATGCAAGACTGGATCCATCAACAACCTGTGGTTATTGTTCATGGGAGAGAGTGTCTCATAAGGCTCTACCTCTCCCTACATAGTTATGTAAATATAAATGGTAAATGGTTTATGTGGGGAGAATAAACATTTTCTTCAAATAGTCTTGTAAACAAGTCCCGAACTACTGTAATAATTATTCTTGATTGTCACCTTTAATAGATCTGAAAACCGAAGTGACTGGGTACACTTGTGAGGGATTCTTCTTAATTAAATCTTTTAAAGTAGGAGGGCCACCTTTAAGCCAGATCTTTGGTTGTGGGAAGATCCTCCATTAATCTAGGCTATACTTTCTGGTAGAATCCTATATAAGGAGATGGAAAAGGGAAGCTTTTATACTTTGGGAGCTTGCTTTCATTCTAACTGGCAAGTTCATTTCTTCATTACCATTAGAGCCTTACTTCTTCCAAAATCTGACATGTACAGAAAACCATCTGAGACATGCAGCCTCATGGACTGAATAACTACTGAATTTGAGGACCTTTTATTGACTGACAGTCATTGTTGAACTCGCTGGGCCACAGCCTATAAGCCACTCTACTAAATCCATATATATCCATTCATATATAATCTTCAGGCTATCAGTTATGTTCCTCTAGAGCAGTGATTCTCAACCTTCCGAATGCTGCAAAACTTTAATACAGTTCTTCATGCTGTAGTGACCCTCAACCAAATACAATCATTTTCATTGCTGCTTCATAACTGTAACTTTGTACTGTTATGAATCATAATGTAAATATCTATATTTTCTGATGGTCTTAGGTGACCCCTGTAAAAAGGTCATTCAACATCCGATGGGATTATGACCCACAGATTGAGATCTGCTGCTCTGGAGAGCCCTGACTAAGAACACTGTCCTTACGCTCTCCTTACAAAACTGCTTGGGTCAAGATGAAAGTCACTTTAACAAAATGACAGTACTGTGTAAGTGAAAGAGGATCAGCATGAATGGGAGAGGGTACAAAGAGGACAACAATATATATAAATATATGAAAATATGTCAAAGACTATTATGTAGAGTTAACACATGATAATAAGACATAAAAAGAATATTGAATGAACTGGAATTTATTTGATTTTATCTATTTTTTAACCTGATACTCTCATTTTGTTTATTCTGGTCACCACAGTGCATATAGCTTTCATGCTTCACTAGCTCATGGTACTGTGACATATTTTTTTTTATTGTTTTTGCTACTTTGGCAGGTTTTAAAGGTAACAAGGTACCACAGAAAATTCCAAGTCTTGTATTTTTTATTATTAAATTGGACTGGCTTATGGAAACAGTCTCGTGAGAGGAAATGTGCTTCTAATCACATACTAACAAAGATCCTTAGCATCGTTGTGATCAAAAATGATCTTGACCTTGGCAAGATACTGCTTACCATGTTGGTATCCTACCTCCTCATTCCCAAAACTCTTCTTTCAAGCAAGCCACTAAATGTAGCCTATACTAGGCATCCCAATTAAATTAATTCAGAAAGATGGGACATCCACAATTGATAGGGTTCAGAAGACATACATATCTTCTATTTATTTATCCAAGTACTTTCTTATATCTGTATGACATCATATGTATGCATTTTATACTTTGATTTATCTCACAATGCTGCAAATACATATTTAATATGCTACATCAGTCCATTCTTGTTATTCCTACCTATTTGTCTAATCCTTTGAATTAGATACCTTAGTATATGACCATAACACTTCGAATGTACCAGATCTTTGAAATTAAGCCTTATTCCAGTTACCTTTGGGCCTTAGATTCTTTGCTATATCTGGAAGTCTACTTCTATAGAGTCACTATGTGAATGATACCAAGAAATTTTTAAGGATGAAAGCCTGGGGTTGTAATTATTTGTGGGATATGAAGAACCTCATTTCCTATCTGGAGTTAGGAAATCTCTTTGCCCCCTGATGCTCTTGGTGTGCCCACTGTTCTTGTGATATTGGCCTCAAATTGCTGAAAAGTAGTAATAATGAGTTTGCCTGGCAATAGCTTTTGAAGATCATTTGAAACTCCTCTATGCCATTGTCCCAGTTATGTAAGCTTAAAATTTCTGCCTGGGCTGCACCTGCAGTTATTATTGAATTAGCATGAGCAATTTTTGTAGCAATTTCTGCATTCCCTGAACTTAGAACTGGATGCTCTGAATTTGAAAATGTAAAAGACAAAATTTATTTGTGAAGATGCCTGAGAAATGCCCTTGCTTGATAGACAAAACTCTACATTAAAAGACATAAATCACTTAGAATATTCCTAAAGAAATTCAAAACTCTCTGTTCCTATGTTCTCTTTTACCAACCTTGATGTCTTTGTATTATGGTATTTCTATGTGTACAAACAAAAAATATTTCTGATACCTGCTGAATTTTATTGAACTGGAGTTTAAAATACCACTTAGGTTGTCTGTTGAACAGGCATGATTTTAAATTCTTGTCTCAGCAAGGTCACCCTTCCAGTAGGTGGATGCTAGGATAGACAGTTCACACACTTCTTGGGTTTGCCCCACTCATTTTTTTCTTCCTTTCCTTATCCTACCAGCAACCCCCTCACTTTTGAAGCATCATTGAACTTTTTGTTTCTCCCACAAATTCAAGTTAAACTATTATTCCCTTCCTGTTTTTTGTAGATGAAACAAGCATTTACCTGCACTGCTGATCTGGGGATGGATATATATATATATATGGATATAGTTAATATATTTTGGAAAAAAAACATAGCTTTGTTTTAAACTAAGCTCCATAAATTTTGAACAAAGAATGTTTTAATCGGGCTTTGAGTAGTTCAGAATAATAAAAATGAGGCTATTGACACAGTTTCGACTAACATTTGTGTTCTCCAAAGATTTCATATAACTTAACACTATCATTATTATGACTTTGCATATAATGATTCTTACTATATGTCTTTGAAAAGTTATGTTTTTTTAGAATGCTTTTACTTTTTAAATTATATGTATGTATATGTGTCTATGTGTGGGTACGTGCAAATAAATTTGAGTGCCTATGGATTCCAGAAGAGTATATTGAATCTTCTGGAAGAGGCTGTTGTGAGCTACCCAGCATGGATGGTGGGAACTGAACTCAGATCTGATGAAAGAGCAGCAAATGTTTTAAAAATCGAGCCATCTCCAGGCCTTGTCAGCTTTTGTTGTTAAAACGACACAATCTAGAATCACTGGGGTACCCTCCCTTCTCCCCAACCTCCTAATTTTCTCGGGATATCTTGTCTGTTTCCCCCTCTCAGGCAGATCCACGTATGTCTCTCTTAAGGTTCTCCTTGTTACTTAGCTTCTCTGGGATCATGGACTACAGGCTAGTTATCCTTTGCTTTACATCTAATATCCACTTATGAGTGAGTGCATACCATGTTTGTCTTTCTGGGTCTGGGTTACCTCATTCAGGATTATTTTTTTTTATAGCTCCATCCATTTGTATGTCAATTTCAAGCCAATTTCAAGATGTCATTGGTTTTGGCTGCTTGGTAGTATTGCATTGTGTAAATGTACCACATTTTCTTTATCCATTCTTCAGTTGAGGGGCATTGAGGTTGTTTCCAGGTTATGTCTAATAAGAATAGTACTGCTATGAACACAATTGAGCAAATGTCCTTGTGGTATGAGTGTGCATCCTTTGGGTATATGCCCAAAAGTGGTATTGCTGAATCCTAAGGTAGATTGATTACCAAATTTCTGAGAAACCACCATATTTAATTTCCAAAGTGGCTATACAAGTAAGTTTACATTCCCTCCAGTAATGGAGGAGTGTTCCCCTTTCTCCACATTCTCTTCAGCATATGCTATCATTGGTGTTTTTGATCTTATTCATTCTAGCCAGTGTAAGATGATACCTGACTCATTTGGAGGGAAAGGAGAAGGGGAGTGAGGGAATTTGATGCTCAAGCAGGGGGAGGGACAGTGATATCTTGACTGAGGAGCAAATAAAGAAATATTGAGAAACATAGCACTAGGTTAATTCCCAGGAATCCACAAGGATGACCCCAGCTAAGACTCTAAGCAACAGTGGAGAGGACTCCTAAACTTTCCCTCCCCTGTAATCAGATTGATGAGTAGCTTAGTTGTCATCATAGAACCTTCAACCAGGATTAATGGAAGCAGATAGAAAGATCTACAGCAAAGCACCGTAGCTACCTGTAGCAAAGGCTGAGCTACCTGAGACCAGTCCAAGAGAAGGAGGAGCAATAATATGAGTAAAGGGGTTAATACCATGATGGCGATACCCACAGAAAAGGCTGACCCAAGCTAGGAGAGCTTACTGACTGATAGTGGGGAAATCTGCTTAGAACCAAATTAGACCCACTGGATGTGGAGGATAGTTATGAGGCTTGGGCAGTCTGTCACGTCACTGGCAGTGGGACCAGGATTTATCCCTAGTGTTTAAACTGGCATCTAGGAGCTCATTCTTTTTGTGCTCACCCTAGATATAGGGGGGAGAGCCTTGGTTATGCCTCAAAGTGAAGTGTCACACTTTGTTGACTCCCCATCTGAAGCTTCACCCTTTCTGAGGAGTGGATGGGGAAGGTGGAGAAAGAGGAAAGAGGAGGAAGGAGGAGAGGGAGCAGGACTGGGGATAGCTATGAAAAAAAAGTATCATTAGGGGAAAGGGCCAATGAAAATGTCTGTAAGGGATTGTCTTAATTACATGCAGTGATGGAAGTGGTACCATTCTCTAGGCTTCGAGTCCTAGACAATGTATGAATAGTTAAAACAAACTGCATACTAGCAAGCATGCATGCATTAATTCATCATTCCCTGCTCTTGGCTATGGATTGACTGTGGTTAGCTATTTCAAGTCCCTGTTTCCTGAGTTCCCCACAACAGTGGACTGTAAACTAGATAAATTTGAACCAAATAAATTATTTTCTTTTTATGTTTCTATTTTCTGGATCTTTTATCACAACAATAAGAAGTAAAACTAAGACATGTGATCTTGAATATGTTGCTTTTTCTTTAAAATAAAGCAAAATTTTGCTTCTTAGGTGTACCGGGGAAGTTAATATGAAATGACTGATTTCAGTAAATGCCACACCATTTAATTTCATTATTCATTTCCTTTGATTTCTCACCATGCCTCTCTCGTCTCCCTCATTACCATAATTCTTATTCTTGAGAGTCACTGTTTCCTCCCATCCCAAGGAAAGGTTACTCTACATAGCCCAGAAACCCACTCTGTAGAACTGGCTTCTAACTTAGAGATCCGCCTGCCTCTGCCTCCACTGTGCTGGAACTAAAGGCCTGGGTTACCGTGCTGGCAAGATCTACTGTCATAAGCATGCAGCTTATGTTACCCATGAACGAAGCCACCAGTTAGTTTTCTAGGACTTGGTGACAAGTTGAAAGGCATGCATGTTAATCCATTAAAATATTCCCACCCCTGCAAGAGGAAACCATGTAAGCAGAAAGGAAAGGTAAGATTTCATCCGATCTGCTTGTCCTGATGTCCCAGATACAGGAAGCCTTGGCTCTGCTGGGTGACTGCCACTGTTCACTTTGAGTTCTTCAGTCTTTTTCCATAACATCATCCCACTGATTTTATAATGCAATCTTTTTAATTCTTCCTACATTACTGAAAATTAATTGTTAGTCTGCACATGCCACTTGAACGTGTCTTCTGTTATATGGCTGCTCTATGTCTACAATTTCTGTTTCATACCATCTACACTCATCATGACAAACAGTTGGCTTTTTGGATTTAAAGAAAACTTGTTAACTTATGAAACATCATTGAATCTCAATATTCTCACAACAAACAAGGAATAAGCATGATCACTACTACCAGAGCTGTGGGGGTGAAAAAGGGTTGTAGAAGATCCCACAGAGATGCTGAAGGAATCCGGTTTTGACTGTGGGGTTTCTTCAGGATCACTTCATGCTCCAACTTTTTCTTAGGTTCCTGCTTTTCCACAGAGGACTTTCTTGTGTGGTTCAAATTCATTTCATAGTTGTTTTAAAATCTCATGTTGCTCAAATTCTGTGAATCCCTTGGAGAACTCCTCTGTACTCTCCACTGTGTTCATGTACTTACCTCTCCCAGCCCAGTAATATTGCTAATAATCCAGGGATAATGACAAAGTCATTTCCTCTGTGGATAACTGACTCAACTGGAAACAAAGCTCACTATATATTTGCTTGGGGATCTTATTTCAGTCACTTAATTCCAATGAAAGTAGATAAAGTTTATAATTTGAGGAGAGTCAATTAAGGTAGGTAGGCAAATTGCATAATGGAAGTTTCTTCATTATGATAAGTACTTAGTGAATATTTGATGACTTTTTGGTAATTATGAAGACAAATTGTCTGTACTTACATCTAAGCACCTCATTGATGACTGGGTACATAGCTATAAATGTAATGAGAATCTTTATATGAACCATCAAAGGTTAATGATGAAAGCAGGGTCAAAAACATAGGCAGGGAACAATACTAATACTAAAAGATTCATATCCCAATCTATGTATTATGTTTCAGATAAACCACACTGCATAATTACCATAAAGTCTACTTATTCTTCAAATTCTAACATAAAACCTTTAATTTCTATTTTGTCTTGTATTATGCCCACTGGCATAATCCAGACTGAATTGTAGGGAGACCAAAGCCAAAGAATTAGAATCAAATTTAGGTCCTGGTGAGCAAGGAAATTTAGCACCTTGGTTAAATACTTTATCTATCTATCTATCTATCTATCTATCTATCTATCTATCTATCTATCTATTTATCATCTATCTATCTATCTATCTTTCTATCATCTATCTATCTATCATCTATCTACCTATCTATCATCTATCTATCTATCATCTATCTATCTATCTATCTATCATCTATCTATCTATCTATCTATCATCTATCATCTATCTATCTATCATCTATCATCTATCTATCTATCTATCTATCATCTATCTATCTATCTATCTATCTATCTATCTATCTATCATCTATCTATCATCTATCATATATCTATCTATTTATTCATATAAAACAAACATATTTGCAGCTATCTATTTCTAGGGTCATACCTATTGTTTAAAAAAAATTAGACTTTAGGCCAGCAGGTCTCAACCTGTGGGTTGTGACATCTTTTGGGGGCTCAAATGACCCTATCAGAGGAGTTGCATATCAGATGTCCTGCATATCAAGTATTTGCATTACAATTCACAACCGTAGCAAAAATACAGTTGTGAAGTAACAACAAAAAATAATTTCATGGTTTGGGCTTCACCACAGCATGGGGGATATTAACATGTTGCAGCATTAGGAAGGTTGAGAACCATGGCTTTAGGCAAACTCACGATTCGTTAGCTCTTCATCTTTTCCCCCATGTCTGTCACTCAGGCATAGAGGATCTGGAGTTGGAGGTAGGAGGTTCCTGAAATAGTCTCTTTCATGTTCTCTTCCCTTTCCCATAGAAAAAGATTTGTGCAAGCACAAAAATACATATTTTCTGCTTGTTTGATTGAACTAATTCTCTTCTGTTTATTCATTTGGTGCGCAAAGCATTTTGAATATCATCTTTGTTTGTGCTTAATGAAAACAATCGTTTAATTTTAAAGACCTGTTGCAGTAATTGGATAGCTATTTAAAAAAAATAGTGTAATATTAACCCATGTTGTAGTCAACTGGTTTTTATCCTTTGTGGAATGAATTTAATGCATATTTATAATTATTATTCATGTAAACGGGACACTATATGGCCTTTAATGCTTATCATCAACATATAACAACAGGTCTGGAAACTAGTATATCTATTACACCAGATATTAAAATTTTCTTCGTATTAAGAACATTCAATATTCTCTACCATCTTAACATATTCAAGGTAGCCAGGCAGTGGGAGCACACACCTTTAATCCCAGCAGTAGGGATATAGAGGCTGGCAGATCTCTGTGAGTTCGAGGCCAGCCTAGGCAGCCAGGACTACAGAGAAACCGTATCACAATAAACCAAAGATAGATAGATAGATAGATAGATAGATAGATAGATAGATAGATAGACAGATAGATAGATAATATTCAGGGGTTAGGGAGGTGTTTAAGACAGTAAAGCATTTGTTAGGCAAGCATAAGGACATATGTTTAGATTCCCCAGCACTCATTCAAACCCAGGTGACATGTTACTCACCTATAATTCCAGCACAAGGCAGGCAGAGACAGAAGGATCTCTGGATTCAGCTCATGGGCAAACCATCCCTGATGAAATGGTAACTCCAGGTCCAGTGAGAGATGGTCTCAAATATAATATTGACCTCTGGTCTCTACTTGTGTGAATGCACGCAAATACATACAATTATGCACTTATAGACACACACACACACACACACACACACACACACAGAGAGAGAGATTCATACATAATAAAGTGAAGAATTCCAATTATTTTCAAAATAGCTATAACTTCACTATGGAATATATGTCTTTAATCCACTATAGCTTCACAAATGCAATCGATTCTGTCCTTTCCTCTCGGCTTTCATCTCAGGCTTTGCTAACTACTATTTTATTGCCTGTTTCTACAAGATGAACCTTTTAACTTCCACATGCTAGTAGAAATAAGCATTATTTATCTTAAAAGACCTAACTTACTTAGCAAAATATCATCCCATTGTTTCCTTTATACTGTAAATGTAAATGGTAAAAATTCACACATTTTTGCGGATTAATAAAGTTTCTTGCATTCCACATTTTCTAAACCATCCAAGCATGGATAGACACATTTTGATTTTCTGTTTGGGAACAATGAGTAGTACTTAATAAATATGCAAATATATGTGACCAAACCCCTCTCTCTGAATGTGGCCAACAGCGGGGGGCTGACTGAGAAGCAAAGGACAATGGCGCTGGGCTCTGATTCTTCTGCATGGACGGGCTCTGTGGGAGCCTTCTCAGCTTGGTTGATCACCTTCCTGGACCTGGGGAAAGTTATGAGGACCTTGGACTTAGCATAGAGTGGGGAACCCTGATGGCTCCTTGGCCTTGAGAGGGAGGGAGGGGAGGTATGGGTGGAGGGAAGGGGAGGGAAGGGGGAGAAGGAGGAGAGGGAAGGGGGAGGAGGAGCGGAGGGAGGGGGGAGGAGGAGGGAAGGAGATGGAAATTTTTAAATATAAAAAAAAGTAAACCATGAGAGAAAAAAAATATATGTGTATCTTTGGAACACTGGATTCAATTCTTTTGGAACCAAGTCGTGGGATTGTCAGGTCATTGGATAGTTCTTTTGAAGAAAAAGAACAAGGATTTCACCATAATGTCTTATTGTTACCCTTGTCACAAACCAGTTAGCTGTAAATGCATAGATTTATATCTGTGTTTTCTTTCTCTAATATGTTCTATTATCTCTTTTTTGATGCCAGAGCCACACTGATTTGGTTTTTCTAGGCTTGCAGTACAACTAAATTTAGGGAGTGGAATGCCACTAACTTTGTTTTTTTCAGCTCACAATTTATCTATTATTTTTTGTAAACAACTACAAGTTTTTTAGTGTTTTTCTATTTCTACTAAATGTAATTGGTATTTTGATAAGAATTTTTTAAAACTTTTTTAATAATAGTAATATTTTCATATGTACATGTGGGATATCATTATTAATTCTTAATTCTTTCAATTACTTTCATTGAGTATCAGTTTTATAATTTTCATTATAGAGATACTTCACTAGCTTTGATGAACTTATTCCTAGATATTCTGCTTTCTTGATATACTGCAAATTATGAATGAGAATACTTCCTTTATTCCTTTCTCACCAATTTTAGTGTTCACGTATAAATGACAGCTGAATTGTTTGTTGTTGCTGATTTTTGTACACTTCAATCTTACTAAATTTATTTATATGATATAATAGATTATTTGATGATCTCTTTTTCTTTTTCCACCATAAAAATGTAATCTTAAAAACAGGGTATAATTAAATCTTTTTCATTTTTATGACATTCTTTTTTTCCTTGCTTTATTGCTCTAGCAAAGATTTCCAGTATGTTATTTTCTAATAGTGGTGAAGTTTGACATTCTGTCTTGTTTCTGGTCTTAGCAGATATGGCTTCAGTGTTTCCTTATTTATTGTGCTGTCCATCAGTTTGTTATAAAAACTCTTCAGTGGTGAACCACATTTCTTCCACATTTTAGTGGCTGCTAATGTTCATCATGAAGGGGCACTAGCTCTGTTGGACTGTTCTTTGCCTCTACTGGGATGATAATATGATTTCAGTATTTTGTTTGTTTCAGGTAGTTGTCATTCTCATTAATTTATATATTTTTACTTTCCCTCACATTTCTTGAACAAATACTTTTTATGTGCTATTAGATTCAGTTTGTTAATAGGACAAGAATTTTTGAACTTATGTTCATTAAGGATATGTTCTGCATTTGTTTATTGCTTGTATTTTGATTTGACTTCTGTATCAATGTAAGTCTGGCTTTGGAAGTCTGGCTTTGGTGAACAAGTTTGGAAAGATTTCTTCTGTTTTGGTTCATTGAAATAACTTGAGAAAAAATAGCATTTGCTATTCTTCAAAAAACTGGTGAAATTAAGCCACCTGGAATTTTTTATTTGTTTGAAAATTTTTAATTAATTATTCAATGTTGCTGATTGATGTTGGTTGATGCAAGCTTACTACATCTTTCTTGTTTAGTTTTGGTAGGGTATATGGCCCAGAAATTCATAGATTTTTTTATATGCCTTCATGTATTTTGGCATATCCCTGTTCATATAGTCCCTGTTGATATGATATGTTCTTTTTCTCTGCATCTATCCTGTTCCCTCTCATATGTCTGTCTACTGAGAATCAGACTTGAGACTTTACATACTGGGCAAGTGCTCTACCACTGAGCTACATCACTGGCCACTTTCTTTCATGTTGTTCATCTTTCATGTCCGAGTTCCTTATTATAATATTTGACTCTCTTCTTTCTCTCTCTTGAATATGAACTGTGAGTTTCATTTTTTTTTTAGACAGTAATTCTTTCTTCTTTTGCTTCTCGCGTAGAAACTTTAGACAGAGCTTGAAAGAGTGATCTGCTGGCAGCTAATTTTCTTGGTTTGATTTATCTGGGAAAGATGTAAGGATTTCTCTATTTCTGAAAGGTGTTTGTAGGGTATGTAATTTGAGACTGGAAATGTCTTATTTCAAAATTTAGATATGCCATCTCTTTCTTTCCCAAATGGTAGGCTAAACTCCTGTATATTTGTATCACGTATTTGTGTTTGTATGTGGCATCAACTATACCACAATTCTCATAAGGGAGACAGGTTTTCTGATCCTGGAAGGGAGAGCAGACAATATAGGTATAAACATCTCTCTGCTTCCATGGATTATATGAATATGTACACAACCTCTCCAGTCCAATATTAACAGATGGCTAGAAAAACTCTTGATGAAAATGAAGATTTCTCAATTTCTAATGATAGAGTGGGGAAAATTTCCTACAAATTTTTAAAATTCAAAACAAATATAAATACTGATTAAAAATTCCATTAAATTTTAAGTAATTACTGACTTAAAAAAGTATCTGTAGACTAAATTAAAAAATATGAAAAAGATAGAAGAGTCATTGCCTCAGGACAGTTGTCAGTTCAAGATAACACTTTTAATTTAAAAATTCTTATAGAAACTATGGAAAGAATATAGAATTTAGTCTAAAACATGGGAAAAATCTGAGAGGATTCTGTCTTACACTGGAACTACAAATGTTTATGACCTCAGTGAAGGGGGAATCCATCCACAGAGAAGGGCAGGAAGGTACTTCTTTATTCTATCCCTCTATTCCAGCTGCAATGCTGTGCAAAGGAGAACAATTGTAACCAAACTTCTCTCCCAAAGGGATTTTAGTTTGAAATTAGCCAAAACCTGGAAACAACCTAAATGCCCCTCGAACAAAGAATGGATAAGGAAGGGCCTGGAGAGATGGCTCAGTGGTTAAGAGCATTTCCTGCTCTTCCATAGGTCCTGAGTTCAATTCCCGGCAACCACATGGTGGCTCACGACCATCTATAATGAGGTCTGGTGCCCTCTTCTGGCCTGCAGACATACACACAGACAGAATATTGTATACATAATAAATAAATAAATAAATAAATAAATAAATAAATAAATAAATGGATAAGGAAAATGTGGCACATTTACACAGTGGAGTACAACTGACAAATGACATCTTGAGATTTATGGGCAAATGGATGAAGCTAAAGAAACATCATATTGAGTGAGGTAACTCAGACCCAGAAAGACAAATCTAATGTGTACTCAGTCACAAGTGACTTTTATACATAAAGCAAAGAAAACTAGCCTACAACTCACAATCCCAGAGAACCTAGACAACAATGAGGACCCTAAGAGAGACATACATGGATCTAATCTACATGGGAAGTAGAAAAAAAAAAAGATCTCCTGAGTAAATTGGGAGCATGGGAACCTTGGGAGAGGGTTAAAGGGGAGGGGAGAGGTAGCAAGGGGAGCACAGAAAAACATATAGCTCAATAAAAACAATTTTAAGAAAGAAATATTACAAGAATAAGTAAAATAAATGAGAAAAATGGGGAGAAATCTGCTGTAGAATAAAAGAAATCATTAGCAAGTAATGTAAAATAAGAAATTAATGCTACATGTCAGGGTATATTAGTGTTCCTCAAAATGGTGCTTAGACAGTGACTGACTGGGAATGAAGTTGATATCAGACAGAAGTGAGAATGGGTCCTTTCTTATGAACTTTAAAATTTAGGCTCAAAACAGAAGTTAAGTTCAGCTTTTAAGAAAAACAACACATGCATATGCAAATACACACAGATATGAACACACCAAAATCACACAAGACCCTATAAGTGTAAAAATGTGAAAGCCAGTCAAAATCTCAAGAATGGAATCATCAAAAATCCTATTTAAATAAAAGGCAACAAATGGAAAACATTTTAGTAAGTTAAAAATTACAGAATATGAGACCCTCATGGGAGCTATAAAACTTTAAGCAGATTAAAAATTATCCAACTAAAATATTTGGAAATCAATAGAAATCAAATAAAATAAAAATAAAATAAAAGACTCAAAAGAAAGATTAAGATTTTTGACCTTTATCTCATCCCAGGAAAAATTAATTTGGCTAGGTTCATATAAAGTTGGAATCATTGAGTGTCTAGAAAGTAAAAGAAATACTACCTCTGAGTAGCTGATAGTAGCTGATGATATTTTGACTAACAAGAAAGAAAAAAAAAACACCAACCCAAAGTAAAAATATTCAAATTAGACCTTCTCAAAATATACCGTGCTTACTAAAGTACATCATTCAGAAAACAAAATTTAAAAGCAGAAATTGTTACAAAAGTATACCCAAAATATACATCTGAGAAGAAACTTGCTTCTAGGAACATAAAAATTCTTTACAACTAACATTAACATAATACTACTCAACATTTAATAACCTTGATGGCATCACAGCACTCAGGGGTTGATACATAGGAGTAAGATGTTCAAGGCCAGCCTGAGTGGCACAGAGAAACTCTATGTCATAAGATAAAAATTAAACAAATGAGTAAGAAAGCACAATAAACAGAAGACTTGAGATATTATATAAACTATTATGTACAGGGGGCCTAAACTACAAACAGCCCCAATGTTTATCAGTAGAAAAATGGGGAAAAGGGAACACTCCTGTCTTGTAGGTGGAAGTGCAAATTGGTACAGCCCCTTTGGATAACAGTATGGCAATTTCTCAGAAAATTAGGAAACAATCTTCTTCAAGACCCAGCAATACCACTTTTGGGTATATACTCAAAAGATGCTTAATCTTATCACAAAGACATGTGCTCAACTATGTTCAAAGCAGCATTGTTTGAATAGTCAAAACCTAGAAATAACCTAAATGCCTCTCAACCAAAGAATAGATAAGGAAAATGTGGTACATTTAAACAATGGAATACTACACAGCAGAAAAAAATAATGACATTTTGAAATTTGCAGGCAAATGGATGGATCTATAAAACATTATTGAGTGAGGTAACCCAGACCCAGAATGACAAATACCATATGTACTCACTCATAAGTGGCTTTTAGACATAAAACAAAGAATACTAACCCACAAATCACAATCCCAGAGAGCCTAGACAACAATGAGGACTCTAGGAGACCTAATCTACATGGGAAGTAGGAAAAGAAAAGATCTCCTGATTAAATTGGGAGCATGGGGACTATGGAAAAGGGTTGAAGGGGAGGGGAGAGAAAAGGAGGGTATTGGAGAAAAATGAATAGCTCAATAAATCACCTAAAAAAGAATTTAAAAAGGAAAGAAAAATGGATAAATTCAACACAGCTTCAAGATGAAAGTCCTAGAGAGGTTAGTAATGAATGGAGCATAGCTTAACATAATAAAAGCTATATATGAAAGCCTATAGAAACATCTATATAAATAGAAACTCAAAGCATGCTTATTAAGAACAATTATAATATATGGGGCTCCATTCACTCCACTCCTATTAAGCATAGTTCTTGAGGACTTGGCCAGATTTAAAAAAAATAAAGTTGATAAAAGCAGTTAGTAGTCAAAGTAACCCTACTAGAGATAATGATGCTCTAATCATAAGAGACCTGAAGAATCCACCAAAAAAAAAAAAAATCATGGAGCTGAAAACACTCTAAACAAAGTAGCATGATGAAAAATAACACAAAAATCAGTAGTTGGGCCTGGAAAGATGACTAAGCACATAGGAAACTCATACAACAGATCACTCAAGTTCAGTTTCCAGCTTCCAGCCTGGGAAGCTTACAACTACCTATAATTTCAATTCCAGAGTATCCTACAACTCTGGCCTCTGTATGCGTGTGTGCACAGTCACATTCATGCACACAGGCACACACACACACACTATTTTTTTAATTTATTTGTTTTACATTCCAGCCTCAGTTTCCCTTCCTTCTTCTCTTCCTTCTTCTCCTCCCATTCCCTCCTCCAAATTTCCTCTGCTCCCATTCCCATTCTTCTGCTCTATTCAGGAAAGGACGGGTCTCCCATCAGTATCAACAAAACATGGCTTGTCAAGTACAACTAAGCACCTCCCCATGTATTAATGCTGGGCAAGGGAACTTATTATGAGGAGTAGGGCCCCAAAAGCCTGCAAAAGATTCAGAGACTGCCCACATCCGATGTTAGGAGTCCCACAAGAAGACCAAGCAAATTGTAATATATATTCAGAGTGCCTAGGTCAGTCTCAAACAGGTTCTCTGGTTGTCGGTTCAGTCTCTGTGAGCATCTACAAGCCCAGCTTAGCTGATTCTGTAAGTTTTCTTTTGGTATCCCTGATAAGTTATCTTTTTGGTATCCTCCAGCTCCTACAATCCTTTCTCCTCCACTTCCACAGGTTTCCCTGAACTGCACCAAAGGGTTTGTATCACTTTCCATGAGTTGCTGGATGATTCTTCTGTGATCGTAGCTGGGCTAGGCACCAATCTGGTCACAGAGGATAGCCAGTTTAAGCCATGTATCTGCTATTGCTAAGAGTTTAATCTGGGGTCTTCCTTGTAGATTCCTGGAAGATTCCGTTGTGCCCGGTTTTAATCTGATCTTGAAATGCCCCCCCACCCCCCCTCCGCTTTTTCAGTAGTCTCTTCCAATAATCTCCCATCCCCAACCTGATCGATCGCTCATGTTCCCTTTCTCAAGTGCCCGCAGTCTCCACTAATGAAATCTCTATTTTCCCTTACCAGGAAGATCTGGGTATTCCCCCATGAACCCTCCCTGTTACCTAGCCTTCCTGGATCTGAGGATTGTCTTTATTTTACAGCTAATATCCATTTATTCCACGTATGAGTGAGTACATACCATGTTTTTCTTTGTCAATCTGGGTTACCTCACTTAAAATGTTTTTTTTTTTGTTTTGTTTTTTGTTTTTTTTTTTGTTTGTTTGTTTTGCTTTTGTTTTGTTTTGTTTGTGTTTTCTAGATCCATCAATTTGCATGAAGATTTCCTGGTTTTTAACAGAATGAGTAATACTCCAATGTGTGGATAGACTGCATTTTTCTTTACCCATTTTTTTTGTTGAGGAACATCTAGATTGTTTCCAGGTTCTGACAATTACAAATAAAGTTACTATGAACATAGTCAGCTGAGTAGGTGTCCCTGTAGTTTGATTGAGCATCCTTTGCGTTTATGCCAAGATTGGTATAGGCGGGTCTTGTGGTAGATTGATTACCAGTTTTCTAAGAAACTTGCAAGGAGGCTGTACAAGTTTAAACTCCCAACATCAATGAAGAAGTGTTCCCCTTGCTCCATATCCTCTCCAAAATGAGCTGTGGTTTGTGTTTTTGATCTTAGCCATTCTGACAGGTGTAAGATAGAATCTCAGAGTTGTTTTTATACGCATTTTCCTGATGACTAAGGATGATAAACATCTCCTTAAGTGTTTTTAGGCCATATGAGATTCTGTTGAGAATTCCCTGTTTAGATCTGTACTCCATTTTTTTAAATTGGACTATTTGGCTTGTTGCTCTCTAGTTTCTTGGATTTTTTATATATTTTGAAAATCAGCAACCTGTTGGGTGTGGGGAGGGTGAAGACCTTTTCCCATTCTCTAGGCTGCTGTTTTGTCCTATTGACAGCAAACGGTGTCCTTTGCCTTACAAAAACTATTCAATTTCATGAGGTCTAATCTTTTAATTGTTGATATTAGTGCCTATGCTATTATTGGTATTCTTTTCAGGAAGTTCTCTCCAGTGTCAATGCATTTGAGATTATTTTCTAATATCTTCTACCATTAGGTTCAATGTATTTGGCCTTATGTTGAGATTTTGATCCATTTGGACTTGACTTTTGTTCAGGGTGATAGACATATCTTTATGCATTCATCTACATGACAACATTCTGTTAGAACAACACCATTTGTTGAAGATGCTTTCTTTTTTCCATTATACAATTTTGACATTTTGTCAAAAATTAGGTATCTATAGTTATGTGAATTTACCTCTGGGTCTTTGATTCACTTTCATTGATCCACCTGTCTGTTTTTAATCCAATACCATGAAGTTTTTCTTACTACAGCTCTGTATTAGAGCTTAAAATCAGGGTTAGTGAAACCTCTAGCAGTCCTTTTATTGTATGAGACTGTTTTAGCTACCCTGGATTTTTTATAGGAAGTTGGATATTGTTCTTTCAAAGTCTGTAAAGAATTTTGTTTAGATTTTAATGGGTATTGATTGTATCTGTAGATTACTTTTGTAAAATGACAGTTTTAACTATGTTAATCCATGAGCAGTTTTTACTATGTTAATCCATGGGCATGGGAGATCTTTCTGTCTTCTGATATCTTCTCCAATTTCTTTCTTCAAAGACTTGAAGTCACCAGCTTGGTCAGAGTTACACCATGATATTTTTTATTGTTTGAGTTATGACAATGGGTATTGATTCCCTGATTTCTTTATCAGTGCCTTTTATCATTTTTTATGTAGAAGGGCTGCAGATTTTTTTGACCTAATCTTGTATCCAGCCACTCAGCTAAAGGTGTTATCAGTTTTAGGAGTTTCATGGCAGATTTTTTTTATGGGGTTGCTTATATATACTATCATATCACCTACAAATAGCAAAATTTGACTTCTTTGTTTCCAACTTGTGTCCCTTTGATCTCATTTGTTGACGTATTACTCTAGCTGGAACTTTAAGTACTATATTGAATTGTGGACAGCCTTATATTGTTCCTGATTTTAGTGGAATTGCCTTCTTTGAGTTTCTCTCCATTTAATTCATTGTTGTCAATGGGCTTGTTGTACATTGCTTTTATTATGCTTAGATATGTCCCTTGTATCCCTGATCTCTCTTAAACTTTTATCATGAAGGGTTGTTGGATTTTGTCAAAGGCATTATTTGTAACTTATGAAGTGTTCACATGAGGTTTTTTCTTTTAATTTGTTTATATGGTGGATTACTTTGACATATTTTTATTGCTGAACCATCCCTGCATCTCTGGGATGAATCCAACTTGGTCATGGTGAATGATATTTTTGCTGTGTTCTTGAATTCAGTTTGCCAGTATTTTGTTGAGTATTTTTACATCAATGTTCATGAGTGAAATTAATCAACAATTCTCTTTCTTTGTTGAGTCTTTATGTAGTTTGGGTATCACAATGGCTGTGGC
This sequence comes from Arvicola amphibius, assembly GCF_903992535.2. Taxonomy (NCBI): domain Eukaryota; kingdom Metazoa; phylum Chordata; class Mammalia; order Rodentia; family Cricetidae; genus Arvicola; species Arvicola amphibius. The sequence goes on along the minus strand of NC_052051.1, from coordinate 126,644,233 downwards.
CTCATAGAAAGAATATGGCAGTGTTCCTTCTGTTTTCATTTTGTGAAGTAATTTGAAGAATATTGGTATTATCTCTTCCTTGAAATTCTGGTAGAATTCTATACTAAAACTATCCATTCCTGGGCTTTTTTTTTCTTTTTTTTGGTTGGGAGATTTTTAATGACTGCTTCTATTTCCTTAGGGATTATCAGTTTATTAAATTTCTCATCTTATCTCGATTTACTGTTGTTAAGTTGTATCTATCAGAAAATTTGTCCATTTCTTTTAGGTTTTCAAATTTTGTGGAGTATAGGTTTTCAAAGTATGAGTTAATAAGCCTCTGTATTTTCTCAAAGTTTGTTTTTATGTTTTGTTGGTTTTCTTGAATAACAAATCTTTGTTTGATTGATTCTTTGTATTATTCTCTTTGTTTCTATTTTATTAATTTCTTCCTTCAGTTTGATTATTTCTTACTGTCTACTTGTCTTAGGTATGTCTGGTTTCTTTTGTTCTAGCACTTTCAGGTGTACTGTTAATTTGCTAGTGTGAGATCTCTCCAAATTCTTCATGAAAGCACTTAGTGCTTTGAACTTCCCTCTAGGCAACTCTTTCATCATGTTCCATAAGTTTGGGTATGTTGTGCATTCATTTTCATTGAATTCTAGGAAGTTTTTATCTTCTTTCTTTATTTCTTCCTTGACCCAGTGGTACTTGGTAGAGAGTTGTTCTGTTTCCATGAGTTTGTAAGCTTTCTTTTGTTTCTTTTTTTGTTGAAAATTTAGCTTTAATTTATGGTGGTCTGATGAGATACAGGGGATTATTTTATAATTTTGTGTCTGTTGAGACTTGCTTTGTGACCGATTATATGGTCAGTTTTGGGAAAAATTCCACAAGGTGGTGAGAATAAGGTATCATCTTTTGTGTTTGAATAAAATGTTCTGTAGATATCTGTTAGGTCCCATTAAGTCATAATATCTATTACTTCCATTTTAACCCATTTAGTTTCTGTCTGGATGACCTGTCCAGTGGTGAGAGTGGGGTGTTAACATCTCCCACTGTTATTGTGTGGGGTTCTATATGTGGTTAAAGCTTTAGTAATGTCTCTTTTACAAATGTTGGTGCCCTTACATTTGGGGAACAGATGTTCAGAATTGAGACATCATCCTGGTAGATTTTTCCTCACACACACATTTAAAAATAGTGAGAATAAATTTTATAAGTTTGAGTAACTTTCCTATATACCAATGACAAAATATTATAATAAAATCAGAGAAACAGTCACATTCACAATATACTTGTACAGACAAACCACACACACACTTATGAGAGAGAGAGAAAGAGAGATAGAGAAATAATAAATATAACCAAAGACATGAAAAACTACAATGAAAATTTTGAGATATTGAAGAAACTCCGAAAAATGTTAGAATATAGAAAGACCTCCCATGCTCATAGATCATAATATGTAATTTTCTAAAAATGTCCTTTTCTTCCAAAAAACAAACTAAAGGTCCAATACATTAACAATAAATTTTAGGGGCTATGCCTCACAGCCTAAAATAAAACATTAAAAAAATCCAACAAGGTAACAAAATAGTTAAGAATAGTACAAACAATCCTGAACAAATAAAATAATATGGAAGGCATTGCCAAAAGTTATTTTTATAATTGATTTTTATTGAGCTCTACATTTTTCTTTGCTCCCCTCCCTTTCTCTCCCCTCCCCTTCAACCTTCTCCCAATGTCTCCATGCTCCCAATTTATTCAGGAGATCTTGTCTTTTTCTACTTCCCATGTAGATTAGATCTATGTATGTCTCTCTTATGATCCTCTTTTATCTCTAGGTTCTCTGGTATTGTGTTTTTAGGCTGGGTTTCTTTGCTTTAAGCTTACAAACCACTTATGAGTGAGAACATATGATAATTGTATTCCTGAGTTTAGATAACCTCACTCAAAATGATGTTTCCTAGCTCCATCCATTCGTCTGAAAATTTCAAGACATCATTATTTTTTTTTCTTATGTGTAGTACTCCATTGTGTAAATGTACCACATTTTCCTTATCCATTCTTTGGTCGAGGAGCATTTAGGTTGTTTCCAGGTTCTGGCTATGACAAACAATGATGCTATGAACATAGTTGAGCACATGTCCCTGTGGCATAGATATATACAAAAGTGGTATTGCTGGGTCTTGAGAAAGGTTGTTCCCTAATTTTCTGAGAAATCATCATACTGGTATCCAAAGTACCAGCTTGCACTCCCCTGTAGAGTTCCAGACACACAGTCAAACAGACAGCCTGGTTAAAGTCAGTGAGTCACAAAACAAACAAAGACATTAAAGTAGGAAAGAGATTTGTAGGAAGAAGAAGATTTGAAAGGGAATAAGAAAATGTAGGGTGAGAATAATTTGAATGCATTATATACCTTTTTAAAAACCTGTCAAACAACAAATTTAATTAATACAAAAGAAAATGAATAAAATTAAAAGGAATAAAAAAGAGGGAGTTCAACCAAGATAACTAGATAAACAGTTTTTGCTGTAATCATGACAGGATAGTTATAAAAGAAATAAGTTAGAAATATATGCTAGAATATAGAGTTGTAACTCAAATATTTTCATTTCTGGTGAACCTAAATATGGACAAAACTAATATGGACTGAACAGCAGCTGCAGAAAGAATATTGATTCAAACAGAGCATGGTGGACGGCCCTGGCATGATGGACATATTCTAGATATGCCCATATGGATGTTGTTACCTATACATCTACATTGTAAAAGTTCATTGAAATAAAGATATATAAGCACATTTTATTCTTCAAAAATATATCATAAAAATAAATCATACATAACTACTAGTAGGTTATTGAATAGCCTTAATACTTATAATGTAAGAAGATTGGAAATCAAGTATTCCTTCTAAAAGTTTATGAAGATCCTTATATATGCAGCTCATGAGTAGTAGGAGAAACATGAAGTAAAGCCACAACATAGGAAACAGAGACCTAAAAATGAAAGAGAAACACCACAGCAGATATTACAGATGTCTATAGCCTATGGTCTAAAAAATATGACCAGTCCTTAGCAAAATACAAAAGAAAGAAATCAGAAGAGCGGTCCCATAAATAAAAAAGAAATATCAAGTATGAATACAATCATTATGAAAATATAGTTTTATGAATAAATATTTAACAAATGAACTGAAACAATTCATAACAACTGAAATAAACTAAAACCATGCACTTTTTGAAGAAATCATCCAAATAAAATAAAGTCAAAAATAGCATAAATTTTAGCTCCCATTAGAACCAATGAGATACAATCCACAATTTTCCCATTGTGCAACCAAGGAAATCATAGGTTGAGATGACTGTGCATGAAGGCTCTATTAAACCCCTTGGAAATGGTTCCCTGCAACCTTATACAAACTCTTCTTGAGTATGCTGTAAGAGAGGCCACTCTCTAACTGATCTATGAAACTAACATGACCTTGATACTTCCAGTGAAAAAAGACAAATAAACACAAATTTCTAGGTTATAGTATGTATCAACAAATATACAATGATACTAGTGACAAATTAACGTGACAAATTTTATTTAGTAGTGTACAAAAGGTAACTGTTGGTGATCAAGTTAGTTAAGTCTAGAAAGAAAATATTATTTTTTAGAAACATTTTTAAACTGCATACATTTAAGAAAAAAGATTCTCAAACAATGAAGAAAAATCATGCTATTAAACTAACATGGTACCTACCATTCTAACAGCTGGTAGGAAATGTGGAGTGAGAATCTGAAAGGGACTCCCTCCTGAGAAAGAAATCTTTCTGATATCTCCCCTCCACGTTGAATCCTATAGAATGTCATGATAGAAAGCTGAAGGCTCCCTGTATTGACAGAGAAGAGCAAACCTTTTCATTATTACAAGCATTCACAAAAGATCAAAATTAGTTTAGAAATTAGGACAATAAGTGACATTGTAACAAAAATCTCAGGAACAAAAAAGTCAGCTAAAAAATTGATTAGCTATACCCAAACTATGTAAGTCTTATTTAAAAATTAACCTCCACATAAAATAGGAAGCAATAACTTAACATACCTAAGAGCAAATATAACAAAACACATATGATACTAATAATTTCTTAAATGTAGCAATAAATAACCAAATAAATGGGAGAACCTATCATATTCATGGAGAAAATTCTATTAATCATTCATACAATGAACTATAAATTCAATTAAATTACAAAGCTTCACAAAAAAATTGAAAATCTTAGTCTAATATTTTCAGCTTAGAATACCAAAGGGTTGCCAGGTGGTGGTGGTACACACCTTGAATCCCAGCACTCAGGAGGCAGAAGCAGTGAACTTGAGACCAGCCTCGACTACAGAGTGAGTTCCAAGGCAGCCAGGGCCACACACAGAGAAACCCCATCTTGTAAAAAAAAAAAGAAGAAGAAGAAATAAAAGAGAAGAAAAGGAAACCAAAAGCTAAGCGTCACTAAAACACTGACATCGGTATGAAATAGCATGGGTCCTTTCCTTCCTCTAAACCAGAATTCATTAAAATCCCCAGCGAATTAGACTGTGTCATATCTACCCACACACAGCACAGCGAGTGAGCAGTATATCAGACCAGAGAACAGAACTGGCTGCTTCTGAAATGGGATCTTGATTCATGGCAGGGTTTCCATTGCAGAATAGTGAGCAAAGGGTAGATTGTTTAATATGAACAGTGGGATTCATTATCCATATAGAAATATAAAGTTGCTCACAGGAACAGTATGCTTTATTAAAAGGAGAATACAATCCTGAAATATTCAGGAAACATAAAAGGGAGCATGTTTATAATATCAAAATTTAGAAGAAAGTTCTGAAGAATGCTAAAACGGGACAAAACATACAGAAAATTTTTATTAAGTTCTTTTTTTTTCTTCTAGTTTGTGGCATAATTTTCTGATTCTTGATCCTTTCACTTGATAACGTTCTTAATTTTATGTACTTTTTTGTGCTTGGTGAGTTTGTTTGTGACAGATTCCCCATATAAATCTGATGCCTGCCTTGAACTCACCTCTACCCTCTACCTCTGGAGTACTAGGCTCAGTATTTTATGCCACCACTGGCAGGTCATGTTCTTACTTGTAAAAAAAAAAAAAAAGTGAAAAAACTTATTAAGAATCTTCTTTATATTTTGTCCGCATTTTCTACATTTCATTGCGGAAACTGTAATTTGGCCCAGTGAGTCAAGCAGTATGCCCTTTGGTCCACACATCTTTACTTGAAAGAGTTCATTACAATAAATCATTGGTCTGACTCCTCTTGGATATCCTGTTGTTTCATTGTGTTATGGAAATCCTACAGCTTTGGATATGCCCAACTGGCACTTTTATGTGCTCCATCCATTCATAGATAAGGTGGATGTTGGGGAAGGCCAACTCATAATCCTGGTTCTGGACCTGGGTGGTAGCTGGGTGCGTCAGCCTGCCAGCTTTCCCTCACACTCACCTCCAGGGAGAGCTCTCTAGCACTGACATGGCTAACTTACCCAATGCAGTAGGCACTAAGGGTTGGTGGCCAGTTCTCTGGCTGTCACACCCTCAGGGAAGGCTCACTTGTACCCACACCACCAGGGCTAGCTCTACTGTGTTGCCCAGGCATGGTGTATGGCCTAATCTCCCAAGTGCTGCATCTGGTATAGAATAAGGACAGCTCTCCCACTTTCCCAGCGCCAAGTCCAACTCTCCCACCTGCTGCAGGTGGCAAGTGGCTGTGGCATCTTTCCTTTGCCCATGCCACCACATAGAATGTGAGGGGGGCAGGGTTAGCTCTCCTGCTCTGACACCCTCAGGGCTGGCTCACCTGTATCCCCACCACCAGTGCCAGCTTCACTGTGCTGCCCAGGCAAGGTACAGAGCCTCCTCTTCAGAGGGCTGAAGACAATGAGGGGCAGGAGCAACTCTCCCACTCTCAGGATCCCGATCCCAACTGAGAATAAGGTCAGCTTTCCCAACTGCAGCAGGTGAAGAGGTGTGGGGCCACCTCTGTGCAGCCTCATCTCCATGACCTTCAGTGGTAACAAGAGCCAGGGAGATCAACACAGACCCAACTGCTGCAGCAAGGTCATGGACCCTTTCATGGTCCTTGGGAGCATCCCAGGCCCAGATGTCACTATGGCCCCTGGTGGGAAGAAGACACCCATCTTTTCTCATTCCTCACCTCCTTTACCTCTTTAGATCTGCCTCTCTCCACATGACATGAACCATTCTGCCTCTCTGTCCCATATACCACCATATATTTCTTCAGTTTAATGACACACAAATGCCTGGCCCCACAAATTGTGTGGTAGGACTATGATTCCTGTTTCCCATAGGGCACACTGCCCCAAACAAGAGTGTGGGACTCCTTCTCCTTTCTGGTCCCAATGGTACTGGGCAGGACTGTGGTTGTTCAGACTTGCTCAGAGGAAGCTACAGCAGGCAGGCACATATAATACATTTCTTTACTAGTGTTGATAATGTTGATGGATAATTGAATATCAAATGTAGCAAAAATGAGGCATCACTAGAAGGAATTAGCTATTATTAAAGTTAAATGTATCTAATACCCCATAATATCCCATAATACACTCAAGATATATTTCTAATAAAAAAAACACCACAGTGGAAATGATATGTACTCCTGAATACCATCTATCACATTGATGTGTCTCATAGCTTTGACTTACACAGAACAGAAATGGCTGTAGTTGTAACAAAGCAAGGAATGATCTTTGTTAGTTGACATTTCTTGCTGTTTAAATTGCCACCTGGATCTGTAACCTCCTGTGCTTTGCCAAGCAAGGATAGCTGCTCAGGGCTCTCTGATCTGCAATCAACACACTGTTTTCCTAGTGCCCTCTGGAATACCTCCCAAGTTCAGTATTTGCTCCAGGGCACTCAGTACTCTCTGGGAAAGTTGAGCCTTTATGTGTCCTGAAAAATAATAGTTTAGGCAGGCTGAGAGTTGCCATAATTCCTCCAAAGGAAGGAATTCACCTAAGGAGAGTGAATCCTCTAAAAGAATTGTGTCTGCACTAGGCTATTCAGGGGTATTTATTTTGTATCAGAGCCAATGGAAGGACATTTTCCAAGCCTTTGAATAGCATTGTCATAAGAACATGATCAGCCTCATATTGTCTGGCTAAAGAGAAAACACTGTCTTTAGCAGGAAAATAAAATAGGGCTTATACTTTCTCTGCGTTAAAGCAGTATTTTTAAGTCTAAGATTATCAATTTGTTTGGCCAATTGCAAGTAGTTCCTCTGATTCAATTGCTTCTCTGGCTCTCTGATTGCTGAAATAGATAACTCCATTCCCAAAGAAACTGAACTACCCTCACTTGGGATCAATACTGAGTAATCTTACATTGAATTTATTTGGTGAGATTTAAATTGAATTGATGTCTGCAAAGAAATTCATGTATTCTCATACAGAATGTCAAATGTATTGAATATGTTTTTCATTTTAATATAGCAGGATTTTGATGCTATTTACAAAATACATATTCATATTGTATTGCAGTATATAAAAACTGCTTACCTTTGTTTATAACAAAATTTAAAATAAGTAGAAAAAATGTAAAATAAATTCAGAAAAAAAATTAAATGAATCATTAAGTCTTAGGGAAAGCACTTCCTTCTCCACAAACGATAAAAACATTTTCCAGCCATCTCCAATCATTATGAGGAAATGTTGTCTAATTAGTGGATTCTACATCCTCTGTGAGTCACTGAGTGTTGATAAATATTCTCTCTTGCCTCTGCTATGTAATGATGTCAATTGAGAAAATGACTCCATAAGAACCAGTTGTATGGCATTTTAATTAATGATTGATGAGGGAAGGCCCAACCCATTATTGAAGGTGCCATCCCTGGACTGGTGGTCCCAGGTTCTGTAAGAAAGCAAGCTAAACAAGCCATGAGCCAGCAGCACCCCTCCGTGGCCTCTGCATCAGCTCTTGCTTCCATCTTCCTTCCATTTTTGAATTCCTGTCCTGACTTATTTTGACGATGAACTACAGTGTGGAAGGACAAACTGTACAAACCCTATCCTCAGCAACTTACTTCTTGTTCGTGATGTTGTGTCCCAGCAATAAAAACCCTAACTTAGATGGAAGTGACACCATTGGGGGGGCACTATTGATTTAAAGAGAAATTTCCTTAAACTTCCGTGGAGTTGCAGAATATCCCATTATTATACCATTTATTACTCTGTAGATTTAATTATTCCAATGCCAAGTCACCTATAGCTAAATAAAATTTCAGCCACTTCCTTCTCTGAAAACACAAACATTATTATGTCTCTTTGTTTCAGGAAATAAGGTCTCTGGAGATAGAACAATCAACAAAGTCACTGTGGCACAATTTTTGAGGATGTGAGTTTGTGGGTGTAAGCCTGATATACAGAACTCACATAAGAAAGAGAACATAATCCTACCACAACTTGATATGACATGCTTGATGACACCCATGGGAAGCCTGCCCTTTCTAAACAGAAACAGAGGAGGAATGGATTGGGAGGGGTGGAAAGAAAGGAAAGAGAGGAAATTAAGTTCAGAATGTAAAATAAACGAATAAATGTAATAATAACAATAGCAAACAATAATAACATTAAATAAAATATGAATGACCACTCCAACCAATTTCAAAAGGAAAAAAAAGCCAGATATGTGGTGTATATTTGTAATTCTAGATCTCCGGGATCAGTGAACAGCTAGTCTAATCTATTTGGTGAGATCAAGACCAATTGTAGACCCTGTCTCTAAAAGCAAGATCGATTATGGGAAGCCAGTGTAGTCCTGAGTACACTTGAAAGGAGAAGAAGTCCTGAGTAAATGTGTGTTATCAACATGAGCATGAACATGTCAAGGACCTCAAAGTTTCAGACCCATAGAAATGATAGATAATGATGTCCCAGGAGAGGCTCAGAGGGCTGGCGAAATCTTCCTCTATTCCAGGTAAATGTGTTGATGAACAATCAACCTTCAGCTAAGACAAGTGTGCAGAAAGTATTGACTGCAGCTTTGGCTACTGGATGTTTACAGCCAGAGATTGCTCCCCAAAGTGTCCTTCCAATCCAGACTATATAACCCCTCCTCATCATGTTGTACATACAACCACTCTGGTTTTGCAAGTTGCATAGTAGGTGTGCCCCAAGTATGTATATCTGTCATTTATTCAGTGTCTGTCCTTTTTGAATTCTCCCTACACCCTAGTCAGGTTTTCAGGACCAAACCATGCAAAAGGTGACAGTGGGTGACTCCTGGGGAAGAACATGTTCACTATCCTCTTCTCCCACATGCACACAAATCTCCTACATTTCTTTCTCTCTCTCTCTCTCTCTCTCTCTCTCTCTCTCTCTCTCTCTCTCTCTCTCTCTCTCTCTCTCTCTCTCTCCTTCTCCCTGTCTCTCTCTGTTTGACACACACACACACACACACACAAACACACACACACAATGAAGTTAGACAAGGACTTACAAAACACTAGGCAAGGATTCTACAAAATTCACACATGAACATATTTTACAGACAACTCTATACCCAAGTATGTGATGCTTGCCTATAACTCTAGATGTCCAGAGCCTGCTCCTGTATGTAGACTCTGTTTCAATAAATAATATATACAATAATATATGTTTGTATGCACATAAGGGAGAGGGAAGAAAAGGAAAATGGAAGAAAAAACAACACTACATACCATATATACTTATTTTTTAATTAAAATAGTGCAGTATCATTTGCTTCTGTTTTTGAAAATTGGTTCACTTTAAAATAGCTCAATAGAGACTTTTGAAACTGCTTGTGAAGCTCTCACTCCACTGGTCATTCATTGTTAGCATCGAAGGCAAAGGAACTTATTTCTTTGTGAAAAGGATTTGTAATGTTATTTGTGGTCGAGTAATTAAAGCATATTTTTGATATTTTAAATATATACAGAATTTCTTTCAAAGCTCCATGGGACACAAGTGAGGAATCAGTTAGTCTTTGTAGTAATAAAAGAGCCAGGAAAATTGTAGAAACCCAAAACTTAAAGTATGTCTTTAAACGCTACAGGAAAATGTAGAGAGTAGGTAAAGCGATTATATATAAGAAAAAAGTAATCCTCGCCAGTTTGTTGTCTTTCATTTGCAAGTGAACAATTCAGAATACCAAGAAACTGTATGAAGGTAATGAAGCTCCTTGCGACTTTGTGAAACAATTATTCTAAGCATTGTCACCTCTGCTTTTCCCCATGCCATAAGGCTCAGGCAGGACTTCTGGGTGCAGAATCTCCTCTCCACTTCCTGTCAGAAGGCTTGTGTTTTGAGCCCAGCAAGGATTCATAATTTAGTTCATCACTCTGTTTTACATAGTAGAATATATTTCATTTTATATGATCAAAATAAAAAGAAATCGTGGTAAGTCAAAGATCATTAAAGAACAGTTGGAAAACATTAATTATAACTAGCAAGAATAGTATAATATTTCATATTTAGTATAATATATCAACTATGGAAATACACATAGAAATATATGGGACAAGTGGCAGAATAATAATAATAATTGCCTTGGAAAAGTAAGTGTTTATTTTATTTTTATTGGGTTTTTCATTTTTCTACTAACAGTATTATTTTAAAATAATACAGGGTATATTTTAAACACACTTCTTTTACAAGTCAACAACAAGCTCCACGTGCTTCTCCTTTGGTAAAGATTGTTTGGTTGCCAAACTGGATAGAGGTGACAGGTTTTTAGGTAGTCATAACCAGTGTTGCTCCAGGTCACTTCTTGACCTCCCTCTCTTGAACTTATTTATTTTCTCTAATATGTTGACCTTCCTAAAAAACAAAAAATCAGTTCAGTTGCCATTTGTGACCGCAATACTGACATCTTGCTCTGACCTAAGGCTTACTTCAAAAAACACAGCCACTTTCGAAAGGCTCATTCCTAAGGCTGCAGGTCAGAAGCATCATGCACTGATCAGGCATGCTTCTTTCCCCATGATTGGACTTTGGCGATTATCAGCTCTCTTGAGGGTCTTTTGTTCTCTTTGCTTTGCTGTCACTCAAGTCCCTTCAGGAAGTCTGCGTTGGTGTGTTAGAATGGCTTACTTTTTTCTATTTTATGTTAAAAGAGACCTCTGTGAAAATAAGTACTTAATATGTCTTCAATGTAGCAGAGAGTAGAAAATAACACTGCTTCCATACTCGGTATGCTGCTGTGTATCTTGATTGTTTTTAATGTAGTAGAGCTAAGTAATAGCTATGCATCTCCTTACAGAGATACTGGTTCTCGGTTTCAGCTTTCTCCACCCTTGTTTCCAAACCACTCAGCACCTACCCTTAAGAGTTAAATATTGTAGAATATTTTTAAATTTTATTTATTTATTTATTTATTTATTATTTATTTATTGTTAAACAATCTTTTCTCATTTTACCTACCTATCCCAGTTCCCACTTCCTCCCCTCCTCTCACCCCCTCTACTTCCCCCCACATACACTCCCCATCCATTCCTCAAAGAGGGTAAGTCTTCTCATGAGGACTCAATAAAGTCTTACACATCACTTTGAGGCAGGACCAAGGCCCACCCCCCCTATATTTAGGCTGAGAAATGTATTTCTCCAAAAAGAATGGCCTCCAAAAAATAAATAAACAGTTCAAGCAGTGGCCCCACAGGCTTCCCAAGCCACACAACTGTCATCCATATTCAGAGGACCTAATTTGACCCTATGCAGGTCTTAGACTGGTCTACAGAAGCTCAGCCTAGTGCTTAGCTGTGAAACTCTGCATCTGCTTCCATCAGTTACTGGAAGAAGGTTCTATGAGGACAATTAATTAGTCATTATTCTTATTATAGGGGAAGGCACCCTCTCCGCTATTGCTTAGGGTCTTAGCTGGGGTCATCCTTGTGGATTCCTGGGAATTTCCCTGGTGCCAGATTTCACACTAGCCCCATAATGGCTCCCACAATTAAGATATTTCTTTTTTTTTTTTTTTTTTTTTTTTTTTTGGTTTTTCGAGACAGCGTTTCCCTGTAGTTTCTAGAGCCTGTCCTGGAACTAGCTCTTGTAGACCAGGCTGGCCTCGAACTCAGAGATCCGCCTGCCTCTGCCTCCCAAGTGCTGGGATTAAAGGCGTGCGCCACCACCGCCCGGCTAAGATATTTCTTTCCTTGCTCTCCCTCTCTGCCCTTCTTCCATATCAAACATCCCATTCGCTCATGTTCTCCTCCTTAATCACCTCTCCCCTCACCTTCCCCTACTGCCCTCTCCACCCCCTCACCACACACACTCCCAATTTTCTCAGATCTTGTCTATTTATCCTTCTCAAGAAAATCCATGTATGTCTCTCTTAGGGTTTTCATTTTTACCTAGCTTCTCTGGGATCATGGACTACAGGCTAGTTATCCTTTGCTTTATATCTAATATCCACTTATGAGTGAGTACATACCATGTTTGTCTTTTTGGGTCTGGGTTACCTCACTCAAGATGTTTTTTCTAGTTCCATACATTTCCATGCAAATTTCAAGATGTCGATGTTTTTACTGCAGAGTAGATCTCCATTATGTAAATGTGCCACATTTTCTTTATCCATTCTTCAGTTGAGGGACCTCTAGATTGTTTCCAGATTCTGGCTATTATGATTAAAGCTACTATGAACATGGCTGAGCAAATGTCCTTGTCCTGTGCATCCTCAACAGCACTGAGATTATAGGAATGCGCCACTGTGCCCAGCTAAGTGGATGCGTGTTGAAGGATAGAACCTGGAACAATACAGGAACAGTGCCCATTTGAGCAAGTCATGTAATTGCTATGGGAATCTTGCTTCATAACATTGCTGCAAAGAAAGTAGGGCAAGACAATTTGCTGGAGAAGGCATGGGAGAGGTTATTTCTTCAACCACACAGCATGCATCCTTATTCTTCTCTTCTCTCATGGGATCAGCTCTTCGCAGTTAAATTACCATTCCTTTGCTCTTTTGGATGGGTTCGGGAAAAGGCAAAGAGTGATTTTTAATGTTGGTGATCTCACTCAAGGACCCCATTTCTGGACCAACAGATATAGAGGGTATAATCTGGATCCTGAGAGCTAGAAGGGACACAGGGCATAATATTCTAGGTGTTCAGATCACAGGATTGCTGCTCTAGGCTTTGACTGTCAATGGCCTTGCACTTAGCAATCAATTCAAAACAGTAGCTACAATTGACCAAAGTACAGAAAGATCAATGTTCTGGCTCTTAAGCCCTTAATGTCAGGACCCAGCTCCTTACAGTGGCTGGGGTTACAGCTGTCAGACAATGGTTTTAGGATCCTGTCTCTTTGTTCTTGGATACTCACTGAAACACTTCCAGCAAAAATGGCTCACCATATCTCATCTTTATCACGTCTCTATAGGAGTCTGTCTGTCTTGAACTAAACAAGTCTAGAATATCAAAATCAGTCTCTAAACCTCTTAAGCTACATTGCCTTTGCCATGCCTATGCTGGATTGCCTGCATTGCATTGCCTACACTGCATTGCCTACATTGCATTGCATCGCCTACACTGCATTGCCTACATTGCATTGCCTATACCGCATTGCCTACATTGCATTGCCTACATTGCATTACCTTCATTGCATTGCCTGCATTCATTGCCTACACCGCATTGCCTGCATTGCCTCTGCCAGTGCTACTTTGTCACCACCATCTCCTCACTGTGTAACCAGTGTACCCCATTCTAGTCTTAAAAATATCCACGGGCAGGAAAGAAAGAATCATTCTGTAAGAGCCTTTCACTGGGCTTCATGTTGCAACCTGAGGGAGCCTGGAAGTATTTCCTTACTGATTTAAACTGTAGGGCAAACAGAGTGACCATGTAGCCAGGAAAGGGATGGTAGGACTATGGTATATAGCTTCAATATTATGATCTGTGCCATTGGCAACACAGTTTCCACTTCCACCAGTTGCAGATCTTTCCTTGGACCATTTATGGTGCTTCCATTACACAAATCACAAGTTTTCATTGAACCATCTGAAATGTCTTTTACCTTTGACCTGAGTGAGAGTAACTATAGAGTGAGCAGACTTTCACACTGGGTTCATTAGGAGTGATCTCTTCCAAAACAGGCATGGGTAATCTGTTGTGCTGTACAGAAAGCAGTGCTTTCTGCATTACTGGTTGCTTCAATTCAGTTATAAACATAATCGGTAAACTGGAGTTGTGTTCTTCAGAGTAGCTGTGAGCAACTTAGAACTTCCAGAACTTCCAGGCTTCCTTGTTTGCCAAACAGCAGCTTAGTTGTTCGTTCACCACTTGGAGCAAACATTTAGGAGAGGGCACTTGACAGCTCTAACACAAGCAGGTGAATGGCTTGCTCCTAACAGGTGATGTTATTAGAAGGGAAATGAATCAAGGCGCATCAATAAAATAAACACAAAATTAATGTTAATAAGATTATTTGCATTTCTACCTTATGTTGCTCAAATGTAATTAGTCCCTCTGCCTAATGTTCCAAGAGAGTGTTGGTCTGTTCAACCTGTCTCAGGTGTGACAAAGATCTAAAAATGGGCAGTTCAGCTCTCCAGGAGTCCTGGAGAGAGTTGACAAAGACTTCGCACCTTGCATCTTTTGAGCAGTTCTTTCTTCCCTCTTTCTATATGTAGGCACGTAGTGCAATTATTGCAGTTGACGAGTTATATAGTGGTGCTATAATCTATTTTATTTCAGTTAGCTGTGAAGGTTTTTTTTTTTCTTATACGCTCATAAGCCACAGGCACTTCCAAGTTGGCAGATGTGTAAACTTGGAGAGCTATGACATATTTTTACAGTTTGGGAAAACTGATAATCAGAGCAGATCATGAAGTAGAGATTCATGTGGGAAACATATGTTCAGACAAGTGTCATGGTGTGGGAACAACAAGCTTACCCTAAAAACCTTTACATCATAATTTCTGGTTGATGTGCTGTTGAACATTTTTCGTTCTAACAGAGCTCAGAGTTTCCAGAAGTTGAGCTTCATAATTTTCCTTAACCATGACAGTTCTTGATTGCATATTTTCATATAACTATTAGAGTGTTGTTTTTCTTTCTGTGAGACTATTTGCGATTATAAACACATTTTTAACTATTTATTAATGTATTAATTAGCACTGATAACAGGTAGGTAAATTTCTATAAACCATTGAATTTGTTTACTTCTTTGTTGATTCATAGTTGGCAAGTATTCAGGTGGTATAATGGTGCATTACTTTTAAAAACTGTTTTTTAAGAACACATTTTTTTACAGATACCACCAAACAACAGAAAATACTTGAAATTTTAGTGGAATCTTCGTCCCATTGAAGTTAAAACAGAGGGTCCCAGGCTGATGAAAAAAAATCCTTCAATTAGCTATTGACACATCTTTTGTCATGAATAAAAGCAGGGATTATATATATAGATATTTTTTGAAGTTTCGAAACAGTAAGGCATTATCTTAGTCAATTCTACTCTTGTTGTGTAGAAATGAAGGCTTTGACTTCTATCCTCATGCTGCCTGGTTGTTTAAGATGAGCTCAAGGATTCAGGCAATCAGCATCAGTAGAGCTGTAACCAAGGTAAGCCTTTGTGTGTGCTCGTTGTGTTGTTTAGAGTTGGGGAATAGGGTACAAATGGCAAGGTGGCGGCTCTCTAGCTTTTGATAAAACTGCATGACTGATCTTCACTATCCAGAGAACTGACAATGTATAAGGGAACTGACACAAACCACTAGTGTGCTCAAACATGGAGGCTGCCCCTCAGAATGTGTTAAAATTTAGTCAATTTCAGGGAACTTGAAGAGGAATCTGTTTGGAAGAAATTGCCACACGTTTCACATCTGTGTGTAACACACATTTCTATCCCATTGTTTAATTGCCAAAGATCATGATGTTGTTCTTTTTTCAAAGCTTTCCTTTTGATATAGTTCAGGAAATACCTTTTCCATATGTTTGGTAGAAGCTTTATGGAAGTTTCTAATAATTTATGAATTGGACATTTAAAATCCACATTTTCTTAATATTCTAAATTTATAAATTATACTTAGTATAGGATTCTATTACTTGTATTGTCTGCAGATGATACTGAGAAATTACACTGGTTAATATAAAGTTTAATTCAGAGAAGTGAGAAGGTCTAGAAGAAATAGAATAAGAAATCAGAGAAAACATAGTTTTTATAACTATGAAGTTATGAAAAGCTGGAAAAATACAAATAGGATCTTCGTAATGTGTTGCTGTTTATCATGTACAAAATAAGTTGGAATCCACTTTAAGAAAAACAAAACTTCAACTACTGAGCTGACTGGGTAATTTATGACAGTCTATCATCTCAAATAGTTTTAAGACTATACATTAGCTTGTCATTTCAACTGTGGAAAGATAACTACAACTAAGAAAAATTGTCCCTTCCATATGTTACCTGGGAAACATCAAGATTCTGTCTCTCGGGTGCTGTTTGTAGAAATGAGAACTTCCGACGCACACGGCATTTGTCAATCTTACTTTTCATTTTAGGACAAGCACATTTTTTATTCTGTTGATAACGTCAGTCTTCAAGTTTTTAATAAACCTATCATTGATAGGCCATTTCTTACAGATGTAAACTTAAAAATTTAGTCAAGTATTCAGGTTTTTATTTGTTGCCTGTCTGTGTTCTAAATTTCAGCAATGTCCTGTTTCTTGGTGTGTTGGGGCTTAAGGACCCATCCTGGGGTTGAGGTAGCTTGAGAAAAATGGTCTTAAATTCACTGAAAGCCCGTTGCTCAAGATGTGTGGTAGACTTGTTCTTATTTTTACATCATAGCTTATTGCTAGGTGGCATAGCCCTACACCATACAAGAACTTGACTCTGAAGATCTGACTTGTTCAGTACCACAACCTACAAAGGTATTCCTGGTTCTACCCATGCACCTTTTGAGTTTATCTCATTTGAAAGCTGCTGCTCTTCCTCATCTTTCACTTCCTGGTTCTGTTTTGAACTTTGTCCTTAAGCATGAAAATAATCAAATGAGCTAAAAATCTATGTTACCTGAATGAATCAGAATATAAAAGAAAAATACCGTTGAAACTTTTTACAATTCCAATTGAAATGAATCACTGGTCCATCAATGCCTGGGTTTGAAGAGCGCTGCTTTGTTTATGCTTCACTGGGCCATTATTTTTCTTTAATTACTATACAGTAGTTATGCTGAAATGTAATTAGCAAATCTAGCTTCTAATTATATAATCAGTAGTAATTATTAGTTCATTGAGTTTTCATGCTATATGTGAGCCAGTGTCCTTCTGAGTGTTCTAGTATATATATTCCATCTTGTGTGATTACATGAATAGCATTTTAATTCACTGGAAAGGAATATACATTTATTTCAATAATTATAAGTTTAGAATTTTAGAAGTATCAGAATGGGCTGGTTATCCAATTTTTCTGAGCCTGTTTCTCTATCAACAATATAAGGGAATAATTTTCATATCTCTAAAAGAATACTTTTTAAACAAAGATAGAGTTATTAGTTTTTTTAGAAATATAAAGCATATATATGTCCAAGTTTTTACTTAATAATTGTGTAGGAAACATTAAACATGCTATAAGACATTTAAAGTGGAATTCAAAGTACCCTGTAGACATAGACAACAGGGAATGTTGGGAAGAAGTTACTGTTAAATAGGGATGAGAAATTGTCTGTCTCCAGTAGGACTCCATTTGCCACTCACTCTTTCATAGAGAACCATTTCCATTTCATTTAGTTTTATTAAATTTACAGAGATATAAAGAGCTCAAAATCAATGCAAGATATGAATCTAATAGAATCAGATAGCTACAACAGTAAAAAGCGAAATATATCTATTGAAATTTTTGTCTAATTCTAGGTCTTATACAATTCTTTTTCTTAAACAGATATCTTGGCAGATAATTATGAAGTTTACAACAAATTTGCAATTTGCCTTTCATTTTTATGTATATATAAATAGATTAGGGGAGTAGAAGTAAAATCTTTAAGAATATCTCCTTGTATAATTATCATAGTCATTAACACATGAAACATGAATTTATACCAGTTCAATACAATCAGCCATAAGAAGATTCAATATGTTTGCTTGAATGGATGTGAAAGTGGTTAAAAATGGATGCGGTTAAAAGAGGCCTTAGCATCACCAATCACCCTACAAAGAAGTTAGCATATGACCAAGGATAGCGGGTCACTGCTGTTTACTAAACAGTTGCTAGACATTGATACTTCTGCCCTTTGTATGAATGAATATAAAACTTGAATTCGTCAGGCTTATAGAAATTTTCATCATTAAGATCTTCCTAATTTAAGAAATTATTTACTTTGTATCTGTGGAGATGAGGCACCATAACGCAGGTCAGAGGATAGATTTGAGGAGTTGGTGCTCTGAACTGTTGTTGTTCCAATCTGACAAGAACTTTCTTGCCTTTGACTATGAATTGAATTAATAAGAGAGAAGTAGAAATGTGTCAAAGCAGAGCTTTACACTTCAGTGATCAACACCTCCCAAGATCTCAGCTGTAGCACAGCTGTCACACGAGGTCTGGCTCCTAAAAGCAAAACAGGCTTGACAAGGATGAGGAACTTATGAGAAAGGCATTGAGCAAAATAAAGGCTCCAGGCTAGGGAGCCTAGACTACGAGAAAGAAGGGATATGATTCATTTATTCAATTATAATTAGGGCTGGAGATTCTCTCTTTAAATCTCTGTCTGCATAGAGCCATTGCTTGCCCTTTGCTGTGTGAGTTGGAGCCTGGAGTAGCTGTCCGGTGGCTGGTTCTCATGTACACTGATTCATGGATAGCTGCTCAGATTCTGCAGATCTGCACTTTCTGCTAGGTCTGATCACTTGGACATTAAGATTATTTGTTTTTTTTTTCCCTTTCCTACACTAGGGTCTGTTTTTCTCTAGGACTACCAGTTATGTTTATGCTGCTTTATTTTCTCAGTGCTTTCTAGTAGTTAATCTTGATTGACACCTTGATGGGAATTAGAATCACCATAGAAACAGAATTGTCAACTTGTCTGTGAGGCAATTTCTAGACCTCATTAGCTGACATGAAAGGCTCACCTGCAATTTGGGTAGCACCATTCTACAGACTGGAATATTGCAGTGTATAAAAATAGACAAGAAGCACCCATTACTGCCTGCTTCCTGACTATGAACACAGGGTGACCAGTTATTTCAAACTCCTACCAACATGACATCTCCACCATGGCAGACTTGTACCTTGGAACCATGAGTAAAAAGAAATCCTTTCATTAGTGAGCATGTTGTTGCAGCAATGAAAAAAATGACTAATATAAAATATGGTACTGAGAAGTAGGCCTGTTCCTATGGTAAATCTGACCACATGGTTCTTAATCCTTTGGAGCTGGTTTTCAGGAAGAAAGTAGTAAAGCATGGAACTTGCGAGTAGAAAAAGTGTTGAATGCATTAGTTAGAGTTTATTGGGTCATTCTGGTGGCTATTTATAGGATAAGAAGGCACAGAGAAATGTGGATGTGTTAGGAGCTACAAGAGGTTTCAGAGGAGAAGGGTTAATTATTGGGAACTATGTTGCAGGCCATTTGGGTTATACTGTTAAAGAATCTAGTTGCATTGTGCCCATGCCACGAGAAATGAGTGAGGTTAAAATTAATGCCAATGGGCTAATTTGCTTGGCAGAGGAAATCTCAAAGTAGGGTTAGCATTCATGCCCGTTCATGTCTACTGCCTCTGCCTCTCAACCAGGTTAAATGTGTGAGAGAGGAACAAGCATACAGATAAGCAAAAAGTGCAGCTAGCCAAAGAAAAGTGCATGAGTTTGATGGTACAGACAAGTCAAGTTTGGAAACAGCTATGAATTTGGAGCAGATTTGTGCTAGTAAAGAGAAACCCTTTGGTACTTTGCACAGAGATTAAAGAAAGTTGTCTTGAGGGCACGATTATATTCAGTAATGACTCCATTTTGTGAAATGAAAAGTATTTGAAAGGATATATATACCACCCTGCTCAAAAGAAACAGCCTAGGAAACTGTTTCCCCAGGGTTAGTACACAAAGACCAATGCAACTGTGGTTCAAGGAGGACCAGCTCCTTCCATAGCTGGCAGCAGATCTTATCACTGTTGGCCATATGATGTTGAATTTTGTCAGTATGTAAGATGTCAATCTGTATAGGCTCCTGTGGTTCGAGAGAGCTTCAGAAGTCAAACAATATGAGGCAGGGTTGGAACCCTATAAATATGCCCCCAAGATGCCCCTGAGTGAGGCTGCAAGAATGAAACCCAAATTGCAATAGAAACTCCATGGTGTTGCAGATGTCAGGAACATGTACCCACTGAAGAAATCTGCAGGCTAAAAATGGAGTTGGTCCAAAAGACAGGCTGTTTATGTTACAGGGAGGAAAAGATGAAGAGATGGGAGTGTCCAAACCCTTTGAAGCCCTGCCAATCCCACCATGAGCCCCATGCTGTGTAGTTGTCATCTTGATGCAAGTTAGAGTCCCATGGAAAGAGGAATATGTCTCCATAAGATTGATGTACAGGCAAATATATGAACAAAACTTTGTTTAATAATTGATGTGAGAAGACACAGCCCATTGTGGGTGCTGTTGCCTCTGGGTAGATGGTCATCACTTGTACAAGAAACACTGAACAAGCCATGAGATAGGTACAAGACAGTAAGACATATTTCTCTATGACCTTTGCATCAGTAGCTACCTCAAACTCCCTGCCTTGAATTTCTGCTTTGACTTTTTGGGTGATGGAGTAGGAGCTATAACATGAAATAAATTCTATTCTTCTCAAGTTGCTTTTAGTCATGGAATTTGGTCCCAGTAATAGAAACCCTGCCTAAAGTAAGCCTTCATAGCATACACGGAGCTACAGGACTTAGTGTCTTCTCTGCTGACGTTCAGTTCTGTTAATATTCCATCTTTCCTGGTTGTGCAGTAGTTTCTCCCTTTTGAAATGTGCTATTGTGAGTTAAGTATGTATGCGTTTTATGATGTTATAGTTAAAATATTATCTGAGTCTCAAAAGAGACTTAAACTTTCAAGAAGTAGTGGAACTGCTAAAGACGATGGAGATTTTTGCAGAAGACTGAGTGTATTTTGCATTTTTAGAAAGCTAGAAGTCTATGGTGGCATGGGGCAGAAGGCTCTGGCTTAAAAGCGATGCATTTGGATGTCACAGCTACAAGGGATGCAATGGTTGTGATTAATCTTCATTGCCAATTGGGTGAGAGTTAGAACCGCTACAGAAACAAACAGCTGGGCAGATCTGTGAGAGATTTACTTGATTTGGGCTAACTGTAACGAGAAAGACAGATCTACCTGAAATGAGGGTGGCGAGACCTACATTAAATGTGGGTGACAACGTGTAGGGGCTGGATCCAGGTCTGAATAGAAAAGGGAAAGGGACGCAAGCAGCAGTATTTGCTGCTCTCTGTGCACTCAGCTTCAAGCATCGGCCACCACGGTTTCTCTACCGTGACAAGCTAGGTGCAGGAATGGTTCATCGAAATAAACTGTTTTTAAGGTGATTTTTTCCAAACAAATTGTCAAAGTAATGAGACAAGTAATTCATACTTGTAACAATGGCTG
This sequence comes from Arvicola amphibius, assembly GCF_903992535.2. Classification (NCBI taxonomy): domain Eukaryota; kingdom Metazoa; phylum Chordata; class Mammalia; order Rodentia; family Cricetidae; genus Arvicola; species Arvicola amphibius. The sequence continues at coordinate 126,622,650 of NC_052051.1, read as the reverse complement.
TTGACTGTTGACATTCCTTCTGTTCTTCAATGTCTTTTACTTTTCCATAAACCCCCAAAATAGTCAAACATGCCTATACCTTTGCAAATAATACCATTGCTACATTTTCTTAATAATCACTGCTGTATTTTCTGTTTTTTCCCCAGGACGCTGATACATTCAAGAAGAAAAATAATCTATGCTTATAGCCAAATTATTGGAAAAATAATGTTATTCTCATAGTTCTTTAAAATGCATGCTTACTTTAGAACTCCTAAAAATGTATATATTACAATTAATTTTTCACACAAAAGGAAACTCAGGCCATGAGAACTTTAATGAATAATGTAAATCATGTCCAGCTTGTTAGTAGGCATGTAGTAGTTCATGGTTAACATAAGGTTCAGCACCCCCTTAAGAATATATCTCTTTTGCTGTGCATCATGCATGTTCTCTCCTAACTAGCCTTTTGCTACTATCATAAACTATTTTATATTTCTTGAAAGAGGGTCAAGTTTGGGCTGTCCAACCTATATTTGACTGCATGAATCATCCCACTGTGTCCTACTTATATTACTTCAAGTTGCAGAACTCAGAACGTTAACACATTTATTAGTAGCTAAGAGTACATTAATCACTGATAGTCCTAAAGGCTGGAGAAATTAACAATACAGCTTGCTTGAAATTGCGTTAATCATGTAGAATCTTGAAAATGTCAAACAAAAAATGTGTTCCTTCCTTGCTAATACAAGTCAATAAAATTGTTGTAGAGAATGGTGATCAAATAAAATTGTTGTTTTTCTTTAAAATGAATCTTAGTCACATGGTTTATATAACAGGCATTGCTCTAATATACATATATTGAAATTCTACATGTAATAATTATATATATGTACATGCACTCACTCCCACACACTTATACACTATCTCTCTCTCTCTATCTCTCTCTCTCTGTCTCTCTCTCTCTCTCTCACACACACACACACATATATATATACACACTTAATCTTTATAATGACCCTGCAAGTTATACAAGTTATATAAAGCCATTCATTCATTATCAGTAGTGAGATTTTCTAACATTTCAAGGTCATACAGCTATTAAAAACAACTAGAATTTGAACCTTAGTTTGAAGCTCTGACAACAAATCCTAATGTTTACCATTAAGGACAAAAACATCACCATAAAACTCTGATTTGTAGAAGATTGGATTATATTCCCATTGTTTAGTGGTAAGGCTTGGCTTTGATTTGTTTGAATTGTTTGTCCCTCAGGCACAATTGAGACCTACTCATTGTCCTTCTGTGGCCTTTGAAGTTGAGGGTGCTGCTCCGGAGAGCATGTATAAAAACCTGCAAAAGGAGATCAGTAGGAGGTGAGCAGTTTTATAGGTTTGAATTTATGAAGTGTTGGTTGGTCATCTTAATATTAATATGAGGATGAGATTAAAGCTTAGACATGAAACTATAAAACACATTAGCTTTAAATACCATTTGCCTTTAAAATGTAGTTCTTCATGTGTTATTTTATTTTTAATATTTGCAGTCTACGGTTTCAGGAGGCAGTCCACTACACTATTTCAGGAGTGGTCAAGTCAGCTGGAGAGAAGTCATAGGTCAACATTCTCTCACTTTAGTGTAAGTGAATTATAGTATATTTCATCAGATATCTTCTCATACTTTCTCTTCATAATTAAAAGCACCCCACTGTGTGTTCTATAAGGAAACCTTGCTGTTTCCAAAGCTAGACCCCAATTCCATGGCCACTAAAAGAGGTGAATTACCAAATTGGTGTCATGAAGAATTTGCTAGGGCAGAAGATAAAATAATGTTTACTTTAGAGACACATATGAACAGTGTGATTACTTCTAGACAGTGTTGTGTTTCTAAGACATTTATATCTCTTCTTTTCATCTTTTAGCTTGGTTTCACCATATTCTCCTGTCCTTGAATAGCAGTAATTCTAGTGTTATATTTCTTGGCTCTCTGTTCTTCTTTATGCATCTCTTTGTCGATTTTATTGTCATGTTCAAAGCTACATCTTAGTTCTTACCTGTAAACTTCTGCTGCAAGGAGAATGCCTTCATCAGCAAAGCGACAGCACACAACACAATTCTTTTCCTTTCAACAATCCTACTGTCATTCAGCTTGGCTACTGCTATCTCCATTTAAGCACTCAAAGCACAAAAGCTTAGAATCCAGCTAATCTTTCTATGTCCTTCTAGCTCCCACCCACAGAGCCCATACAAGTTCTTCATTGTGTAGGTTTATATCCTCCTCCACCTCTCCCTCCACCTCTATATACTATTCATTATCTCACAATTAGAACCACAACCTACTATATCCAGCTTACTGGATCATTCTTAAATGATGTTAAATTTTTGAATATCATGCCAGACTGTAACCAGTAATTGCTTAATAACTCTAATATATAAATGACCAAATCTACTGTACAATCCTAAACTCATTATGTTTAATTTTAATTCTCAATATTTCTTTCACTTGTGATTTTTAAACTTAATGCGACATTCCATGTAAAAATGTGAAATTTTCATGTTCTTTTGGGCGGGGGTGGTAATGCAGGTAGTGGAGAACAGGAATCTTTTAAGAGCCTCTTCCCTAAAGCAGTAAACTCATCAAAAGTAGAGATATGTCTTATTGATGAACTTTTCCACTATTAAGCATGGTGCCTGTCATACAGCAGAAAATAACATGTTTACAGAATTGAATTCTTAAACATGAAATTGGGTTGAATTTCTTTATCAGAACTATTAACCACAAAAGGTGTGCTAAATTTTCTAGCATCATTCTTTGTTTTTAAAGCACAACAAAGTACAAAAGATAAAAACAATGGTAGATCCTGAGCTGGAATGAGACATCGGTGCCAGGATGAATAATTAAGCTTTGATGTATTTAGAGATGACATTTCAAAGGAATCAATTAGACAGTCCTCTGTTAACTATCTGGGATGAAGGAAAGAAAACATTATCAAGCTAATGCAGGAATTGAGGTGATTCTTGTGTCAGATTATTACAGCATGGAATTTGGCAAATGAAAAGGAAATGGTAATGTGTTGACAAAGGAAAGTTGGCACCAAAATATTTCAAATCGAACATTTGAAATTGAGTTTTAAGGTTTGAGGCAGAATATTAGAGATGGCAGACATTTAAGATCTCTTTGGGAGTGATTCTGAATGTGTATATTCAAATCTTCGATAGGAAACTTCATGGGAAATATAAAGGATGAATCTTGGTGCTCCTCAAGCCACTGGCGGCTTGATAGATACAGGCTGCAGCCTGGGGAGAGGTCTAGGGATGGAAAGTCCTCTCCATAATTCTTTTCCCAAATCCATCATCTCTACCTTGGGACAATAACTAACTGCTTGGCACTTAAGCATTTTCTAAATGCCAACACGTTTAGGAAAATAGAGAAACTTATATAATATCCATCCTCAGAAGAGCCTGAAGTTAGCATGTGTCTATTCGGGGCTGTAGCATTTGTTAATGTTGTGAGATGCTATTCATATTCAATAGGCTTCAAGAAAGAAAACAAACATCCTTCAAGAACTTCTAAGACTCGATTGTCTCTGGAGTCTCCAGGGATGCCAACATCTTAGTGTGATTGACAGTGCCTCCAGAGAGTGAGTTGGGGGTACTCATCCTTTAAACTGTTGCAGGATTTCAAAGGATTTATTTAAAAACTAGTTTAAATTCTGTGACATGAGCAAAGCAGGGTCAGAATATGTTCATTCTACAGTTATATTTCACAAAAAAATGTAATTTTATGTATAACCAATCTGCCATTCCTTTAAAAGTGTGTCTCTTGAGACTGGAGAAGAGAAAAGCAGAGAAGTCACATAAAATTTAGTGTGCAGCAAATATTTTATGGTCGTTTAAAAGTTCTGCAGGGCATTATCTGGTAGTCAGACTGGTATCTCCATTACTCCTAATTCTCCTTAAGATAATGTTTTAATTTGGTGTTTTTTTAAAATATTAATAATCTTGTTCTTTGACAACATTTCTGCCAATTTGTCTTGCAAAGATCTTGTGTGACCACCAGTTTTGGACTATACTTTGGATCCTGGTGGGCTCAACAGTGATTACCTCCCTCCCCAAATCTGGGTGCAGTAGTATAGCAAGGAAGGATTGGGTCCCGTGAGCCACTCCCACATCCATGTCTAATTCTAGATAGACTAATTCATGTGTAGGCCACAGGTGCTGTGAATTTGATTATAAGGACGGCATCGGGTTTTTAAGAAGCATTTGTAGCCTTTCCTACCCATCTGCTGTCATTTACATACTTTCCTTCCCATCTTCCACAATGTTCCCTAAGCCTTAGAGGGTAGTTTATGTTAGATGTCCTATTTAGTATCATATCCTGTTGTTAGAGCTTCATGAGCAGCCATGGATCTTTATCTTTACCGCTATTCACTACAATGAGCAGTTTCTCTGACTAAGGTTAAAAGAAACATTTGCCCATAGGTATAAACCCAAGTATTGAGAAGGCAATGTGATACTGTAGGACAATGGTCTTGTACCCTGTATTAGTCACCTGTATTAGTTTAATACAATGCTTGATGTGGGATTTCCCTCTGTATGCTGTGATTACCATTAATGAAAAAAGAAACTGTTTTGGACCTATAGCAGGGCAGAACTTAGCTAGGCGGGGAAAACTAAACTGAATGCTGGGAGGAAGAAGGCAAAGTCAGGGAGAAGCCAGGGAGCTTCTGCTGGAGAGAGAGGCTGTATTAGGCCACGACCTTGTGGTTATGCACAGATTGATGGAGATGGGTTAAATTAAAGAGTTAGCCAATAAGAGGCTAGAGCTAATGGGAGAAGCAGTGATTTAAATAATATAGTTTCTGTGTGATTATAATCAGGGCTAAGCAGCTGGGAATCAATAAGTAGCTGCTGATTGGCAAGTAGCCAGGAAGGAAGTATAGGTGAGGTGACCAGAATAGGAGAATTCTGGGGAAGAGGAAGGCTCATTCTGCAGGCCCTCATTCTGCATCATCCAGGCCCAGCAGAAGCAAGATGAGACTGCCTCATGATGAAAGGTACCAAGCCATGTGGCTAACACATACAAGTATTATTGGTTAATTTAAGATTTAAGAGTAAGTTAGTAAGAATCCTGAGCTAATAAGCCAACCAGTTTATAATTAATGTAGGCCTCTATGTATTTCTTTGTAACTGAATGGCTGCAGGACTGAGTGGAATAAAAACCTCTATTAAAAACTGTCAACAATAGTACCCAACATAGGGCAACTATATCCACATTAAAACATGAGAGAGCTTCGGAAGTAATTCTAGACACAAAAAAATAGAATTAAACCAGGCTTCTTGGTAGCAGCATTTTCTCAGGTCGGCTGTTTGCTATCGGCAAATGTTTCTCACTTAAGAGAGGTTTCCTGACTCAGCTTTAACTGAAAAAAAAAAAAAAACCCTGCAGCTCTTATAAGAGGTCCCACCATCAAACACTTAAATGGTGTTTATGAATAGCCAATGGCATGCTTCTTGGTAGTGGCAGGGACCTAGAAACTCCAGAGAAATGTGGCAATTAACATAGCTCCAGCCAGTACCTCTGCCATGAAGCTAGACTCTCAGAAATCTAAGGAATGGGGTGGATCTAGCTGTCAAAGCCACAGCTTTAATCCTAGCCATATTACTTAGCAAATTAAAGACTCGTGTGGTCAGAAAAAGAGAGATATACAGTAAAGATAGATTCAGATTTTTTTTAAAAAGGCCTCCAAATGGTTTACAGTGTGTTTAAAAATACATGTAAGCTTTGGAGAGAAAAGAAAAAGAATAAAGTTCTTTGAAAGAGAGTAGTTGGGTGTGGTGGTACATACCTTTAATCCCAGCACTTGGGTGGCAGAGGCAGGCAGATTTCTGTGAGTTCAAGGGCAGCCTTATCTACAGAGAGAGTTCCTGGACAACCAAAGATTTATAAAAAAAAAAACCCTGTCTCAAAAGAACAAAAATTAAAAATAAAAATAAAAGAAATAGAGTTTAAAATTAAACCATGTGAAGATGGAAAATACACAGAGAATCTGGATACTGTATGCTATTATGTTATCTTTGAACTGTTTGACAGTTGAGGAAGGAACAACAGCTGCTAAAAGACATTTGATTATAAATGCTATGGGATTAATCCAATATATGTATTTTGAAAATGCCTTGACTTCAAAATTTAAGTCAAAAGATATGTTACTTTGGAGAAAAGTTTTGCTTTTGTTTCCAAAGGAAATGAGAGGATTTATTCTGGGTTAATAAAAATCAGATTTGATCAAGGAAGACCCCCCAGAGAAATCTCCGCAGATGACCCAGATGACTCAACATTTCAGAGGACCTTTGTTGGAGTTTCTTCTGAGTTCTATATTCAGAACAGACTCAAGACTGTTGGCTGAGATGATTAAGCCTCACAAAATACTCCAGTCAAGACTTGACCGTAATCCTAAATTATTTTTACGTCCCCAAAAGGTTATCAGTGAGCCAAATCATAAGACAGTAGCCTAGAAAACTACAACTACATTGCCAAAAACATGGATTATGGATGTTTGCCTTTTTTTAGAGTGTTGGTTACAAGTAGTTATAAATAATGGTCAGGAAAAAAGGGTAAACAAAGGAGATTAGATTCAAAATTCTTGTTTTGAAAAGAAAAGAAAGGGAAAGTACTATGGGATAATGGTCTTGTACCCTGTAAAGATCTGTCACCTGTACTGGCTTAATAAAATGCTGATTGGTCACTAGCCAGGCAGGAAGTATAAGCAGGGTGACCAGAATAGGAGAATTCTGTGGAAGAGGAAAGGCTAAGTCTGCAGTCATCACCCAGACCAGGAGAAAGCAAGATGAGCATGCCTCACTGATAAAAAGTACCATGTGGCTAACACAGACAAGAATTATTGGTTAATTTAAAATGTAAGAGTAAGTTAATAAGAAGCCTGAGCTAATAGGTCAATCAGTTTTTAATTAATGTAGGCCTCTGTGGGGCTGGGCAGGACAGAAATCTCTGTCAACAGTGTGGTGTCATGTCAATTTGGTAAAATAGAGTGGCTTTTATAGGAAAATAAAGACAACAATATGTAGCATAAAATATTGTTTTATTTAGAAGGTAAGATGTCCTGGGAGAAAGGACCAGAGTTATAAATGTACAGTTACCCAAATATCTTAATCAGGTGTTTTCATTCTTTGCTAAATGTACTACTGTTGTCAATTGAAATCTCTTAATTTCATGTTTGAATTCATTTTTCTGAGCAAATTCTAATGGGACAATTGCAAAGGAGGGGCAAAGGAGAAAGATAAATGTTTTCACTGGAAATGTCCCATAGCACAGAATTCCAGGGAACACTAATATTAGTTTTAATCACAGTGCATAATTTGCCTCAAACACATTCAAAACAGTGCATACTTCTCTAACAATTCATATTAGGCAGGGATGATCCTTGCTTAAGTGAATCTTTTGCTTTGTAGTTCAATAGTCTGTGTCTTCACAAAGTTGGCTTGATTCCACTCCTATTTGCAGGCTTAATGAGGAAAGAATCCTCCTCTAAGTCTCCAAGAGTCACTAGCAGAGCCATTTCCTTGTGGAACTAGAGATTACAGCAGCTAGCTTGTTCCAACCTTTCAAGCAATGAAGGAATAGTAGAGAGGTTAGGAGACCAGGGAGGAAGCAGCTTTCTTCTCACTTCTGGTGTCTTGCTGCTACTTCCTCTTAAGCCCCATCTGTGAATGGTGTTCCCACCTACTATAATCAGTCTTTTAATTAAGTCAGCTGGTTCAGGACTTAATTATAGCGGAACAGTCATTTCATGTTTGCTACAGAATTGCTGTGATGTGGTATGTCACCATATCCTGCCATCCCGAGGGATTCTGAAGGGTGTTCCTGCCAGGTGTCAGAGAGCTAGGGGTTGTCCGAGCATTTTTAACACAATGCACAGTATGTGAAGGCTCTGTAGTATGTCATATTATGTCAGTAAATATATTTGATCTGCAAATGGGAAGCTGGGGGCACCCATGACCTCAAGAGGCTGTGACTTCTGTTTAAACTACAACTTGATTTTGGGGATAGAACACAGAAGCAGAAATGATCAAAGGACTCATCTGTAAATTAGTCAGTATGTTATGCTGAATGTGATGACTGGGGGAAAGAAAATATACAGCGTATACTCATTCCCTTAAGTCTCTCTGCATTCATCAGCAACACAAAGATAAAGAATATTGGTGGGATGCACACATTAAATAGGAAAATAAAATCATGTGTTAGCTTTGTGAGGGTTTCCTATTCTTGTAAGAAAATGATACCATTCTGTATATAAGCGGCAAAAATGGATTCTGCAAATTTGGTTTGGTGTAAATGCATTTAAGTCTGATAAAGAACAACATAAAGATGGATGGCAACACCTTTATGAATAATTTAAATTTTGTTTCATCAGGAAAAAGTACTACATAGGAAATACAATACCAAGGCAAGTTGAAAATAAGACTTTAGAATGAAGGAAGGAACTTCATGCTTTAGTAATTCTCATGAAACATCCGCCTGTGTTTCAGTGATAATATTTTTATTTCCCAGTGTGCCTTCCACAAGACAGAGCCAAGTCCATCCACACTTCAGTGCTGATTTCTGGGAGCTCGTCATGCACCCAAAGCATCTGAGGCTAGAAGTCTCTTAGCCTGCTTTTGTTTTCCTCAAAGTGGTACTCTGTGTGGTATTATCTGCCTGAATTGGCTTTATTTCTGCTTATTCTAGAGCTTTGTGACTTTTTCTGTGCTTCTTTTCAGGGTTCAGAGATATCTGACTGCCTTTACTGTTGTTACATATCCAGCATTTTCCCAGCTGAGATCCCTTATCTAAAGGTGTGCTATGTGGCTTTCTCTTATAATTCGGTGATGATGGTGGTGGTGATGAATACTTTGATGATGATTTTGATGATTATGATGATATTATAAGGCAGTTTCACAATCCAACTTGATTATTGACTGTCCATGAATCTACACGTTAATTTAGAGGTGACTGAGTTTTGAACGTGATGGAGGGACACTAAAATCTCTCCACTTATCCACACATTTTCAGTGCATGTAGTTTTCTGTGAAGACCCGTCATACTGTTACTTTCTGACATGTGAAAATTTGGTAAGAATAGTTGGTAAATATGTGCTAGAGGCTAGTGGGCATTTTTATTTTTATTTTTGTTTGTGGCCTGCACTTTAAAGTTGCTTTGATTATCCTAATTTCTCCAGGTTGAAGAAATAATTGTTTTAGTCAATACAGAACAATTCAAGGTACTAAACTACAGTTGCCTGCATAATCATTTATTCTACTACAATGATCATGTATTATTTGTTTCAAATGTCAGTAACTGAATCATAGTCTTCATATTTCAGAATTAGGAATGCATAAACATTCTTTAATTTAAATACAGCTTATTGACCTAAGTAGAACTGTATTTGAGACATTATTTCTGTGAAGATAGGCATATATACTTATTCAACATCTGATAGGACTTTAGATCACTTTTGTTAGCTTTAGAATAAATATATTTATTCAAACTATGAGAGCATCTCCAGCTAAAGCTTTATCTATAATGGAGATTGTATTGATGGATTAAGTTTCTCATATCCAGATACTTATAGTTGGTAGCTATTTAAAAATTGAAAACTTAAATATGAACTTTCCTGATGTACAGCGTCTTCTCCTTCAGAAATGAATAATCAAGGGAAGTATGCAAAACTGTAGCACCATCTTGAAAGTTCACTGTTTTGAGAAGCTGATTAATGTTTCCATTATATATTCCTTGTAAGAAATATTTTTCAGACTTCATCAAATGTCAAACCAGGGAGATAGTGGTCTTTAATCACCTACCACATCTACAGGCTGCCCCAGCAGCCCAAAACAATCTGTGATTAGTTAGTGTGCCAGTGTTACTTCACAGTACATTTTACAGTATGATTATAAGTAGTATATAGTCTGGTTCCAAGTTCTGTATAGTTAGAGCTTGCAAAATGTATTGCTTTGTGAATTTTCTTTGTGTGAGGTCAGCATCCTTAATTGCTGATGCCTCAGAGAAATCTCCCATGTCTGTGATTTACTTCTCTCATTTGTCCAATGACCTTGGGAGTTAGTCATCACATTTATAATTAAGCCTGAATGCCATTATAGTGTTTGCTTTATTCTTTTTTTCTGATTTGTTCCTTTTGCTCCACTTTCTTGAAATATGTGAATTAACTTTTATGTGTCAAAGTATAAATGAGGATTGAATTATACAAAGAAGTGAGGTGGAATTAAATAACGAACTTCTCAGACTTTTGGGTTTTGTGATGGATGTTGAATGATGTTCAAGCCTCAGGGAAGCCAGGCACCATCTTCTATTCTAGTAATCCTTCCTGAGTTGAGTTTCTTTGCTTTCCTTCATAAGTGAAATGATGTCTTTGAAGTCCCTTAGGGATAGCTGTGCTAACAAGTTTGCTACAGTTCTTAGGAAACATATTGGAGGATTGACTGTGGTAGGTTCTGAACAATAATAGAGGGTGTCAATTCTGGACATCTTGCTAGTGAATTTTTTTGTAGAAAACTGGCTGTTTTCTTATCATTTGTGGTCATCGCTAATGTTTACAAGAAGTCCGTGCCACCTTACCTGTGTATGTATCAAATTTATTGAAAATCCATTGTTTAATGAAAATACTGTACATTTCTATTACTCTCCAACATGTATATGGCATTTGTGAAATAATCATCATGATTCACTTAGAAGAGATAAAATCATTTGTTAAAAATATGTAAAAAAACATTAAATTTATGATTTGTCAAGGGTTTGTCAGCAACTTTGATGTTACATGTCTCTCCTCACTCTTTTTCCTGTATTAACTTCTGCCTCTATTCACAATTAGTGCCCCTCTCCTCTCCATTTTCCCATTTCCCCTGCATATCACCTATATCCCGCTATTTTCCTCTCAAGTTCCCCTCCCCTATATTAGTTACTTTCCTATTCCCATGATAAGACACCATAACCAAAGAAACTTATAGAAAAACTGTTTAAAGAGGATTATAATTTAAGAGGGTTAGTATTCACAATCTTCATGGTAGCAGGGAGGTAGTCATGGCACTGGGGCAGCAGATAGAAGCTTTTATCCTTATCTACAAGTAAGAGACAGAGAGAAAGGCAGAAGGAGACGGAAGGAGAGAGGGAGAGAATTAGGAGTAGTGTGGGTATTTGAATCCTCAAAGTCTACTCTCCCCTGTGATACACCTTCTAATTGTTCCCAAACAGGTACCCCAGCTGAGAATAAAATATTCAAATATAACCTAATGTGGGACATTCATATTTAAACCACTGATCCTTTTATACTTTTTTGGTTTTGTTGCTTATTTCATGTTATATATGTCCATCTGAAGATACGGAGCTAGGAACCACAGGTGAGAAAGAACATATGGTACTTATATTTCTGTGTCTGGATTAACTCACTCAACATAATCTTTATCTGAAATTTTCATGTTTTTAGTGATTTTGTTTTTTAATATATTTCTTTAATGTGGATGTGTGTTTTTTTGCCTGCTTATATGTATGTACATGACATTTTTCGTGGTGCTTTCAGATATCAGGAAAGATATCCTGAAATGGAAGTTAGAGAGAATGATGAGTTACCATATGGTTACTAAGAATCAAACTCATGTCTTCTAGAGAACAGTAAGTTCTCATAACTGTTGAGCCAGATTCAATTTTTCTTTACAGATGAATAACATCCCATAGTATGTATGTATGTTGGGATATATATGTGTATATATATATATATATCCCATAGTATTATATATATAGCATGTTTTAATATCCATTAATGTGTAAAAGACCATTTAGGATGTTTCCATTTCCTACCGATTGTGAATATGGTGGGAATAATCATGACTAAGAAAATATATGTAGTATATATAGGTGATATGACAGATCACTTTTTAGCTTTTGCAGATTGACTCTACTGGTTTCCAGCATGGCTGTACCAATTTTCCTCCCTCCATAGATAAATTTGGGTTTCCCTTTTCCCAAAAACTAACCAGCATTTGTTTTCAACTTGTTGTTTTTGATGATGATCTTAGCCATTCTGTCAGGGATAATATAAAATCTCAAAGCTGTTTTAATTTGATTTTCTTAATTGCTAAAGATGAGCAACACTTTTTTGAAGTATTTATTAGTCATTTTAATTTCTTCTATTGAGAATTCTTTGTTCAGATCCCTATTCCCCTTCTTAATAAGGTCATTTGGTTTTTTTTTTTTTGGCTATTGTTTTGAGTTGTTTGTATATTCTGTACTTTGATCCCTTGTCAGATATATAACTGGAAAAGATTCTTATCTATTCTGTGTGTCTCTTCTTCATTTGATTGTTCCCTAGCTGTAAAAAGGATTCCTAGTTTTATGAGTTCTCATTTCTAAATTGCCCTAATTCCTGGGTAAATGGAGTGATATCCAGAAATGTTTTTTTTATACTTTACAAACATAGGGAGTGTACTGCCTGTGTTTTCTCCTAGCAATTACATATATAAAAGAAGTATAGCTTAAATGAAGTTGCACCACTTAGGCTAACAATATTCACCATAAGAACCATAGGCAGCTTAATGAAGACTCCAGTACCAGACTTGAGAAACCTTCTTTAGAGTTGTTGGTCCATGTGACTCCCCAAACAATATAGGTTACTGATGTTGCCCTTGGTTACTTCTCAGGGGTAGAGGGTAAGTCCATGTTTCTGAAGACACCATGAATTTTGGACACAGGACTTGGGATTTTGAGCTCAATATAACCTGAAACGTCTCCTTTCTGGGGTCTAGCTTCCAAAGTACCAGAAAGTATTATGCAAGCTATCATCGAACCAAAGCTCTATAGAGCTGTGATGACTATGAGCTTCAACAATAACCAGCTTGGCAAGATATCACTAAAGGTGTATCCATAGCACTCATGTCTTGAGTGGCAAGCAACTTTCTAATTGGATATAAGGTCGGCACTCCAGGGGGGAAATCATGCCTGATGCCAAAAACATAGCCAATTCCCCTGAGCTAGTGAAGTCATGGATCTTAGAAGAGATCCTATTATTTCCACCTTATAGGACCAGTATGATTCCTACTGCATTCTAAAACTTATCAACTCAACAAAGTTGAGTGTAGCTTTCACCATCATCAAAGAAGCTTCTGTTACTGCAAATGGATACCATTAGTGTAATCCACAACTGGACAAAATACAGAGAACAGATTGCAAGGAGTATAGCCTCAAAGTTTACATATATAGCATAACTCCTGCACCTAAGACTCCGGGGATACTGTGGAAAGAGTAGAAAGATAATTAGAGCCAGAGATCCAAGTCTGATATGAGATCTTGGGTCCTAAAAATGACTCCCTAAACAATAATGGTATCAATAGACACCTTATTGTGGAAGAAGGAAAACAGCAGGAGGTTCAATCCCTAGACAAGCGTTAACAGGTTATTAATGTCTTCTCAGAGAGGAAACTGCTCACTATAATTGGTTAACCAACACAAAGTGGTCAACATTGAAATCTTGTTGTGGGTATAAAGAACAAATAAAAATGGATTTGACAGCTTGCATTTACATATTTGTAGATCTCCCCAATGTGTGTGTGTGTATAAAATAATAATAACAAAAAATAGCCCATCAATCTAAGAGGGAGTAAGAATACATGGGAGGCAGTGGAGTGAGAAGACATGAGAAGTGTGAGATGGAGGAGAGGGAATGGGAAGTGATTATAATTATATTTTACTTAAAAATACATTTAAAGAAAGAAAATGCACATAGAGCATCATCTTGAAAGTTAAATATACTTGTTGCTTCTGCAGAAGACACATGTTCAATTCCCTGTACCCACATAGTGGCTTCACCACCACTTGTAACTCTAGTCCCAGGGAATCTCACACCCTCTCTTGACCTTTGTGGACAACAGGAACTATATGGTGCACAAAAACACATGCATGCAAAACATTAATATACATAAAATAATGAAATAAATCTTAAAAATTGAAAAAAACTGAAAAAACAAAGAATAAACAATTAAGCAAAGACCTTTTCTCATTCGAAGTGGAAAATAGACGAAATGAAGAAACTTTGTTAGGTAAATAAGAAGCAGAGACAGTCTATTATCATTTATATTCTCAAAGAAATATTAGTGAAAGTTTTCTTTTTCATTTATTTTATTTTATGATAAAGGATTCTGATTCCTTATCAAAATAACCCATGGCTCCTGAATAATTAACCTCTTTCAGCCACAACTGGTTAAATAGAACATTCCTGAGTTTGAAGATGCTTGTTGAACCTCAGCATACTTCTGAGATAGATTCTGAATATGATCTACCGTGTGTGTGTGTGTGTGTGTGTGTGTGTGTGTGTTTGTATTTTTGTACATTTGAATTTAAATATCTTTGGTCAAGGAATGTACTTACTTTCCTGCTATGTTCGGGAGCAATCAAATTATCTAACTTTATAATGTAAATATCAATGAAAATTACAGAATTCTGTAGAAATTGCCTCTTTGAGTTACTAGTAATGTTGTAATTATGTAAAGAAGACTAGCCAATAATGTCACTCAAAGTTGACATTCAACCAAATGCACCAATTTGGACAAGTTAACAGGTGTGAAGCATATTTATTCTAAGTAAGCACTGAATTCTTGAAGGTCAACGCCGATGATATGTTGGCTATTAAATACTTTGAATATCAACCCTGATGGATGAAATATCCAAAATGTTGTCATGTGTGTAAATGTTTTGTATGTCATAGGTTCCATTTCCATCGATCACACTCATCTCAGATGATGGGTTTTGTAAGAAAGAGTTCGTCAGCATCATTTTACTCCTTGCTTAACGCTGACTGCTTCCTGTGCTAACAAATTACTTTTTGTTCAAAGATGACAAGGGATCAATTAAGGAGAAGGAAGAATGCTTCTCCAAGAGAGAAAAGGCCCACCCTAATTGAAGAATAGTGGACAAGATTCTGGTCAATGAATTATAACCTCATTTTAAAAATCATTCATCCATGTGATAATTAATTCTGATGGCATCTTACATAATCATCTGAGGCTTCCCTTGCAAAGTACATGAAGGTAAATGAGCCTCTACTTCAAGCTTGACATCTGTCTTTGACTCGCTATTGAAGAACACATTATAATGAGAGCAGCAGACAGGACACCTGATTACTCACAGTCGGTGAGAAATCAAGTGAAATTATTAAAGCCAATGTGTAATGAAATACATTTAAATACAAAAACACCATGTCCTCTACCTCTGAATGAGATCTTTAATATTTGAATGTACACATGCTACATTTGCCTTTTTATAATTAGAAAAATATCTAAATTATAAATTGAATTTGATTGATGACTTTAGTGAAAGTAAAGGGAGGAATTAGAAAAAACTTTGCTACTGAGAGAGTGTTATGGCTGGAATGAGCATTTTCACTTGGTTAGGTTTTATGAATAAATTCTAAAAATAAAGTGCTTCAATCAACCCTCAAGTAGTCGGAAGCATCAAGAAAAGTGCAATGAATATTTCTCTGTATTCATATGTAGAGCAGTCACCATTGTATCTTTGGAATTTGTTTCCATTGCTTACAGATCCTCAGGTGCTTGTGCAAGCTTCTGGGGAGCACAGGCGTTTCCGGTGATCATTTGTCATCTCTCGAATTCAAAGACCTAAACATACTTTTGCATTCTACTTTTGTTGCGATACAATACCTGAAAAAAACAACTAAAGGAAAGGATGGTTTATTTGATTAGTTTGAATGTGCAGTCCATCATACAAAGATGTTGTGACAGGAGCAGGAGAGAGTGGGTCACATTGCATCTACAGTCAAGAAGAAGAGACAAATGAGAGCCAAATGCCTAGCTTGTTCTCTTCCTTTTATTCAGTCCAGGACACTTTCCTGGGGAATGCTGCCTTTCACATTTAGGGAAGATAAGCCCACCTCAATACAACCTTAACAAAATCCCACACAGGCCTTCCTGGAGCTTTGTTTCTTTGATCATTTTAGATCTGATCATCCTGAAAATCACTATTAGCAAACTACCAGAAATGAAATGGAATGTGGGGGAGCACTCCAAATGCTCCACTATAGGAGACTTCTTCTTTGACCTTTTTAAACCAAAGGACTATTCAAATCTCATTTTTCATTTTTCTCATTATCTGAATGATACATTTTCCTACAGAAGTATTGTAGGGGACAGAGGAAGTCGTAAGTGAATGACTATATGGTAGATGATGTCCTGAGTGAATGTGCCTTGTTGACATGGGCTGGTGGCATGAATGGCTGTTGCTCTTTTGGAGTGTGCTGCAAGTTACTTGGTAGCAGCATGGGCCAACTGCTTCCCATAGATGAGGTGGTGAGCCTGTTGGCTAAATATGGATGCCCCAATGTTATAGAATAAATTTGAATGGCTGTCCAGGTAGCAAGATATCTTTGTCAGTTCTAGAGTTTTGCAAGTTGCTTCCAATGCACTTCCTGTTTACTTAGATAATATTATATCCTTCTGGGGTATTTGATGGAGTGGAATACATATAGTTATAGTTGTTCCTTAGTTATGATAAAAGATAAATTAGATATGAACCTTTCCAGATGCAAATAGACTAAATGTTGTAAGTGTAATACTTGTTTGATACCTGTTTTGTATATGTGATTTTGCTATGTTAAAGTTAAAACCTTCCTTTTTATTTAGATAGAAAAGGGGAGAAGATGTGGGATTCCCTTCTGTATGCTATAAAATGTTTTATTACTATTGGTTAATAAAGAAGCTACTTTGATCTATGACAGGCAGAATATAGCAAGGCAGGAAATCCAAGTAGAGATAGAGGAAGAAAGAAGACAGAGTCAAGGAGTTGCCATGTAGCTGCTGAAGGAGAAAGATGTCAGAATGCCAGAACCTTAAGGGTAGGTAGGACACAGCCTCATGGTGATACAAAAATTAATAGAAATGGGTTAATTTAAGATCTAAGAGGTAGCTAGGAATATGCCTAAGCTATTGGCCAAACAGTATTTGTAATTAATACAGTTTCTGTGTGATTATTTGGGTCTGAGAAGTATGAAAATGAATGAGCAGTCTCTGTCTATAGGACTTTAGGATCTGCATCTAGATGCCATGGCAACGAACCTAATGGTCCATTGTTTTATGGTGCTACACTTAGCTGGTTACCGAACTAAATTTGTCCTTACATTTATCTCCATTGAGCTCCTGGACAGAATGAGCTCCCTCCCAAGTTTAAATTTTCTAAGGGTATCAATCACAAATAATAGGTTATTTTTCTATTAACCTATTAATTGCTGATTTTTTAGCAAGAGAAAATATAGCAATGCTAAGCATACAGGCACACTGTTAACAATTAACAACAAATATAAGTTATGCCTGTTTTCTTAAAGAAATGTATTTAGTACTAAAACCAACTTGATATCTCACCCTACAATCTTTTCAGGGCAACATCATTACATTCCAACATTTTCTCCATGTGCAAACAAGACAACTCTTATTTCCACTGCCTTCAAGGCAAAGTAATAATGAACAAAAGTCGTGAGGAATTCCCAATACATTCCTCTGAGGTCTAGGCCTTGCTCAGCATGCCAGAAGAGAGAGCCGTTTGGATCAGAAAATAAAAGAAGACAGAAGTATGTGTGAAAGGACTAAATATTTCTCTTCTTCTTCTCTCAGCATTTAAAAGGAACTTCTTGGCAACCTAGAATTTTCCTTAGATCATTTATTTTTTACATAGTGTTTCCTTATAACATTATTTTCATTGTCTCTGGATCATATGTTTTCAATGTGATGTCTTAATATTTAGTGTTCAGATAGAATCCTAAAATGATAAATCTTACATTAAAATGCATATATTTTTTAATTCACAGTGCAGTGATTCATATGGCAGTACCTCACAATATTAAATGAAAATATATGATTAAAAATTCCTCAACAAATGCCCTTATTGATACAAAATTATTTCTTTTAAACTTCAAAGGCATTCATCTGTATCTATGATGGCCATATATATGAGCCTAATAATTTAAAACACACATATATATATGACATATATATGACATCATGTATATCACAGTATCATACAAAGAAGAAAGATTCTGTAGTCCATATCTGACATCTAAACTCTATGAAAATGCTGGTCGTGTTGAACAGACTTTGGTGCCAATATCTCTGGCGCCAACAGTTCAACTTCAAGTCTGAATGTAATGGAAGTCATTAATCACTATAAAGTTCATCATTTCATTTTCATGTCAAATAATACTCATATCAGTTATTTATATCTCTCTAAAAGTTCCAAAGATTTTATATAAAGGAAATTTTTATTTATCTGCTTGCTAAAATGTTAAATCATTTGAAAACATGATTTTGTTTTGAGTGTAAGATCTCTGGAGGGAGAAAATGATATTTTTTCCTAATGATTATAGAAAAATCTCATTTGTTTCTATTCCCTTTTTTGATATATCATGGAGCCCAGAAAAACTTTCTGAGCATTTATTATATTTTGGATCATCAAACTGAAAGTTGAAGGTATCTAATGAACGTACTCCATAGGAGTAAATAATTACGTGGAAATGTACCTAATTTGGTCTGATTTTCTTTGGTGATATCTGCTCCAGAGTGTCAATGCATTACAAGTTTGTAGGTTTCTTTCCTGACACGAAACTTTTGCCAGTGTCCCTGCAGATATCAGCATTCCTGCTCACGTCCCACATGCACTCTGATCTCACATCTTTCCCTTCGTAACTCTCTTGATAGATTTTTATTTTATCTTGTGATATTGGTGTATGTCTACATATACACCTGTGACAGCAGGGTCCACAGAGGGAAGTGGTGGCACAGACAGTTGTTAACCAGCCTGTGGGTGCTAGAAATAGAACTTGGGTCTTCTGGAAAAGCAGCCATTGCTCTTAAGAACTGAGCATCTCTCCAGTTCCTCATTATAATCACCTTGATTTCCTCTTTATTTGAGTGTCCAAACACATGGAATCTCAGCAGTCCATCTTAATTTTTTTCTTTTACTTCCGTTTTATTTCTTCTCATTTCATAAGGGCACTAGGACATCATTCCTTCCATCTATCTGAATATGTCTCTTTTTATTTTTCTTTTTATTTATGTCTCTGTGTGTGCCACGTGTGTGCTGGTGCCTGTGGAGGCCAGTAGAGAACAATTTATCTCCTGGACCTAGAGTCACAGGCAGTGGTGAACTGCCTGACCTGGTTATAGGAGCCACTTTTAACCATTGAGCCATCACTTGAGCCCCCATCTGAATATTTGTAAGATATTTTACTCTAGCTTCATTTACTTTTTCATAAGCACCATTTATTCTACTCTGACTAAAATATTTTGTAGCTGTGTTTGTTAACTCTAGAAAGCAGAAACACAGAGTTACAGCTAAACCATCAATTCCCCATCCTATAAAACCTGGAATCTACAAATACATTTCCAAATCAAAGATCATTTGTGAATCTTATTTGTCTTGAAATCTCTATTCCTTTCCAGACTTAGCTTCACTATGAGCAACAGTATTGCCACCCAGAGTTATATTACCCTTGCTCATCTTAAGTAACATTTTCTGCATCATACAACAAAGTCATGAGCATAATTGATGGATGAAGAGCTTTGAGTTAAAGTTTAACTTACAGAGAAAATTGGTAAATTTCCTAGAGTTTCTTTCTGAAAACCTACACACATTGATCAAGACAGAGGGGGGCAAATAGAACAAAATTAAACAGCAACCCAATACATACGAATGAGAAGAGAAATATACATAAGGGCATGCCACTTACGATTAGAATTCTAAAGAACTATAAAAATGATCGGACCAATATAAATGGAGTAAGAAGGAATGAAGATAGGAAGCTATTCTTTCTTTTAGGTCTTGACATAAATTTAAGCTTTTCTAAAGGGTCTCCTTTGATTACCCCATCCAAACACATCCTCAGTTTATTGTCAGCCTATAGGGTTTTTTGTCTATGTTTATTGGTAAGCTATTAGTTTCATTAAATGGGACTCTTTAAAGGGCAGAAGCCCTTTGGATTCTTCCTACCACACATAATACATTGCACATAGTGGGAATGTGTATGGGTTTAATGGTGGATTAGTAACCAAGGCAAACCACACAGTCAATTTGTTCAGACATTATCCTGCCTTTCTGCCAGGAGCAGGCATGAATAATTTTAGCACAAAACAAGAATTTTTAATAAACTGGTAGTGAAAAAGACTGTATTTTTAGGGCTCTGGGAATAAGATAATTTGAAATCTCAGAAGTGTGCCAAACAGACAATAATCTTGAGCATATAAATAACTATAATGTCAGAGTCTCGGTACATAAGCTTTTCTGTAGTATATTAGAAACTTTACTTAAAGTAAATAGTTGATAATTATAGTAGTGTAAATTCCTCAAAAAGTACCAAGAAATGGATATTTTCTAAAGAACTGAGCTAGCAGGGTTAACTCTTCCAGAACATTATTGCTCCATCATGATTCGATGGATCCAATCATGAATTATGTGTTTCTAGGCTCACTATCATGCCCACCATAGTCTAATAATTCAACAAGGGGTCCCAAGAGTCACTCACTTATATGTGGGAGGTGAGCTGCGTTGGCAGTGAGGTGCCCAGTCATCTTTGTTTTTCCTCAGTTGCTCCCATACTGTCAATGTCAGCAGCCAAAAATGTTCTATACATGGCATAGGTTCTCATATTTTACTATTCCTCCTCTTTCCTTGGCAATTGCATTGTGGGTATATGATTCAAGAGAAACAGATATGCTGAACTTTACCTCTTGGTTGTCTGACTGGAAATTCAACCAAAATGATTGTGAAAAGTGGACATTTGCACAGTTACAACTTCCGTTGAGGAGTATATATTCTTACTGAAGATACAGATCTCCTTCTCAAAGTCTTGGCAGAGATTACTAGTTAGTATCCATGATAGTATACCCTTGAAAGGTGCATATGAATCACCAGAAATATACATTCAGGCCGTGAGCAACCATTCTCTAAAGTCATTGTAAAAAGGTATCTATGAATTCATCACTTAAATTTTCCTTAGCCTAGCCATCTCCTAAGTAATAAAAGAGGTGGCATCCAGACTTACAGACCATATGTGCAGACAACAGTTATCTGGGATTAGCATTATCATTGTAATCTTAGAGATAAGTTTTTCAGAAGCTACAGATTTGAATGTCTAATCATGCCACACACATGTGGGAAAGAAAGTGTATGCATGTTCCTGATGCTCAACCTCTCATCAGTGCCGTCCCAGTACTCTGCACATGTTAGGCATTTAGCACTTATACAATAGACGGAATATCTGCCGGGTCTAAAGTCATAGATCTAAGACACAGTAAATCCAACATTTCAGCCTTTGATGATTATATATAAATTAAAGTTTTTATTTCCTAAATATTTCCTTAACTCATTTTACAAAACTTACTTGGTGTGGGTAAGACAAATCCAGTTCGCACATCCATAAGAATGCTGAGTGCTGTGCTCTGCCATTTGTCAGCTAATGTGGTTCAAGTACTTGATTCGGCACATTGTTTCATCCCACGAATCTTCACACTCATTTAAATCACGAAGCTTACTTTCAGGTTCACGAAGCAAATCTGAAAGTGTTTACTGTGAAAATTGGCACAGCCCTTCCTTAATCGTTAATGCTTGCTTAGTAGAAATGCTAATGGAAGCAACTAGATGATAATAAATATTATACAACAAAATTAAATTTTGTCCTTTTCTGGAAATGGGGGGATCAGAACCAATGCTTTTTCTTACTCATGTTTGGTAAACATTCTATATCTGAGCTATATATCCAGATTTTTTTTACTTAAAATTACTTTTATTTCCCCCCCCTCTCTCTCTCTCTGTGTGTGTGTGTGTGTGTGTGTGTATGTGTGTGTGTTGCTTGCAGGTGGCAGCAGAAGTCAGAAGAGGACATTAGGTATAAAATCCCCTGTCCATGTAGTTATAGGCAGTGGTGAGCCACCCTATGTGGGAATTGAGCTCCAGTCCTCTGCATGAGAAACAGGTACTGTTAACCACTGAGCCATCTCTCCTGAAAATCCCTACTTTTGTCATGACAAGATGTCATAAATGCAACAAACAAAGAGATAGTGCTATTGATATCCATTTTCATACAGTATTGATAGGAAAGTACTCTAGGTACATGAAGTACATGGGTGCTATTGTTTAAGCTTGTGGTGCCCACACTAGGAATGTTGCCTAACTCATTTATATATCCAAAGAATATGAAGGAAAGAAGGAAAAAATGGTTTGTAAATTCTCACTTTGATTCCTGTTTCATGGTGAGGTTAGTACTTTTCTCAATAACAACTCAGAGATTGTAAGATAAGCCTGCTGAATAGGTTGCAGACTAAAAGACATGTGTAATTTGTCATGTGACAGCAATGTGTCCAGAGCCATTCATTATTTAGTCTCATAGATCCTGGAAGGTCACAAAGATTCTAATGATACAAAAAGCCATCTGTTACTTAGGGGTTCCGTTGCTAGATGACACAACCACCTGCCATATATGATTCCCTTGACCCCAAGCCACATTTCCCTCTTGAATACAACCTTGGAGAAGCCAGAAGCCAGAATTCGTAGAACAGACAAACTAGGAAACAAGGGAAAGATGATTGCCTTGTTCGTTTCTCCCTCTGTATGTCTAAGAGGTTAACCTTAAGTAGCAGCCTCAGAGGAAAGTTGAGTTGAGGTTATTATCTAGGGCTGGGTAATTTTAATTAGAGAACCAAGACAGTTTGTGGGTTTTAAGTGGCCTGGAGGACATTTTATACTTTAAATGAGAATGGAAAACATATGGGCTTACTCGACAGATTTTATCCAAGGGTAAAAGAAATGTTTTTCCTTTACTGAATAAATTGTAGAGGGACAATAAGAAATACACAGAAAACCTTGTAGTTTGATTACATTCTACAAACATGCTGGGTGAGTTTATTCTTTTGCACTGACTAGCTCAGCTTGAAAAGGACAGTTTTCTGAAACAGTTTCTTAGTGGGACTCAGTGTCTGGAATTTCACCCTCAAAACAGCACAACTCAAAACACCATGCCACATCCCAACGACTCTCTTGAATTCCATTTGCCTTTGCATCCCTGTCTTGATCATTTTGTCCTTCCCTCAGATAAGCTTCTTCATTGTGACATGTGTAAGTGCCACATGAGCTTTTTAGTTATGGTACCACAGAGATCTTTAACTAAAGTCTTGAAGTCCCATTGTAAACTATTGTTAGTTTACAATAACTTCTGGGCTTAACAGGACTTTTCTGTCTGCCCAAGTTGACAAAAGTTTGTGTGATTCCATTGTGCATATAAGAATGTCCAGTGGATGAGCAACAGGTTCTCTAAAAATAGTGAATTCTACATCAGGGAAAGGAGCCTGTGAGTGCATAATATAGGGGAAAGGCACTAGGAGAATTCTAGCAGGTCATATATTAACCGTTTCTCTATAGATTGAAAGCTAAAAGTGTCTAAGTGGGTGGATATGCCTAATAATTTGCTTATGTGTTTTATGTGTTGTACTTTCCACTAATAATTAAAGATTTTAATAGTTCCCTTAGGAATTATGTCTGTCTTGCACTTTCTGTTTCTGGGATCCTGGAAAAGAGAAAACACAAACAAAAATTATCTGTTGAGATATATACAAATCTACAGATTCATACATAACCTAAACAGCTTGACCCTCATCCTGCAATTAAGAAATGCATTATTCTCGCACTTGCAAATATTTGAAGAAGCTTTGGTGGGTGTTGAGGTTGGGAGTTTAGGGCTTTCATTAAGGTTCTCATGGAAAAATAATGGGAAAAAGAGAGGGGAAGTTGGAGAGCAAAAAGGAGATAGATAGATGATAGATAGATAGATAGATAGATAGATAGATAGATAGATAGATAGATAGATAGATAGATAGATAACTCGTTTTAAAAATGTCTTACAGTCTTCACATTCAAAGCTGGGAAAATAATTACTAAAAGAACAGTCTAAACAATCTTATGATCACACAGATGAACAATCTGGAGAATGAGGCTGGGTACTACAACACCAGAACAGTATTTACTGCATGGTTACTAAAACATTAGCTCGGCTAAGTTTGCTGTGGTCTTTCCTGAGGAATTTTAGAATAAATTCTTATGTAGATCAATCTGTTTTTTAAATATTTCAAATCTTTCCCAGAACAGAGGTTACTTCCTTTTTAAGGTATGAAAATACTCAGCTCCCAGGAAGTTCAAGATTCTGCCTTGCATCTCGCTGCAATAATGTCATCTTCCTTGTTCTTAAAACTGCATCGTCAATTATGTAAGATGCTGAAATCTCTACTACAAGGTACAGAATGTACAGCATCCCCTGCATATATGCCTAATGGAGAAAGTATAATCATCAATTATTTCCCCATTCTTGGTGCTTCTTGAACTCCCTTAATATTTTATTCCTTCAGTAAAGAGAAGTTACATTCTGTACCTGTCTCTGAAACACAAGTGGCTATGGATGGTGCATGTTACTTTGTGGTTGTCTGTATTGCTCTGGGTAGATGCTAGGACACAAACGTAACAAGTAATGATAAGAATGCTGAGCTACCTCCACAGCTGAGTGCTCTATTTTCCTTTATATAAGAATGTCTTCTCTAACATTTTAGCAGATCTAACAATTTAGTATCTTCTCTCTACTGCCTTGGGTATAGTAGTATTCTATTTGTTTTAATATGGACCATTGCTTTCTCAAGATTTAAAGAGCCACTCTACAAAGGTGAGCATCATCTCCCAGAGTCTTTGCCAAACCATTAAACTGTATGTCACAGGAGAATGTTATCATCATGATGAAACCTTTATTTTCCAATTGTATGTACCAGATTCCTTTATTCAGCCATTTGGGATATGTAACTAACTAACTAAGTAACTAACTAACTAACTAACTATATATATATATATATATATATATATATATATATATATATATATTCCAGTAGCCTGTGTTAAATTGGGCTGCACATCTCCACCATTTATTTTTAGCAAGTCCAGCACGTCTGTGTCTGAGCTATGCTATGATTTGACCCTTGTTTACCTTGTAGACAGTTGTGTAGATTGAGTATAAACCACTAAGGATATAGTTTCCCTATCAAGACTCTGTAGTCTTCATGTGCCAGTGCAGTGCCAAGCTGTCTATCCTATCTAAGAAGGATAGAGGACAGCCAGCCCTTGGGTAAAGCTAGAAAGGAGCATTAGATGTGAAGTTTAAGATAATCAAGTCTCAAATTTCCTGTATCTGCTCTAAGTCTCAGTGTCCTATCTTCAGTACGTAGAAGCTGGAGTTGAGAATTGAGCTTTGCTGTGGAACAATAGTTTGATACTGCAAATATGTATTACTCTCATTGTTCAATAAAGAGGTAACTGGCTTATAGCTGGAGAGGAAGAGATTGGATGGGAGAACCAGAGTAGAATGGTGCTGGGAAGAAGGAAGGTGACTTCAAAGGAGACACTATGATATTCAGAGTGAACAGGATACGAAGTACATACATGAGGTAAATGCTCTTCAGAGCAGCACAAAGATTAGTAGAAATGGGTTAATTTAAATTATAAGACCTAGTTAGTAAGAAGACTGAGTTATTGGCCTAGCATTCATAATTAATATTAACTCTCCGTGTGGTTATTTGGGGAGTGGCTGGTGGGATAGACCAGACCAGTGGCCTAGATGAAAAAGTCCACCTACATAAATTCTTGTCTTTGAACCTTGCTTTCTTCATAAGTTCAGTGCTGGGCTCAATCACAAGCTTTTGTGGCCCCCTGGTCACAGTTGATGTAAATCTACTTATATGTATTTAAGGAGGTTATAAATAATTTTGATTGTAAACACATGAGATGTTTATAAAATGCACCTAGGAGATTTAGAGAGGCATGCCTCTAGGTGTGTCTGGGAAGGTGTTTCCTGAGAGTGACCTATGAGATGCTGAAGAGGAAATATCTACCTAAGGTAGGTGGTACAATATTGGGAGAGGGGCCAGATGTGGTAGAACAAATGAAGGAAGAAGCCAGAGGAGTGTTGGTCTTCTCCTTGGGTGTAAGCTGTTCATCCACAATGACTCCAAACTCTAAAACAATGATTAAAACAAGAGTTTCCTCCTATTAAGTTGTTTTCATGGGTGCTTGTCACAATGACAGAAAATCTGACTAACTCAAAGACCCTCTGACTTTCATATTCTCTTTTAAATTTGAGAGGAGCGCCTCTAAACAAATGTCAATTAAATTCTACCAAATACCTGCAATAGCAATAATTGTATGACTTCATAGTTCTTTTGGTTCCCACACACACCTGAACATATCTAGGATTTGGTAACTGTGGTGGTTTGAATAGGCATTGCCCCTACAGTACTGAGTAACACTATTAGGGGTATGGCCTTGTTGGAGGAAATGTGTCACTGCGAGGCGGGCTTTGAGATCTTATATACACTCAAGCCACGCCCATTCTGACAGTTGTTTCTGCTGCCTG
The DNA here is from genome assembly GCF_903992535.2 of Arvicola amphibius. NCBI lineage: Eukaryota > Metazoa > Chordata > Mammalia > Rodentia > Cricetidae > Arvicola > Arvicola amphibius. Next base: position 126,596,174 of record NC_052051.1, on the reverse strand, counting down.
TGAATCAAGATGTAAAACTCTCGACTCCTTCCCCAGCACTGTATCTGCCTGCAAGTCACCACAAAGAAAATGAACAGAACCTCTAAAACTGTAAGCCAGCCCATTATAAGGGTTGCCATGATCATTGTGTCTCCTCACAGCAACAGAAACCCTAAAACAGCAGGGCTTTTTTTGATACACTGATACCTTATTTTGTAAGTAATTTTTATTAATTTCGCCACCATGGTATTCTAGGATTACTACAAATGAAAAGATTTTTGTTATCATCTATCCAGTATTCCCTTCTGTAATTTTTCCCAGGGGCCCCTTCTAGTACTATATATGTGAAGTTTTATTCCCTGGAAAATGGTCTGAGGCTGAGATGCTCTGGCACAAGGATATTATAAAATGCTCAATTTGGGCTGAAAGGAATTGAAGTTCACTGTTCTCTCAACAGGTGTCACTAGGCATTGTGATGCTCAGAACCAGGGTAGGCCTTTCATTACTTTTCCAAATTGAGCCTTTGTATCTCAACAGTGGTCAGCTGCTGGAGATACTCAGTTCTGTGGGAGCAGTCTGTTATATGTCAGCTCCTTAACCATAAGGATAATTTCATAAGAGGTGATAAACTGTGGGGGATTCATAGCTAACACACCAGCTTCCAGAAAGGATTTGGTTTTAAAGGCAATATCTGATCAGTGCACAAGATCCACGAATAATTTCTTCATGTAAGCACAATTCACGCTTCTGTTCTGAGGCATGTTTTCCTTCCTACTAAAGAACAGATGAAGCATAGAAATTTGGGGATCATATGTCCTCAAAGAAACTTAAAACCACATGAAGTAAAACACAACTGGTTTCCAGATGAAAAGCGTGCAGGCATGTACTTTGCTCTTGCAGATGACTGAGCTACTGATCCTACATAAGAACGCTAGGTGCTGATGCTGGGTCTAAAGTGGGAGCCTCTGTTGGGAGCCCAGTGTCTGCATACCCTTCCAATCTGGTATAAACTAAAGAATTTCTTATAAATAGTTTCTCACAATTAAATATTTAGACTCTAGTCGCCACTGCAGCAAACTGTATATGTTTGCACAAGCTATTTGGAAAATCTTCAAAGACTTTCTTTCTTTCTTTTTCTAGAAAATGATGTATTATTTTATAAAGCCAAGATAGTAAATATATTAAGAGTGTATATTCTGGTTATCCATTTACTGGTTACAACTAGTTCTCCATACCTGTGGTTTTTACATCTGATATTTGAAACCACCTGAATAAAAATATTCAGAAAGATTAGGCTGTTTACAGATTTTTTTCCCTTGTACTTATTGCCTAAATAGTATTGCATAACAGCTAATTAGCATGCTGGCTGAAAGCATTTACATTTTGTTTGGTATTAAGAGTAATCTAGAGATGATTTAAAGTATGCAGGAGGGTGTGGGTCTGTTCTATGCAAATACACCATTTTATACAGGATCTAAGCCTTGACAGATGTGGGAGCCCAGAACCAAATTCATATGGACACAAAAGGTTCTCTGTCTCTCTGTCTCTGTCTCTCTCTCTCCATCTCTCTCTTTTGTGTGTGTGTGTGTATGTGTGTGTGTGTGTGTGTGTGTGTGTGTGTGTGTGTGTGTGTGTTATGTACATTGCTGTGCTTATTTGGTTAAAATAGTTTTGGATAGTTTCTTTTGGATGTTTAGATTTACCTGTGAGAGTTACATGGGTAATAGTAAGTAATAAATAGCAAAAGGTGCAATTCCCAGACTCTAAACACTGGTTTCTTCTTGAACTATCTCAAGGATAAGTGCTAAAGCAAATGCCTGTTATTATATCCTATCAAAAGGCTATGCCTGTTTATTGAAAGAGACCATCTTATGTCTAACTGCTTTCTACAGAGGGATTTTGTTTTTTATTGATATTTATTGAGCTCTACATTTTTCTCTGTTCCCCTCCTTGCCTCTCCCCCTGGCCTTTAACCCTCCCCCAATGTCCCCATGCTCCCAATTTACTCAGGAGATCTTGTCAGATGGTTTTTAAGGAGCTAAGGAAGACTTCCAGTCTTTCTTCTCTAGCTGTTATTCCTCTCATCACTTTGGCTTATGCTGGAACAGTTTCCTCTGAAATGTAATTTCTGCTCCTGGGAAGCAGTGGATCCAGAAATTAACTGTTTTGAACTTAGCACTTAAGTGCAAGTGTTAATCCTTTATTGAACTTTTGTCACGTGCTAGGTATTGAGCTATAAGGTAGACACAAAAACGTGTTAAAAATATGCTATTATCACAAAAGAAAGTTGGCTTTACAGGAAGCAACAGGGGTCCAGAAAAGTAGCTACACTATTGCTTAATATGTATTACAGAAACATGTGTAAGGCTGTAGGGTCACAAAGGACTTTGAGGAAAATTAATATACTTAAGGTCTTAGATAACAAGCCATAGCGTTATCTTCAGAAGGGGGCATTTAACACGCACATGGAGTGGTTCCCAATTCCCAACATTAGCATGCAGAGCAGGAATGATTTACGAGGCTACCTAGGGAAGCCTGTGAGCCGTGAAGGAAAAGGATACAGGAATGAATGTCTGTGCCGCTGCGGCACCAGGAATCAGGGAGAGTAAGCCTGCACGTGTAGGATATAAGCTTATGGTGCGGAAGAAAAACAAACTGTGGTGGTTTGAGCAAGAAATCCCCCCCCACACACACACACGCACCCAGGTTAAGTCTGAAGCATTTGAATTCTTGATCGATCGCCAGTTGGTGGTTGTTTAGGGATGATTAGGAAGTGTAGCCTTGCTGGATGAAATATGTCACTGAAGGCGGCTTTGGAGTTTCCAAAGACTTAAAATATTCAAAGTTCTCTCTGCTTCCTTCCAGTTCAAAAAGTGAGCTCTCGCTGCTGCTCCAGAGCCATGCCTGCCAGCCCGTTGACATGACCCCAGACATGATGGTGATGAACTCTTATTCTACTAGTGCTATCAGCCTCAAATAACCCTTTCCTTCTACTACTTGCTTTGGGCCTGGTGCTCTATCATAGCAATAGAAACAGTAACTAATACATCAACTGGACGAAGAAATAAAACCATCAGCCTTTGGTGGCAATCCGCAAAGTGAGGAGGGGCCGAAAGTGAGAAGAGAAGCCTAGGTGAAAGATCAGCTTGTTTCCTGTATAGCTGAGCCCGAGGCCAGTTCCACTTAGTTTAAAGGACATTTGCCTGGATTTTGGTGAAAACGCTAACTTGTTAAACTCATGACTGTTCTGTGCTGAGTATGCATTTCGATAGAGACTGCTTCGAATTAGGATTGTATTTCAGTTTGCTCATCACGCAGCCATTTAAAATACCCCACTTTTGTGTATCCATATTTATCTTCGAATTAGCATCAAATTTGAACTCTTCTTCTAAAGAAATTATATATATATATATATATATATATATATATATATATATATCACTGTATTTAAAAGTCATGTTTTAAGAACTCACCATTCATAGTCCAGTGTGTGTGTGTGCTGTGTTTGTGTTTGCCAGAGAAGACAACTGACTTGCTTTGTCATAGAGTGGCAGTGAGGAAACAGAGCAGAAGAAAACATGAGCATAGACCAGCATCTCCCATCACATCCTTAGTCCTTGTTACCACACTCGTGTGCATTATCTTTTGTCTTCGTTTTCAGTTTTTTAAATCTCAAAGACTATCAGAACACTTTCTTGTGAACTTAAAAGATATTAAATTTGTGAATATTTGTGAACATTTACCTTACACAAATATACAGTCTCTGTGTGAGTTCTCTCTCTCTCTCTCTCTCTCTCTCTCTCTGGGTGTCATTCTGGACTCCCTTTTTTAAAATTATTTCTTTATCATTGCCCCTTACTTTTCATCCCTCCAAACCCTTCTGCATACTCCTACTCTTTCAAAATCATTAATTGCTGTCATATGCATCTATAGATACATACACTCACATATATATATGTATATATTATATATATATATATATATATATATATATATATATATATCTGATTTAACCTGAACACGTCCTGAAGTTTGACCCAGTTTGTTTCAGGATTGCTTCCTGCTTGCCTAGCTCAATGCCCTCACCTAGAGTTAGTCACTTCTTTAGAGACCACATTCACTTCCTCTGGGAAATGTATGTAGAAATCAAACTCTGGGCACTAACTCTCTACACATCACTATAAGGCAACTCTTCCTATCTATCTCTAGAGTATATGAAAGACACTACAAGTAGGATTTCAAGTCAAGTGCAGTCACTAGGTCAGAGAAGAGAGTTACTGTGATACGAATGTGCCCCTTCTAAGACCTGACCTTGTACTTTCATTTTCCTTAGACAACCCACAGAATTATACAGGCTTTAAGTTTCAGAAAGTATCCCCCTGGAAGCCCTGCATGCCAAAAGAGTTTGCCTCATGTTCTACGATTTCATACTTGAAGTCTGGCTCTTTCTGCAGAAAAAGTTCTGGCTCTTCAGACAGCATTTGATCCTAACTCATTTGCTTTAATTTATGTATAAGATGGTTTCTGAATTATTAACACTAGTATGAACATCTGTAACACACCTGATGAGTAAAGTTTAGTATTCATTGTTCTCTGCCCTTGAAATACTTTGCACAAAGGGTATATTCATCTAGCTTTAATAAATTCTTACTTTCTCTAGTTGGGTTATCAGTTTAATAATATGAGTTTCATTTTTGTTATTTATGCTTAATTATATGGTTTTTCATCTCACTGTGCAGCTTATATAGAAACAAATACACAAATCACAATGGCTAAAGGGAAAGTGTCCACCCCCGTTGCTAGTCCTTCCAATTGCTATTATCTTACAGACTCTGCGTATATGTCACATGATCCCTGTCTATGTCCATGGGGAAGATCACTTGTAGTCCCTGGAGAGTCCTCCCTGCCTCCTTTTTGTGTTTGGTATTGTATGTGGGATGCGTGCATGTGTGTGTGTGTGTGTGTGTGTGTGTGTATGCTATGGAAGCCAGGGACCCATGTGTGGAGTGTGTGTGTTTACACACGTCATGGAGGCCAGCCACCCGTGAGTGTCTGTGGGTGTGTATATGTGTGTGTGCGCGCGCATACTATGGAGCCCATGTCCGTCTCCTTCCTCAATCACTGTCTACATTGTTCTTGAGACAGAGTTTCTCACTGAACCTGCATCCCAGAGTCAGCTTAGCTGACCAGTGAGCCCCCAGGGTCCAACTGTAACTGGTTCTCTGACACTGGGATTAGGGATTGCAGGAGTATACCACTTCACCTGGTTTTGTGCGAGTTTTCAAGATCCAAACTCCAGTGTTCATGATTGGGTAGTAAGCACTTTATTTACTGAGCCATATCCCAAGCCCCCAAATCCAGCATCCCTTGTATTATTATTGTTAACTTGCTTATTTTCCTTAATGGTACTCATTATCACAGGCACAATCTCCTTCAACAAGAGCCTAAGTGTCATAGAACAGACTGTCAGTCTCTTTTCTACTATACCTCATGCACTCAAACATTCTTTGCCTGCTATGAGCTCAGAACATATTTGTTCTATAAACTATGTAAATAACATTTGTTTTTATACAAATGAGAAAGACTTTGTCTGTGGATCTTGGAGGGAGATTATCATCCCAAGAGGCATAACATCATTTAAAATATTTCTTTATATATGCACATAAAATATTTCTTTATGTATTATATATGTACTTTGGAGGGTTTGTTGTTTGTTTTTGAGACAGTGTTTCTCTGTGTAGACCCAATTGTCCTGAAATTAACTCTATAGACAAGGCTGACCTCAAATTCACAGAGATCCAGCTGCTTCTGCCTCTCGAACTCTGGGATTAAAGGGATGTGTTGTTGCCTCACAGCATTTATATGTTTATTTTTATTTATTTATTTATTTATTTTTAAACAGTCTTTTCTCATCTTACATACCAATCCCAGTTCCCACTTGCTCCCCTCCTCCCACTCTTTCCACCCTCCTCCCACCTTACCCCCCCCATCCGCTCCTCAGAGAGTGAGAGTCCTCCCATGGGAAGTGAAATCTTCACATCACTGTGAGGCAGGACCAAGGCCATCCCCACTATATCTATGCTGAGCAAGGTATCCCTCCAAGAGATTAGACTCCAAAATGTCAGTTCAAACACTAGGAATAAATTCTGATCCCACTACCAGTGGCCCCACAGATTGCCTAAGCCACAGGACTGTCACCCACATTCAGAGGGCCTAATTTGGTCCTATGCATGTTTCCCAGCTTTCAGTTTGTAGTCAGTGAGCTCCCACTAGCTCAGCTCATCTGTTTCTGTGGTTGTCCCCATCATGGTCTTGACCCCTTTGCTCATATTTTCACGCCTCCCTCTCTCAACTGGTCTCTGGGAGCTTGGCCCAGTGCTTAGCTATGGATCTCTGCATCTGCCTCCATCAGTTGCTGGATGAAGGTTCTATGGTGACAATTAAGGTAGCAATCAGTCTGATTACTGGGGAAGGCCAGTCAAAGCACCCTCACTCGACACTATTGCTTAGGGTCTTAGTTGGGGTCATTCTTGTGGATTCCTGGAAATTTCCCTACTACCAGATTTCTCACCAGCCCCGTGATGGCTCCTTCAAACAGGATATCTCTTTCTTTTCTCTCTCTCTCTCTCTCTCTCTCTCTCTCTCTCTCTCTCTCTCTCTCTCTCTCTCTCTCTCTGTCTGTCTTATCCCCATCTCAACCATTCTATTTCCTCATGTTCTTCTCCCTATTTTAAAGTAAGCATAAAATAATACTTTTCTTTCTAGATTTTTCAATTATCCTTTGTGTTCTTTATTCCTTCTCCATCTCTCTCAGGGCTTCTCTTCCTCTTCCTTAAAAACGATAATTCCCCTCTCATTTTCTCCCATTTTCTCTACATAGTACCTGTGTCCTTCTATCTCCCTCTCTACATCCCCTCTCCTCCTACCCATTACTCCTGCAGCTATTCCTATTTGTTATTCCATGTTATATATTTACATCTAAAGACGTGCTGTCATTAAGAATGATTGCTGTCATTAAGAATATTTTGCATACAATTATGTTTATTTATTTATTTACATATTTAAAATATTAATATCAAACTGCAGTGGTTTATAACAGAGAAAAATAAAAATATATTTCAAATATCATAATTTGAATTATATTTTATATGGATGATAATCTCTTTGAATTAATCATATTTATACAATCACATAAATACACACAAATATATTGGTTTATGAATTTTAAAACAATACAATGTATATTTCTGAGAAGAATAAAGCAATAGATGCTTTGGGTCCTATGTAACTGTGATGCTTCAGGATACTCTGTGCTCTTTTAACTCAAAAGCATACACCTGGCTCATGTGAATTATTTTGTTGTTGTTGTTTAGTAAAGAACCTAAGCAGTAAAAACAGTAAACTGTTCCCTGAATCTTAGTGCTGGATCAGTAAAACCTGATACTGAGACAATTATAATGTCCCCTTCCTTAGGCATGCTGTCGTTGGAGCCACTGACACTGAGAAAATTTTAATTTCTCCATCCCTAGCACTGATGTGGATGGACCACTTGAATAGCTCCAGTGTCGGGGCAGAATGTGATTCCTCAGGTGACATTCACCATGGCTAATTGCTGGGCTTCTGTCGCCTCAGTTTCCCTCAGCAATAAATGGGTTAACCATGTGTGCCTTGGTCATTCGCTACTGATGTTCTATCCGGGGGCTGTATTTCCTGGGTTGTATACAGCCTGGCAGCAGTTTTAACCACAAATGTGCCATAGTAGACAGTATTTGTTTGATCCACTATAACCTGCTCAGATTGGACAGAGTTCTGTAGGTCCTGACAAGAGGCCAGTGACTATGGATAAGTATCTAAAGGCGTCACTATCCCAGAGACAAATTGATGAGGTCACGTGTGGAGGCCCCAAAATGGGAGCCTATTTCCACCATGTGTGAAGGTCAGAGTTTCAGCTTACTCAAAGTTGTTGCCATTCCACCCTGACCAAAGGTCAGAGAGTTGGAACTTACCTTTGTTCCTTCAAGGCTATTGTCTGTTTCTACCTCAAACAAAGGTCCCACCTAGATTTAGTTCAAAATGTTTTTCTCTCCTCAAGGTTACTGTCAACATTTATGACTAGTATTCAGACCTTGTATTTCGGGAATTGAGAGTAGATATGTTTCTATCTCAAACACAAGTCTCAGGATCCAACAAAGTTCCTACTCCCTTTGAGAGATAGCAATGGATTCTACCCAAGGAGTGGTTTGCCTACAGAATGTTTTGGTCTAGGGTGTGAGCATTACTTGTCTTAGTCTATCTAGCAACAGAATGTTTAACTAAGAATGCAGCCTGTAGCTGGGCGGTGGTGGCACACGCCTTTAATGCCAGCACTGGGGAGGCAGAGGCAGGCAGATCTCTGTGAGTTCAAGACCAGCCTGGTCTGCAAGAGCTAGTTCTAGGACAGGCTCCAAAGCCACAGAGAAACCCTGTCTCGAAAAACAAAACAAAACAAAAATGTAGCCTGCAACCTTCAACTGGTCACTGGAACTCCCTCTTGGTACTATCTTATGTTTTCTGTTTTATTATTTTCACTTGTGTCTCTGTTCCCTTTATTATTTTTCTAATTCCCATGTCCCTACTCTGGTAAGTGGTATTTTTGTTGAAGCTGATCTTCGATAGTCATGTCACTATGTGTGCTTTCCTCTTTCTTTATGAATGATGCAGCAAACCGGGGCTTGGATTACCATGTTGCACTGACAGTGATAATGTCCCATTAGATGACTCCTACCCAATGTGGACATAGGTACTACTCAGTGCTGAGCCCACAGGCTCGGAGAAAAATGATTACCCTGCTTAGGATGAATATAAGGAAACACAAATAGTAACAAAGTTAACACTGGTTTCTTGGTTTGTCTTTGTTGTTGTTGTTGTTGTTGTTGTTGTTGTTGTCGTCGTCGCTGATGGTGTTGTTCGCTTGAGACAAGATCTTTCTATGTAGTCCTTCCTCCTGGATCTCACTCTGTAGACCAGGCTAGCAACAAACTTACAGAGACCCACCTACTTCTGCCTCTGAGTGCTGGGATCAAACGTTTGTGCTATCACATCTAGCCTACAAAGCCAGCTTTAAAAGACTGAAATAAATACCCAGGTCTTCAATGCCCACCACCACATAACGATAAACAAAATTTCGCAGTAAATCCAATAAAACCAAGGATAAAAAGGAATCAAGAATCAAGTTACCAATATCTAAGCAGGCATGAAACCGTTTGAGGGACTTAAATAAGCTGTTTAAAGAAAATCACAATAATCATGAAGAAAACACAGAGAAACTTTCAAAACTCTAACAGTAAGATTTAAAGAAATGTAAACAACTTTTAAAAGTCAAATTCTGGAGCTGAAATAAACATTGAACACAGTTTAAAAAAACAACAGAAGGCGTAAGTAGCAGGATTGGATCAAATGAAAGAAAGGATTAGCAAGCACAAACAGACTGTTTAAAACTGTACAGTTGGAAAAGAAAAATAAATGAAGAACAAAGAAAGATTTACAGAATTTTAGGACAATATTAAGAGCAAACAGTCAGATTACTTCTATTCAAAGAGGATAACAGAATATCAAATGGGTAGGAACATAATTCTAAGGAAACAATAGCAAAGTTCCCAGACATAGTGGGATACATAGTTCTAGCACAAGACAATCAGAGGTAATCAGACGAATTGAATACAGTCAAGTCCTGTGATTCTCTTAAAAGTGAAAAGAGGAAGAAAATTCTCAAAGCTAGCGGCAAGAAAAAGGTTTAAAAATGACGTACAGAGAAGTTCCATCTCTCTTGACAGAGACTTCTTAGCAGGAATTTTATAGAGGAAGAGACACTGGCATCAGATGTTCACACTGATGAAGAGAAATAAAGAATGCCCACTAAGCACGGTACCCGGGAGATCCACTCTTTTGACATGAAGGAGTGATAGAGAAGGCAAGAAAAACAAAAGCTGAAAGAAAATGTGTTCCACCTGCCCTCTGCTAAGTGCAAAAGAATATTCTTCAAACAGAAAGAAAGGCATTAATCAGAAGAAAACATGGGAGGATACAAAGAGCAGTAATAAGAGTAATTATACTAATAAATCCATAGTGCTTTGACAATGAAAGCTATGACATAGAAGACATTTAGGCCTTTGTTGTGGAGAATCAAAAGCAAAGCGATTAAAAGTAAGAACTATGTAAAACTTTAAGACATTGAGCCAATATTGAAAGTTTAAAATGCTAGGAGAAATAAAACGCAAATGGGGTTTTCTTAAAATAGTTTTTGCATATTTCCTTGAGTCTGTGCATACATCCATCTTATGGTATCATTTTAAAACAGTTTGTTACCTAACAAAAGATGTTTCATAAGCCTCATAGGAATCACAAAGCAAAAAATATATAAGTGGCCAAAATAATAAGGAAAACACTGTTGCTGGAGTAATTATTTATCTACAAAAGAAGATGGTGGACGAGATGAATACTAAACACCTTCAATAAAACAAGAAATCAAACTTTAAAAATTATATAGAAAGTCTCTTTCTAAAACCATTACCTTGATTATAAATTGATTACATTCTCCATTTAAAAACCTACAGCAATTGAATGGATATGAAATTGGAGACCCAATTATATATTGTTTATTAGAAGCTCACTTTATGTCTAAGAACACAATAGACTGGAAATGCAGATACAGACTCTGAGATGTGTGCAAAAGAAATGCAAAACAGGATTGTCCATATTTAAATTAGATTAAGTAGACTCTAAATCTCAAGCAGTAACAACAGAAAAGAAGGTCACTGTATCATTTTAAAGGTTAAGTTCAGTGGGGAAAAAATAACAATTCTAAGTGCATGGGAACTTATGATCAGATTAAGTTGTATATGAACATATAAATCAGATACTAATACAGCGTTGAGGATAACGTCATGTAAGTCATTTGAAATAATGTACCTAGTATTATTTATCTTGTCCATGTTTATCCCTATATTCTTAAAACATTTTAAGTCATGGTTTAGGAAATGATAGGTGAGAAGTTCTCAGCCAGGCTTTGTGGCGTAGCCTCCAACTCCAGCTACATATGAGGCTGTGATAGGAGAACTAGAATTTTAAGGCTTATTTGGACTACAAAATGAGGTCAAGGCCATCTTAGGCAACTTTGGTGAGACCCTGTCTCAGAATAAGGCATGAGTAAGGGGACTCCACAAGGGTGTAGACACTTACCACCAATAGATGTCAGCCTGATGACTGGATTAGAATCCATGGAAAGTGGAGGGAGAGAGCCAGCTCTGTAAAGTTGTCCTCTGACCTCCACATGTGCTGACTGTAACTTAGTATCCATTGATCCTTCCCTGTATCTCTTGTTCTCTCTTCCCTCATCTTTGCTAATCACTGTTTTCCTCTTGACTTCTCTAAGACTAAATTTTCAGATTTCACATGTGAATGAGACCATTTGGTATTTGTCTTTTGATGCCTGTCTTGCTTCCCTTGATCTCCAGGTCCTTCCATGCTGTTGTAAACAGAGAAGTCCACTCTTGTTTTGCTAGGTTGCATGCATTTACCACATTTCTACTAATATAAAGTGTTGGAGAATTAGGTTGCTTCTCCTTGGCTACTGTGCATTGTACTACAGTGAACATATGTGGGCAGATGTCCTTTCAACATACTGCGCTCTTGTTCTCTGCATATACGGTAGTGATGGTACTGCACATGCTTATTCTAGGTAGTGTCAACTTTTCAAGCAATTCCAGGCTTTTGAATTAATGTACAGTTCATACATCTGTGAAAGCATGATCTTGAGATTTAAGGAAAGAAAAGGGCTTGATAAAATATGATACTAATATCTATTTCATCATTCTATGTTTTCATTCTATTAATATGTAGCAAGAGCTAATATAGTTTCAGAACTACTAATAAATATAATCATATCAAGAAAAAGTATGTCTGCCGTACAATTTATCTATTTCTTTAAAAAACAAAATATAAGTTTTAGCCACAATATACTAGTGATTCCAAGATTGATATTTTCAACAGTTTTTCTCATTGAAATTTAGGTAATGTATAATTTTTCAGTGTTTCTTTTAAAATTCTCAATATCTAGTAAAATTTTATCCATTGCATTTAAACTGATTTTGCTGAAACAAATTATAAAGTACAATTTTGTCCTTCATAACTATTGACATCCCAATTTTAAAATACAGAGAAATTAAATAAATAAATAAATATTTGCGACTTATATCCCAATGAAATTTCATAATAAACTTTTATTGCTTTCAAACATGTTTCTTTTCAATTACTGAAGATTTTAGGATCAAACCCCAGGCCCTGGTAATTCGAACAGGCTAGTGTCAGCCTTCTTAGTTCAATATGTCAATTAAATTGATAAGAATAGTGAATAATAGAGAAAAGGTCTTTATTCAGTGTGGCCATATTAGGCAGAAGAACAAGCAGAGGCCAGTACACATCAGTGCTCTGACACATGATTTAGAATTAAAGAGAGAACCAGAATTATTAATAATTAAGTAGTCCTCATCAGAATACAGTTTTGCACAAAGTTAACCCTTCATTTCTCCAGTCTGTCTTGCTAGGTTGTCTAACAAGTTTTTAGGGCCCTATAACATTTCTGTAAGAGAAAAGAATCATGACTTAAGCCTTTCTGTTCCCTAAGTGTGAGGTTCCTGAGGAAATTCGAATTCCTTGGGATCCATTGTCCCAACAGTCTAATAGGCTAAAGGAGGGAAGTGAGGGTCTCCCTTCAGAATGTCTTTCCCACTCCCAGACTGACTAAACTTCTGTGTGTCATTTAAAATATTTATTACATTCTCACCAAAATGCCATAAATCTTCACTCTAGCATTTGTTCATAATATTCAAATATTGGGGAAGGAACACTTTTTGTGATGTTTTAACTATAAATTTTGTCAGTAAGCCATTAAATCCTTTCTTTTGTATTTATATACTCAGAATGCTTCATTTCTCCATTTTATTCATTGAAAAGAATCAAAATTAATTTTCTTTATTTACAAAGAGGAATTAAATAAATCAACAAAGTAATGAAAAGCATTCCAGACACTGGTAGTAACACCAGTGAACGAAGAGGGATGGACCATAATGTTCCGAGAAGTGCAAGTACTTAATCTGACGAGACTAGACTGAGCTGATGTGGGCTGGGCATCTTTGTATGAGGATCAAAGTGGGGAAACTGCTTTTGCTGATTTACGAGACTCTGCTGCTAATCTTAAACTGGGTAGATGTAATAACAGGGAATGTGGTGTTCAAGGAGATGTGTTAGGAACAAGGACGGATCGTCATAAGAATGTCCTAACACATCGATTGCTCATATAGACAAGAATAGGAAGTAATGAACATAGAAGGTAGTGAGGAGAAAGCATCTCAGGGAACCTTCCTATATTCTAGTGGAATCTTTTATGATATTTATAAATTAGGACAAGATTCAGAAGAGTAACAGAATAAGCAATACATCTAGAAAAATTTCCTAAGCTAAATGGTAGATGTTAGAGATAGACAGACAGGAAGGCAGGCAGGCAGGCAGGCAGACAGATGATAGATAGATGGATGGATGGATAGATGGATGGATGGATAGATAGATAGATAGATAGATGATAGATAGATACAAACAGATAGATGATACATACATAAAAGAAGTCAAAACCATAAGAGTACATTGCTATAATTAGTTAAAATGAACAGTATAAACAAACATTGTTTTAGCCAGAGCTCCTACCTTTAGCAAGATGGGCAAAATGCTATCTCTCTTGCTAAATACCATGCAATCAAACTGAAGCTTTAAGGAAGCTGATAGATCTCTAAATAGTACTTCTGGTTTGAAAACAGAAACTTCTGGTCTAGCTGAACCAGTACAATAAGAAAAGTATGCTCTGCTTTAACCCTCGGGGAGGGAAAAAAAAAAACAATTTGAAGTGAACTGATGTTAGTCGGTCTGCTATTTTTTTCTTCTCTCACTGTTCTCTTGTCTAGTGGGAGGCTACGACATTGTGATGCACAGATGAAAGCCAATTAGATCTGCAATTAAATTTGAAGTTGTGTCTTTTGACATGTGTGAGTGATGACCCTGTTCCTCAGAACCAATTTGCATCTTAAGCTTTTTCTCCAGCCTCACAATCAATCTTCCCATTCTTTTAATGCTGACTTAGAGCTGTTGCTGCTAAGGAATGCTTAGTAGTGCTCTGTCAAAAGGGAATCAGGGCCCAAAGGGCCAACTTAACTTGGGCAAATTAGGGAGAAGTGAGAAATTCTCACCAGAGAAATGCTGTTGTGATTCTATAAGATCTTATCCAGGGGAAATGGTTTGCTGCTCTGCAGAATTTGCCCTGCTCTTCAGCAAGTCACAAACCAGTGAGACTGTATCTGTGTGACCATCCCTCTTTGGCTCCTCACTGCTTACGTAAGGAAAAGGGTATAGTTTATTGTTCTGCTCTCTAAATTCTCAGCTTCCCTGTGTTTACCTTGATCAAAGAAACTACAAGATTTACAGGGACCATATGCAAAAAACAGGCCAGTGGTTAATAATAATAGTTGTGAAAATTATTCTTGGCTATCTTCTAAATTTGCCTCATTTTATTAACCTGTTATGTTTGAAAAACTGTTATTTCAGAGTACTGTGTGACACACTTTTTCTATGGGAAGATGAGACACACACGAACACATACACACACAGAGCCCAAATAAAAATCTCACAGCAGGCCAAAGTATCGACACCAGAAATGTTCAGTTTGGTGAACCAATGGGTTGTACTGGAATTCCTTGCAGGAATAGGGATAGGGAACAAAAATAACTCTTAAGGCTCAAAGCCCACCCTAATATGAGTGACAGCTCCCTAAAGCTGAGAACCTGGACTACAATGCACATCCTGCAGGCCGTTCAGCAAGTTGGAGAGAGTCCTTTCCAGATGATTCAGTTGCTCTGAGATTTTCTTGGCAATTCACGTGGCCTTTGCTTCTTCTAAGTGTTTCAGCTCGTTTCCATTCTTCCAGATCCCTTGGATTTTCTGAAACCCTTCTTTGAAACTTGTCTAAAAATGTTTTCACCAGTCTTTACTCTTTCTACATTCTTGAGAGGGAAGGTTCTAGTGAATCTGGTCAGTTTCAGGGATTTCCTGACACTAATTTGAAACGTTTACTTTCCATCTTAATGAACTTTCCTGCAGCCTTTTACCTCCCTGAAAAAAAATTCCTGAAGTTCTACCTCCTTGTAGAAACCCTGTCTTGAGATGTTTCTTTCCAAAACAGATTTTAATCTAAGATAAAGCTGCTACACAATCCTGAGAAAATAGTCCTCTTTGTTTACACTAAAGATTTAACAAGAACAATATACTTTCTTTCTGATATGTGTCTTTTTTAAAATGTAATGGCTAAAAAGGTTAATTACATTAAATATTAGAAATCATCAGTTTTCTGCTGAACTCATAAATTATTCCAAAATGCCTTATACTAAGATAATTAGCCCCGAAATAAGAGCAGAAGGAGTGGGCACCACTAGGATGTTGGCTAGATTTAGAAGGAAAAGTGTGACAAAACTGCTAAATACATGTGATAAAGTAGTTGTCATATGTAAAGAACTGGAAGCCAGTAATTACTGAAGTAAAAACAGAGTGCATAAAATAACTAAGATTGCACAAAAAATTAATAAGTGGGTAACATGGTGGCAGAGTATTTTTTAAGGCTCACTTAAGATGATGGCTAGAATGAGCAGCCTAATACAATCCTGATGGAGATTTCAGCCAGGTAGGAATACTGCAAAGCTTTTAATGCATATCTAATTGAAAATGAGGCCTTAAAATACAATGTTGCTCCTAACAGTAGCACCTATAAATTGGAGATTAACAGAGGATAAGACTCCAGAGGATTCTAATACCACAAAGCTTGACTATTGTTAGAAACTTGCTATGAACTGCATGTTAGTAAATTAAAACATATGGCTTTTTAATGTCTGGTGGGCTCTAAGGAAAGTAGAAGCATGTACAGTTGAATTCAGATGTAATATATATTTAGAATTGACTATCCTCTCATTCCCACAAACAGCACATCAATATGAAAGGCTAAGAGCAATTATTTTCAGAAAAGTATAACTCATTTCATAGAAGTTTTATTATAAGGGCGTCAATGCTTTGTGAAAATTTGGAGGGAAATCATGGTTTATTTCATTTGTGTTGGGCATCTCATTAAGAATGTGGAAAGGACCTGGTGAAGATTACAGCAACCGTATAAAAGGTATTCAGGAAGCAGACTAGAAACCTGTTTGGGGCTGTAGGAAAACTGATGCTGAAATATAAAGGAAGTAAGAGGGCCAATTTTGTTTATGGATGGAATATTGTCAGGGACTTGTACTGAGCCACTCCTTAGCACTTTCGTGAATGGTTTCCCGCAGAGCATGATGTATTTTCAAGTCAATCCAGACTGCGGCAGAGTTAAGTCCTGGGGCACAGCATAAATCTTGTGTGTGCTCCACGAACATGGATCTTCCATTTTCATCTTTTGACATCACCTTTGTCATTCCCAAGTTACCAAGTCAAAGAATTAGAGTTGGAAGGACACCTAGACTCGTCAACTAAATCACTTGCCTGGGTCGACTTACCTAGCTTGACTATAAACATTTCCAGGAACAAAACATTTTACAACTCCTCCAGGGATGTTGTTAAATCATTTCAATGTTCGTGAGGCTGAGCAGTTCTGCTTCCAGATGGCCATTGTATTTCCTTGTATTGGTCTATTCCCTGCCCACTCTATCTCCCTTCATCCAGGTCTGCCACTCTTCTCCATTCTCCTCTTTTTGGATCCAGTATTTCTCTATTCAAGTAAATTTGGCTGCTTCCCCTGCATCTCTACTGCAGGATTTCCTAATGTCTCAGAGTTGCTTTTGTTTATCTGTTTCTCTTCTCAGCATCCCTAAGTCTTTTGATTTTCTTCTGAATAAGTTTATTTGGAGTTGAAAGTCAATGAACCGAAATGTTATAAATCAAGTTGGGAGGGAAATGAGGTATTGGAAAGTGTGAATATCGGAAGAGCTATTTTCACCAGTTGCAGGATTTAAAGGCATTTTTGTAGGCTTAGGAAAACCTCACTTGGAATAGCTGCCAACAGCTCTCTTAGGTTTACTTACCGAGGCAAAATTGTTGGGGTTCCTGGCTGGCCAACATCCTATTAGCGTGCAGAAAGCTTTCTCCTGGAACATTTACGGAATCAATTAGAGTTCGGAATATTTTTTAAGAGCATGATTGAGGGACTCATTTAGTGAATTGAATTTCAGGATGTTTTTATTCCTGTAGGAATTACCTATATATTAGTAGGTAACATGTTAAGACCATAGAATATTTTAGATTTAAGAGTCATTCATTTCGGTCAATATTTTTCATCTTACAGAATAGCACATTAATCTTGAGGGTATAAAATATCTCAAATCCTAGTTTCAAAAAGGCTACAAAATTTGTTATGGAAAAAGTTTGAGTCCTGATAAATCTAGAATCACTATTTAAATCAGTTTATAAATAAATTCAGTGGTTCTTTGTATGCTAAGTCCTTGATTTATTCACAATGATATTTTAAAGAGTCTTGCTGAGTTTCGCCATCAAAGCAGGCCCTGATTTGCTTAGCACAGCTGATATTTTTACACTGAGTGAGGAATATAAAGTATGAGATCCTTGTAGCTATCAGATCATATATTTTAAAAAGATTATGCATATTCATTAGTTTGGTAGATAAAAATAAAAATATTTTAATTCATACTACTAAGTATTAATAGAACTCACGCAGTCCTACTTGGATTCATGGAAAGTTACTCTTTACAAGATGTGTTAATAAAGTGTCAGTGTCTAGTGGATAAGAATTTTGAAATGATGAAGATAATGAAAGTTTGCAGTACAGGTCCCAGCATACCCAACATAGGTTTAAGAAAATATAAATAAGGGTCCTAGGAGAGAATGCTTGCCAAACAGGCGTAGGGGCATGAGTTTACGTTCTTAGATGCTATGGTGTAATCCTAGCACTTTTGTGACACAGTGAGAGACACTGACAGGAGGACCTCCTGAAGCTTGTGGACCAGTTAGTACAGGATACAGTTTGGTAAACAACAAAAGACCCCATCAGACACTGTAGAGAGCAAGTCACAAAGTTATGTCCACTGACTTCAATATGTGTCACAATTCCTGCTGTCACCCATAACACCACACACACACACACACACACACACACACACACCATACTACACCACACCACCAGACCCAGATACAAAAGTTTAAAAACATTACATGTGAATAAACCATGAAGATTCTACAAACCTAATAAAATTAAAATCATCATTTATTACTGTGTCATAGTGTTATACATAGCAGATAAGAGAATAAAGCATACTACCTTTTGTCTAAAAGCCTGTGAGAATGTCAATGTAGATGTGTTTGTATAGGACAATGCCATGATGACTACTGAATATGGACAAGAAGCCCTACTTAAACATGTTTAATAGGATAGAGTTATTTAGACTTTCAACATATGAAGTCTTTGGCGATAAAATTTAGACCCTGTTTTCTTTCCTTTTTTTTCTTGTTTTGTTTTGATTCACTCCTTGAGATTCCATCTTCTTTTTCAGAAGATGGCAGACTTTTTCTTTAAAAGTTCATGGGAGCTCTGTGGACCATATGGTCTCCATTACAACCACTCTGTTCTGTAATTCAATGCAAAAGTAAAATGGATGACATGGGAGGACATGACAACAACAACACTGTTTTTCCATAATAGGCTGAAGTAGAGTACTTTCTGGATCCCTTTTGGGCATTCCTAACTTCATACATGAGAACTATATTTATATTCTTTTCACCCTTCATGTCCCCACTCCAACTTGTCTACTCTCTGAAATTATTGACTTCTACTTTGACTTCTACTTTTTAAATTGTTACTGTATATCTAAAGATGGACGCTAAAAAGAAATCCCATACTGGCTCAGAGCTGAGTGTAATAAACGGTTATTTATTTAGGGATAGACTCACAGATCACAGTCATCTGCTCAAAGGGGAACAGCAACCAAATCCCACATCTAGAAAGGAGAGCGACTGTGCACTTTACATTGGTATTTATAGGGCAAGAGGCCACGCCCATGTGGGCGGGTAACTTAAAGGCTACTGGCTATAGGAATTCCTACAACACATTCCCCTTTTGTTTAAATAAGAGAGTTCTAAGCCTAATACAAAATAATATACAATAAGAAAAATATCAGGTATAAAAAATTAGAATTACAATGAGCATAAATAATATCAAGCAAGAAACCTGTGATAAATGTTTCAATAATTATCCTATCCTAAGGAGTTTAAGTCTTGTATTATAAATAACTTGGCCAAGTCATGAGAGGAAAGTAACTACAACTACCTAGTCTTCAACTCCATCAAAGACCCGGGAAGGGAAATAATTTACTTTAGTAAGCAGGAAGTGCAATCAAGCAACTTCTAAAATGTGCAACAAATGACAGAGACAATGGGCTACCTGGGCAGTCACCCAAAGTCTCATGTGTAACATTGGAGCAACCAACTTTGGCTAAGGCCTAGAGTAACTGACAGACCATTTCCAGAGGCAGGAAAATGTTCAAAACCTTCTTACCTTGTCATTTTTTTTCTTGTATCCTGCTTGTCCAGTCCAGACACTGTGTCCTAAAATTGTATCAATATATAAAATGTCTTAAGCAGATGTAGAAGCATGCAGGCATACAATATAACAAAATAACTTTGCCTAGGTATACAGATATTGTAGACAACAAACATATTCAATATAATTTAAGTTTGTATCAATATACAAGAATCTATACCAATTTAAATTGCCTATAAATAATAGCAGACATGTATTTATTCTATTACTCACTATTATTATTAGTGTGAATAAGCTCACACTAATCTATTATCCCATGCAATCTCCCCTTTTTCCCAATGAGATCCCTGAGCTTACATAATTTCCCCAACACCTGACCCTTTAACTGTTATAATCAACCCCTAAATGATGTCCCTAACCCTAATGAGAAGCTTTGTTGAGAGAGGGGATGTCGTCTTCTAGAATTACTTCCAGCTGTCATGGGGGTGATGTTCTTTCTAGGGGATCCTGTGAAAGTAAAATGATGGTTAAGTTTCAAGATTACTATTTGATATTATTGCAAATTGTCTCTGAGTATTTGGTAGGATCTTTCTGAAGTTCCTATTTGGAGTTCTGACCAGAAGAACATTGCAAAAACGTGCACCATTTCAGGTAATCAAGTTGGAACCATCTTGAGCAGCTGGTACCAAAAACTGGTCTTATAAAATGGTGCTATCAGCATCATGATGTCATATCAACTAGGCAGAGCTGTTGTGGGGCCCCATCTTCTTCCCAGAAACTTCAAAGATTACTGCAGGAAAATTCATTGTTCATTGTGGAAAACTTAAACATTATTTATACAGACATATATTTAATGAAAGGTAAGATCGAGACAAAAATAGGTATGAAGACAAGTTTAATTTTTTCTAAATTATATTTCTTTCTGTCCCATACCATAGCTCTTGACATGAGGCAGAAACTCTAAATTTTTTTTAACAACATTCTTGGATTTAGAGAGGAACAGAACCATTGTTGAACTCCAAAGCCAGCTTTGATTTTTAAATGAGTCATGACTATTATTCTAGTTAGTATTCAGAGATTCTTACCCACAGATGACCTGTCCTCATAAGTGATAATTCTCTTTGCTTGGTGATCCTATCTGGATAATTATCTTTTCCTCTTTAAGCATCTTGATGTACAGGGTCTCTTGGCTTTTTGAACATGGGTATTATCCTGCAAAGACAAGAAGAGAATCCTGCCCTAACCTTTATGAGGTTTCTTACCACCTGATTGCTTGTCACCTCTGTGGATAAGAAATCATTTCTATTTCTCAAGATATTTCTCTTTTTCAAACCAAATCTTTATTAATTTTGATGGTATTCAAAACTTTTCTTCTCTTGTTGAAACAATAGCAAAACCCCTTCTCCAACATAACATATCTCCTGGCTTCCATTGTGAGGTCAATACATCCTTGAAATACACTACCTGATTTAATTCAGAAGACTTTTCTGTTACCCAATGTCTCTCTGCTTCTGTTGTCCCTTTCTCATTAGCATTAAGAAAATTCAAGATTAATAAAGCATTATATAATCTATTTCTGGAGGTAATTTTCATCGTTTCTGTTTGTTTAACATAACCTTTATAGTTCAATTTGGTTTTTCTATGACTGCCTGACCTGTGAGATTGTTGGTATAGCTGTAATATATTTTATATTATAATAAGCAAAAAACTGTTTCATTTTCTTAGATATGTATGGTAGACCATTATGTGTCTTTATTTGTGCAGGTATACCCATGATGGCCACAACTTTTAATGAATGTGTGATTACTGAATCAGCCTTATCTGAGCTTAAAGCCATTGCTCACTGAAAACCTGAATAAGCGTCAATTGTGTGGTGTACATATTTTAATTATTTAATTATAAGTAATACCAATTTTAATTATTTAATTATAAGTAATACCAATACTCCCCAAATTGTTCCACACAATAGAAACTGAAGAATCAGTGTCAAACACTTTTTATGAGGCTACAATTAGCCTGATACCCAAACCACAGAAAGACATTACTAAGAAAGAGAATTACAGACCAATCTCACTCATGAATATCTATGCAAATATACTCAAAAAATACTGGAAAATCGAATCCAGGAACACATCAGAACCATCATCCACCATGTTTAAGTCAGTTTCATCTCAGAGATATAGGGATGATTCAACATATAAAAATCTGTCAACATAATTCACCATATGGACACACTGAAAAATAAAAACCACATGATCATCTTATTAGATGCCAACAAAGCTTTTGACAAAATACAAATACCTTCATGATAAAGATCTTGGAGAGAGTAGGGATAGAAGGAATATACCTAAATATAATAAAGGTACTATACAGTAAGCCAACAGCCAACATCAAACTAAATGAAGAGAAACTCACAGCAATCCCACTGAAATCAAGAACAAGAGAAGAAGCAACACTCTCTCCATATCTATTCAATATAGTTCTTGAGGTCCTAACTCAAGACAACAAAAGAGATCAAGGGGATAAAAATCAGAAAAGAAGTCAAACTCCACTATTTGCTGATAATTTACATATGCAACCCCCAAAATTCTACCAAGGATCGTCTACAACACATAAACACTTTCAGTAATGTAGCAGGATACAAGATTAACTAAAAAAAAATCAGTAGCCCTCTTTTACACAGATGATAAATAGGCTAAGAAAGGAATCAGAGAAACATCACACTTCACAATAGCCACAGAAAGCATTAAATATCTCGGAGTAACTCTAACCAAACAAGTGGAAGACTTGTATGACAAGAACCTTAATTCTTTGAAGAAAGAAACTGAAGAAGACACCAGAAAGTAGAAAGATGCTCTTGGGGAGGTAGAATTAACATAGTAAAAATGGCAACCTTACCAAAAGCAATCTACAGATTTAATGCAATGCCCATCAAAATCTCGGCAAAATTCTTCACAGACCTCGAAAGAACAGTACTCAACTTCATATGAAAAAGAAAAAAAAAAAAAAAAACAGGATAGCCAAAATAATTCTGTATACTGTATAATAAAAGAACTTCTGGAGGCATCATAATCCCTGACCTCAAACTCTACCACAGACCTACAGTACTGAAAACAGCCTGGTAATGGCATAAAAACTGACAGGAGGACCAATGGTACCGAATCAAAAACCTGGATATTACTCTCCATACATTCAAACACCTGGTTTTTGACAAAAAAGCAAAAAATCTCAAGTGGAGAAGAGAAAGCATATTTAACAAATGGTGCTGGCATAACTAGAAATCAACATGTAGAAGAATGAAAACAGATCCATACCAATCACCATGCACAAAACTCAAGTTCATGTGGATCAAAGACCTTACACAAAGCCAGCCACACTGAAACTTATAGAAGAGAAAGTGGGAAGTACACTTGAATGCATTGGCATGGGACACCACTTCCTAAATATAACCCAAGTTGCACAGACGCTGAGAGAAACAATTAATAAATGGGACCCCATGAAACTGAAAAGCTTCTGTAAGCAAAGGACACGGTCAACAAGACAAAATGGCAGCCTACAGAATGGGAAAAGATCTTCACCAACCCCACTTCAGACAGAGGTCTGATCTCCAAAATATACAAAGAACTCAAGAAATTTGTCATCAAAAGAACAAATAATCCAATTTAGAAAAGTGGAGTACAGATCTAACAGAGAACTTTCAACAGAGGAATCAAAAATGGCTGAGAGACACTTAAGGAAATGCTCAACATCCTTAGTCCTCAGAGAAATAAAAATCAAAATGATTCCATCTTACAGCAGCAAGAAGGGCCAAGATCAAAATTACTGATGACAACTTATGCTGGAGAGGTTGTGGAGTAAAGGAACACTCCTGCATTGATGGTGGGAGTGCAAGCTGGATATCAGTATGGTGATTTCTCAGAAAATTAGGAAACAACCTTTCTCAAGACCCAGGAATCACATTTTTCTGTATATATCCAAAGGATGCTCAACCATGCCACAAGGACATGTGCTCAACTATGTTCATAGCAGCATTTTTTGTCATAGTCAGAACCTGGAAACAACCTAAATTCCCCTCGACTAAAGATTAGATAAGAAAAATGTGGTACATTTTTTTACAATTTTTTTTACACAGCAGAAAAAAATGATATCCTAAAATTTACAGACAAATGGATGGAGCTAGAAAACATCATATTGAGTGAAGTAACCTAGAGCCAGAAAGACAATTATCATATGTACTCACTCATAAGTGGGTTTTTAACATAAAGCAAAGAATACCAACATACAAGTCACAATCCCAGAGAATCTACACAACAGAGGACCCAAAGAGTGACATACATGGATCTAACCTACATTTAATGTCCTGAGAAAATTAGTAGCTTGAGAACCATGGGAGAGGGTTGAGGAGGAGGGGAGAGGCAGGGAGGGGAGCAGAGAAAAAGATAGAGCTCGATAAAATTAACTAAAAAAAAATTAAAAACAAACCCGAACAAAACAAACAAAAAAAACCTGAATAAGTATCAATGGTGTGGTGTACTTATTTTAATTTTCCAAAATCTACAAAGTAGAACACATCCATCTGCTAGATTTCAATCCTTTGAGTACCCTTTGGGTTACTCCCTGCAGGTAGCCGTGTTTGGTTATAGAAAGAGCAAGTAGAACAATCTCCTTAGCTTGTTGCCATGTAATTGAAAACTCTTTCTTTAAACCTTTGCTATTGACATAATGTTTCTTATGAAATTCTGAGGCCTTCAACACACTTCTAATCAATAATCAATCAATTTCTGCATTACCTTGTGCTAGAGGACAATATGAACGAAAATTTTTCTCTGTCCTTTTCCTGTAAAAGTGTAGTGAAGAAGCAATCTTTTAAATCAATAACTATAAGAGGCCATCTTTTTGGTAATAGAGAAGGCAAAGGAATTCAAGATCGTAGAGGATCCATACGTTGAATGACCTTATTGACAGCTCTTAGATCTGTTACTATTCTCCATTTACTAGATTTCTTGTTAACAACAAATACAGGAGAATTCCAAGGACTGGTTGATTCTTCTCCACCTGCATGGCCACAGGTGTTGCCATCAATTGTGGAGAGCCACATTTCAGCATCCTGATCTCAATTTTCATTTAAAATTTTTTATTTTACATATCAACCAGTTTCCCCTCCCTTCCCTCCTCCCTCTCTCACCTTTCTACTCCCCCACATTCACTCCTCAGAAAAGGTAAGGCCTCCCATGGGAATCAACAAAGCATGGCATATCAAGTTGAGTCAGGACCAAGCTCCTTTCCCATGTATCATGGCTGAGTGAGGCATCCCACCATAGGGAATTGGTTCCAAAAAGCCAGCTCATGCACCAGGGACAGATCTTGGCCCCCAAAACAGAACAAGCTACACAACTTTCACCTGTATGCAGAGGGCCTAGGCTACTCCCATGCAGTCTTCCTTTTTAAGAGTCCCATTTCATGGCATCCCTTTTCAATTTCGTTGCAGTGAGTGGTAGGTCTGGTTCAAAGCTCTGGTTTCTGACACTTTATCAACAGTGGACCATCATCAAGACTCCTCTGGGATATCCTGCTGTTTTCCAGAGGTGTGATAATTCTGCAGCTCTGTTCTTCAGAACCAGCTCCTTCTAGCAGCTCATCAATGGAGTGGATGCTGGGATGGACAGGCTAAAAGCACTGTATCCAGTTGAATTGCCCACCAGCCTGCCTCCCCTCCCAAGGGCTGTAAAGGTTACTCTTTTTTTTTTTTTTTTTTTTTTTTTTTTTTTTTTTTTTTTTTTTTTTTTTTTGGTTTTTCGAGACAGGGTTTCTCTGTGGCTTTGGAGCTTGTCCTGGAACTAGCTCTTGTAGACCAGGCTGGTCTTGAACTCACAGAGATCCGCCTGCCTCTGCCTCCCGAGTGCTGGGATTAAAGGCGTGCGCCACCACCGCCCGGCTGTTTCTGAGTTCACATTAGACAAGAAGAAATGCACCAAGAATGATATTCAAATGCAGGTGCTCATTCTGAAACACTTGCTTTGGAAAAAAAGAATGGAACAGTTTGAATAAAATGAAATCAAAGTGTGAGTTATCACTTAATATACTTAAACAAATAAATCATTAATTCTGATCTTGGCAAATAATTTAAATAGTATTCTATGATTAAGATTCCTGTAAGCCCTGGCCTGAAAGAATCAGAGACCCAGGGATGTCAGTTTCTGTGCCAGCTCCGATAGGAGCAGATGCCAACTGCACAAATGTCTTACAGAGCTTGTCTCCATATGGTCTTCAGTAGGTTTTGTTCTTGCAATTTTTAGAGTCTGGAACACTTTAGGAAGTTAAGTGTCATTATCACCCAAGCAAAACCAAAGCCTTACATGCCTTACAAAACTCACAAAAGAATCCTTTTGGATAAGGGAATGAATTTTTAAATAGATATTATGGAGTAAAGATTAAAGTTTGACTTGCATAAATATGTATGTCTTAACTTCTTCCAACATAAAACTAATTAGAAATATTTATTAATGTTCTTATTTGACACTCTAGGAGTTTGTATTACTAAATATAAAATATATTTAAATGAATATCTAGATTTTAATTACGGTTATAGCACTGCATCATGAGGGAAAAGAATATTGTTATATTTATAAGAACTATAACTGTAGAGGAAGAAGCATTAAAATAACATATAAATGCTATGATTTGAAAGATCTATGAAAACAAGAGGCTCTGCAGAAATTAAAAGATAGTCATAAGAACTGACACACCAAATTGAAAGGATGGAGTATTTGTGTCAAGAGAGGTAAGTGAATAGTAAGTAGACGGGTAATTTTAGCTCATGAAGACGTCCTGAACACAGTGATAGGTGAATATCTGCGAGCATAGATAAGTAGTTCACTTAAAAGCAAACAAATCTATTGATAGATTATTAAAAAATAACAAACGATTATGGGTCATGTATTCTGTTTGGTTCATGTTCCGAACTGTCAATGCTAGTGCTTCAGGGGTGGACAAGATACACACCAACCTTTGCTCTTGTGGTTTGTGCTAGTAGGATGCAGCAAATAAAATACAAAGCAAAAAAGCAATAGATGCAAGGGTGTGGTAACTGATGGTAACAATTGACACAAATATCAGAGATAGAATTCTCTTATAGGCAGAGTAGTTAAGAAAGTCATCTCAGGAACCTACCCAGATGAGTAGCTGGACATGAAAGAGTAGGAGGAACAGGTAACAATGAAATAGCTTAATTGATTCCTAGAGGGAATGGAAGCTGAGTTCACGGAGCAAAGCAAGATGGGGCCAAATAGTTCAAGATGCAATAGATGTGTCAGCAAAAAGCACATCGGAAATTGAGAGTTTAGGATCTAAGATTTTGAATCTTGTTATAAGTACAATGAAAGAGAATTCTCCGGAAAATGTAAGCAAGAATACACCCAAAGTATGACATACTGTAGAGGATCATTCTGGTTCTCCTGCTTGCAATTTGTTGGAATCTTTTGCAGTTGCCTTTGCTGTCCAACTACCACCTCTGCCTCATTTTACCTGTGCAACATACATCGCTATGTCTCTGACAACCCATCTAATTGTTGGAACAGCCCAATGAAGTAGAGATTGGTACTGTTCCATGACTCAAATGAAAATAAGAAGGGGCTGAGAGGTAAACTACTGGGCTGGGTTTATGCAGTTAATCACTGGCAAGGCTAATCTATGAACTGATGCAATCTGTGCCCTTAATTACTGTTCTGTCCTGTAAGCAAAACCCAGGAAATAGCATATGTTTATTATAGTTGGTGAGGGCTGGGCCAGCACCTTAGACTTGAGAGTAACAGTTGGATTATACAAATTGATTGATCACAGGTTAAATTGGAAGGAGAAAGAATGGCAACAGGAAGGTAGCAGTTAAGAGTGCTGTCTGAATTAATTTTTGTCTGGAGTTGAGAGCTAGAAGATTTCCTGTTCTCGTGTTAGCATGTCAACTGGTGTCATAGCTTCTGAAGCAAGACCTGAACAAGGTGCCTAGATTTCAGATAGAATGTGGCAAGTCCAGAAAAGTAAGATAGGGAAGATTTATATCATATGTCAATAAAGTGGTTATGTCATATAACAATAAAATGGGAGGTGTAGCAATAGAATC
Source organism: Arvicola amphibius (assembly GCF_903992535.2). NCBI lineage: Eukaryota > Metazoa > Chordata > Mammalia > Rodentia > Cricetidae > Arvicola > Arvicola amphibius. The sequence continues at coordinate 126,568,479 of NC_052051.1, read as the reverse complement.
TACCTGGTTTGGAATAATGGTTTGACAGTACCAGTGATGGTGCTACAGAAAGGTAAGCCACCAGAATCAAGAAAGCTTATAGAGAATCTAATGCACTGACTGCTAGATAAGAAGTTAGAGGTCCTGCCCATGGAATTTAGAAAATAAAAATATGCTCATGAGGCACAGTTAAAGGAAGAATTGGGGGCTAGAATGAGTTTACTTCCCAGCAACCAACTGCCATGTGGAATACTACTGCCTGCAACTTGAACCTTAGGAAACTCTGTCTGCAACTCTAAAGGACTCTAAAGGCACCCAGGATACCTAACCACACACACATAGAATTTTTAATTACTGTATAGAAGGAAAATTTGGGGTTGGTTTGAAATGAGAAAATCTGCAGATGAATGCATTTGAAAGAATTCTTGGAGCAGGTGTCACCGTCTGTGAACTTTGGGAAAGTCAGAACTTTCCTCATCAGCTAGTTCCAATATGTTTCTAAAAGTAGAACAGACTCAGACAGGGCTGAGCTAGCTTACGTCAGCCACCTTCTAATTAATACCCTCACCTGTGGTGACACGTTGTTTGTGCTTTAACAAATAAAGCTTGCCTGAAGATCAGAGTGTGGAGCTGGCCACACTAGTTAGCTAGCCATAGAGGCCAGGCAGTGGTGGCACACACCTTTAATAGCAGCACTTCGGAGACAGACGGATCTCTGTGAGTTCAAGGTCACACTTGGCTACGCGAGATTGAATCACTCTAAAGAGAAACAGAGCCAAGCAGTAATGGCTCACACCTTTAATCCCAGCACTAGGGAGGTGGAGACAGGAAGTGATATGGCTGGACCGAGGAGGGAGTAGAAGGCAGGAGGAGACAGGAGCTCGGGATTCAGAATGAGGTTTCACAGAGAGAGAATTCAGTCCGAAGCATTCAGTCTGAGGTCTTGTAGAAACAGGATACCCCATTCGGTCTGAGGATTTCATAGAGGTAAGAACTAGTGGCTGGCTGCTCTGCTTCTGTGATCTCACAGCTTTCTCCCACTGATACCTGGCTCTGGGTATTTATTATTCAGACCAATTAGATTCATGCTACACTTACCTTTATGAGTAAGTAGTATATGTTTCCACAATTGCATAGTTAAAGAGGCATTGATTCTTTATAGTTTGTGAACAAATCATAAGTGGTTTCTATTAATTTTCAACTTAATAAAGTTTTACTCAAGATTTCTTCATGCCAACTCAGTGCCCAAAATAACAAAAGTCACTGGTTTCTGTAGTTTTTGCTTTGTATTTTTTATTGATTTATTCTTTTTGAGACAGGATCTCACCATGTAACACTGGCTAGTCCAGAACTCACTGTGTGGACCAAGCTAGCATAGAGTTCCCAAAGATGTGACTGCCTCTACCTCCTGAGCATGGAATCCAAGGTGTGGCCACCACACTCCACTTCTTCCATACTTTTACATGAATTCTGCAAGGTTATTGTAGCTGTTATTTGTGATATTCACACACACACACCATTTAACATAGTAAAACATCTGAGTATAATAAATATAACATCATTTTTTTACTGCTATTTATAAATCCCAAACTGTCACAAATACATCACTATGTCTCTACAACTCTCCTTTAAAAGTCAGGCCAATAGAGCAAAACATACAGGAACTTAAAAACCCATACAGGAATGGCATCTCTCTAGAGAGATGACTCTGTCAGTAAAGAGATTGCCTTGCAAGCATGAGAATCTGATTTCCATCCCCAGGACCCATGGAATAAGGGCTTTGCAGCATGATACACCCTTGTAATCCTATTACTAAGGAGGCAAAGAGATGAGGATCTATGGGACTTGTTGGCCACCAAGCTTAACATGCTTTATTACCTGAAGGCCACTGAAAAAACCCGTCTCAGGTACATCACATTCCTGAGAATAAAATCTGAGGGTGTTCTCTGGCCTCCACATATATATGCACACACATGTATTCACATACAAATGAAAATATACACATAAAAACATATATACCTAAAATGCCATATTTTTAGGGTAACATTTTCTATCAAATCTTAAGATCATTTTCTGCTTGATTTGCATAATATGAACAAAAAGAAGTTGTATGAAAACTTCAAGTAGCAGGGCTGGGTGTATCTCAGCTATGTGAAAATGCTTGCTTTGCAAGATGAAACCCTGGGTTTAGTTTGTTTTACTTTATTTAACAGAGATCTGGTGTTATTTTCCATGTTCTCCAGAGTGTTGGTAATCACACTCTGTCATTGCCCTGCAGGAGCTGGCGGCTGGCAACAAATATCATCCACATTCCATTTGTATTGGCACAAGGGACTAGACCACAAAAAATCGGGACCTTGAAGACTGCTTGTGGGGCAATGGACTTAATTGGTTAAACAGATAAAGGATAAGACAAAGCCAGAGGCAGCTAAGTAGGGTGAGATAAAAATGAATGTGTTTCCACATAAGACAGCTTTGTGACACCTCAGGGTAGGAGGAAGCTGGGATTGGGGCTGAGGATTATATAAACGAGCCAATAATACACTAGGAAGCTCTGGCCAGACTCACACAATTCAGTCTTCAAACAGGAGACTCAGAAAAGAAGCGGAACACCTTGGCTGTCATCACGAAAACAAAGAATGCATTGTTGTCCATTAGAGAAGAGGGTCACGCTGGAAGAAGTTGAGGAAAGATTCCAGAGAGAGTGCAATAAGGTAGCAAGGCATAGCTGCCTACAGGGAAAATAGCCAAGTCTTAAAAGATAAAATGGAGCGTGTGTGGTTGTTGACCCTCAGTCTAGGGGAGCTGGATAGTGCTTGCTAATCATCCTCTAAATAGGAAATTGAGGACAATGTTTATTACTTGAGGGACCTCCTAATACCATCTGAGTGCCAAATTTATTAGCCTGTAAAGTGATTTGTTGCCATTGGGAAACTACTGAACAGGCACATGTGTGCTGGAAGGACAATAGGTAGTAGAGAAAGGAGGTATAATTATAGGAGACATTCTGAAGAGAGAAGTGGTAAGTTCTGGCAACAGCATCCATGTGCAGAGTGAAAGAGATGATTCAGAGTTTAGTCACTAACACATTCTGTTCTCTTTTGGCCATGTGCATTTATGAGACTCTATAAATGCGGATGATTAACATTCATTTGAACACTAAGAGGCATATTGGTAAAACAGTTTTCTCTGTTGGCCTTTTGTTCTATAACTCCCAAACATTCCAGAGTTGGAAACACAGTCATTTGAGTTGATTGTATTCTGTGCTTATTTGTTTAGCACAAACATCAGGTCATCTGTTCCTGTTACCTTTGTATCCACACAGTTTCCAAACAACATGGGATTCTGTTGAAGGTCCTGACCTCCCTTTCCAATGTCAACCAATACATCCTTGAGTCATGACTATCTGCTATCGTTTGTTTGTGCCTCACTGAAGGAGGTGCATTTTTAGCAATGTATCACAAAACATTTTTTATAGCTCTTGTTAAGATGTCCTATTGCAAAGAGCCCTGGTGCTGAATTTTTGTTTGCTCAGAAAGCCTTGAGTATCTAGCCCTCTTTGGTAAGTAAAACAAGACCCCGATACCTATGGATTTGGGTAAATATTTGATGCTGGCGTAGCAAAATAACCTTCACCTACAAATATGAGTTAATAATTTCAACTCATCGTCTATGAAGCTTGGCTTGGAGAGATTGCCCTCACATCTGACAAACACGTATTTTAGATCCACTGATTTCAAAATCTTCTGCATTTACTATCAAAAGCTGCAATGTTTACAAATCATATCCTTACAAATTTGCAACATCCCCTGAATAAGGAGAAAGGAAATAGGAAAGTCCCATGACAACTGGCACCCCGTGGAAAATGCTGTTATACCTAATGGAAAAAGATAGATAGCGAGGTGCAGACAGGCACAAACGAAGCCACGTGTACCTGCTGTTTCTTGCTCTAGATGTCCATTGCTAAACATTTACAAAGAAGGTGAGTAGCATTATAAGCTATCTATGGTTTCTATGCAGCATTCTGGCTGCATGGCACTTTAATGAACCCTGGAGTTTCTTTTTTCACTTTAATTGAAATTTTCTAACTCACAATATATTTATGGCAAAAGTAACTCATTTTGGTAAAATAACAATAGCAAGCACAGTTTCCAGGAACTCTATCTGTATCTACAAGTGGAGAGCGTGTTCAGATATTTAACATCTCTCAGAAGAAGAGTGATACTAAAAACGTTATATCCCAAAATCGATATATGTGTGAAAGAAAATACTCTTTCTGGTCTTTTTCTAGAATCCATAGACTCAGAGGAGATCACCAGCTCAAGCTAAAAGAGGAAACAATTTGCATAATTATATCTATTTGTCAACTTTTTATTAATTATTGTCTGGTAGGTTTTTTTCTATGTTCTAACACATTGACAAGGCTCTTCTACCTCCTTTGTCAACAATAATTCAAGTAAGCCTTATCAGCAAAGAATGCGCTGTCATTTCCACAACAATCTCACTACCAACTAAGGGACTGTTCGGTTCTTTTATTTTTTTTTTCTTTTTTCTTTTTTTGGTTTTTCGAGACAGGGTTTCTCTGCAGCTTTTTTAGAGCCTGTCCTGGGACTAGCGCTTGTAGATCAGGCTGGCCTCGAACTCACAGAGATCCGCCTGCCTCTGCCTCCCGAGTACTGGGATTAAAGGCGTGCGCCACCGCCGCCCGGCTCGGTTCTTTTATTTTTACTCATTTGTCAAATATTTATGTACTTTATGAAATCTCTGCATTGGGTCTGGTATGTAGATTACCAGTGGCTCTTTTTATTTAATTGAAAATAGAATAGTTTCTTCTCGCATACAATACATCCAGACCATGGATTCCCTTTCTACCTTCCTTCCCAGATCCCTCACCTACCACTTTTCTTCCCCAGATCCACTCTTCCTCCATTTCCTTTCAGAAAAAAGATGACTTCCAATAGGCAATAACCAAACATGAAAAAGTAAAGTACAATAAAATAATGTAAATACTGTCCTATCAAGGTTGGAAAAGTGTTGGGGAATATTAATCTAAAGGAGTGTTCCTTTTGTTTGTGCTGCATTTGTTTAACTCTGTGACAAAGTTTGCAATTCTTTGTCTGTCTAAAATACCTGATGGTTTAATAAAGAGCTGAATGGCCAATAGCAAGGCAGGAGCAAGGATAGGTGGAGTTGGCAGGCAGAGAGTATAAATAGAAAAAAGAGAAGGAGCAATAAGATAACAAGGGAAGGAGGATGTCAGGGGCCACCTAGCCACTCAGCCAGCTGTGGAGTAAGTGTGAAAGTAAGACATACAGAAGTAAGAAAAGATAAAGGCCCAGAGGCAAAAGATAGTCGGGATAATTTAAGAAAAAACTGGCAAGAAATGAGCCAAGCTAAGGCTGGGCATTCATAACTAAAAACAAGCATCTGTATGTGATTTATTTGGGAGCTTGGTGGTGGGTACCACAAATATAGTAAAGACTAAAACATCCAACAACAGACCCACCAACCCAATAAGAGAAAAAGAGTCCCAAGGGCAAGCAAAAGAGTCAGACATACCTGGTTCCACTGTTAGGAGTTCCACAGAAACAGCAAGCTAACAGCCATAACAGACATGCAGAGGACCTGGTACAGACCCTTGTAGACCCTGTGCTTGATGCTTCAGCCTTTGTGAACCCTGCTTAGTTGATTCAGTAGGCCATGTTCTCCTGGAGTCCTTTGTTCCCTATGACCCTTCTTCTGTGGGTTTCCCCAATCACCAAGGGGGAGAGACCCAATGGAGACCTCAAATTTAGCCTCTTTCCACATAATGTCTGCCTGTGGGTCTCAGCAGCTGCTCCCATCTTCTGTCAGAGGCAACCTTTCTGATGACGGCTGGACAAGGCACCAGTCTAAGGGTATAGCAGAAGATCACTAGGAATCATTCATTGATATTTTTCTTGTCACTAGTGTTGGGTTCTACTCTAGGTCTCTGGGCTATCCAGTCTCTGATTCCTGGCCATCCAGGCAGTGTAAGGCATTGGTTCTCTCTCCTGGCATGGGCCTCAAGCTAAACCATACATTGGTTGACCACCCCACAATTTCTGCTCCACCATCCTCGCAGAATATCCTGCAGGTATAACAGATTATAGATCAAGAGTTTTGTGGCTGGATTGGTGTCCTGATTTCTGCAGGCTACCATTGATTCTTAATGTTAGGTTAATGAGCTAGTGAAATATGAAACATTTCCTATAAAAGGAGAAATTAGCCTGAGCACACTATAGTAAATTTGTAGCTTTGGAAAGATAGGGCAGCTGTGGTTGGCTCAGTAGGTAAATTGCTTGTTGTACAAGCATGACGACCTGATTTCAGAGCCCTAACACCCATGTAATATCTGAGCATGGCCGTGTGTGTCTGTAAACCCAGCATTTGGGAAGGCACAGACTAGAGGATTCCAGGGTTTCTATGGCTATGCAATCTAGTAAAATTGGTGAGTTTTGGGTTCAGTGAGAGACTTCAAAAAACAAAGTGGAGACAGAGAAAGACATGTTAAATTTTGACATCCATGTACACACACACACACACACACACACACAGGCACACACACACAAACACACACACACACGAAAATGAAGCCAGGCTTCAGACCATAAGGACCATGTCAGATCATGAATCTTCTGTGCCATGAAGAACAAGCTCACAATTTCTTGTCATCATTTTCCCTTTCTTAGTTCACTTGAAGCTACAAACTGAGTTACTTTATAGAACACGAATTTCCAGCACTAAGGTGCCTGTTTCCCTTTTTTCTGCTAATGTATTTTGCCATCATCAAGGCTCACAGTGTTCTTTCCAGAAGCACAATTTGGGAGCAATGTTAAGGTACAGAACAGATGCTTCAACAGGTAGGTTTGAAAGACAACGAATAAATGTCTCACACAATATTCTAGGCATAGGCAGTCTGCAAGGAGATGGAGTCTTCGTTGCTCATACTGATAATTTACTTTTAAGGCACCCCCCTTTTTTTTTTGGTTTTTTGAGACAGGGTTTCTCCGCAGCTTTTTTAGAGCCTATCCTGGACCTATAAGGCACCCTTTTTTGACTTAATTTTGTTTCTTGTTCAAATTTTCAGCTTTATTATTTATCCCTCCTGGGTTCAACATCATATACCCAGCCAAAGTCTTTTCAACCTCAGATACCATGATGAACTGTAGACTTGCTCTCAAAGCTACCAGGAATTGATTGTGAATTTTGAAAGATGTGATCTAATTTACATTTCAGAGGGCTCCTGTTCTAAAGCGTGCTATCAGGGGAATACCAGAGGTAGGAATCAGGGAAGGCTGTTGACTGTCTTCACAGCTACTGTTGTGGATAGGAAGGCATATGAAGGACTTGTTTCCCTCTACACTGGTATTATGTACTTTAAGGAAAGTACATATGTTTAAAGTATACAATGTAATATCCTGATCACATTTTTGCAGAATCAAGTTAATTGGCATATCGGCCCAATCACATGGTTATTATGTTTGCAGTGAGAATGCTGGAGTTGGACATTCAGCAGATTTCAGCTAGGTAATGGCGCATTACTAAATATAATCACTATGATATACACTTTCAGAACTAAGTTATCAAATGTAATTGACATTCTGACAGCATCTTTCATTTTCTTCTTATCAAAAAAGTGAGATGACGCCCAGGATCTGAGGGCTCATCACAACTGTAGGTATCTATTCTCAGATATTACCTTTAGAGACTTAACCATTGGGCCGACTTTTTAACCCATCTCCATCCTTAAGCGTCACCACACCAGAAGCCAAGTCATCAGTATGTGAATTTGGAAGGGAAAAAAATGAAAAAATATGAATGGGTTCCAAAAATCCAGCTCATGCACCAGGGCTAAGTCCTAATCTCACTGCTCAGAGGCCCCACAAACCAGGTTACACAACTGTCACCCACATGCAGAGAGCTTATATGGGTCCCATGCAGGCTTCCTAGCTGTTGGTCCAGAGTCCATGAGCTCCCATTAGCTCAGGTCAGCTGTCTCTGTGGGTTTATTCATCATGATCTTGACCCCTCCTACAGGGGGAGGAGCTTGGTCTTGCCTCAATGTGACATGACGTGCTTTGATGACAACCATGGGAGGCCTGCCCCTTTCTGAATGGAGGAGGAATGGATGGGAGGATAGATGGGAGGAGGAGGGAAGGAATGGGAAGAGAGGAGGTAGAGGAAAATGTGTTTAGTATGTAAAATAAATGAAAAATTTAATAAAAATATGACTAGGGACTGGATAGATGGCTCAGAAGTTAAGAGGACTGACTATCTCTTAACAGACCCATGTTCAGTTTCCACACTCAAGACAACGCACACTATGTAACTCCAGTTTTAGGGAATCTAATGCCCTCTGCTGACATCCATGGATGCCAGTTACAGACATAATGCAAAGACATATGCAATCAAAGCACCTATAATACACAAAAAATATTTTTAAATGGCAGTATTTCCTTGTAATTTTTTCTAAAGCCACTTTAACATATGGAAAAAGATATCTCATTGTGCTTTTAATTTGCATTTTCTGATTTGTAGCCTGAACACCTTTCCACATTTTTGTTGACTACTTTCTACTTTAAAGTCTTCTTTGGAAAATTGCCTGTTCAGTACCTCCTTTGCTTTTATTTTAATTATTTCATGTGCCTTTGGATATTGAGTTGAGTTCTTAATTTCTTTTTGAATATTAACTTCTTTAGATAAAATATTTGTGAATACTTTTTCTCATCTGGTAAATTATTGTTGTTGTTTGGGTTTTTTTTTCTTACCTAGATCATCCCTTTGGTGTGTCAAGAATTTTAGTAGAGTGCCATCACACTATTCTAGTTTTCTCCTGCTTCTGGTGTTGCAACAAATATAACTGTTCATAGAATTTTCACAAAGCTTTTCCACTTAGTTATGTTTTAGACTTTAATTTTGTGTTCAATTTAATAAATAGTGTAAAGATGGTTTTGATGTTTTTTTCTGCACATGAATATCTAGTTTTCATACGACTATTTCTTTAAAAAGACCATCTATTCTTCCAATGTGTCCTGATCCTCAGTTATTTTATGTATGTGGGTACATGTGTATGATCTTTGCTCCTCTCCACTGACCACCGTGCCTTTGTTTCTGCACCATATTATTCTAATTAAAGTAATTCTATGACATATTTTGAAATCAGGAAGTGTGATGACTTAAACTTGTTTTTGTAATCAAAAGTCTTTCCACAGTTTGGAGATTTTTGTGACTGCATGTAAAATTTTTTGAGATTGTTTTATTTCTTTAAAAAATGTTGCTTGAATTTTGGAAGTGCTTGCATCCAATCTCTGTATTATGTAACACACCATGGGAATCTTAATGATATTAATTTTTATCCACGGATACAGGATATTGCCATCTGCATGTGCTTAATTTTCTTCAGTGTTTATGATTATCAATGTACAAGTCTAGAGCTTCAATAGGAAAGGACTCTGAATTATTTTCACCAGTAAAATTTGGTAATACTCTTTGTAAACTATCATGGATTGTGTTTAGAGACTGTTCCCATGTGTCTGTAGAGAAAATGTATTCTGATGCGCTGGGTAGGAAGGTTCCTTAAATGTGCTGTGCATGCTTTGGACTAGGAGTGTGGCACTGTTTTGCTTTTCATTACGAATTTTAGGTCTGGACCATCTATCCACTGTGGTGACATGAGTTTGAAGTAGAGGTAGGATTGTGGTTAAATTTTATAGATCTTTACTCTGCTTTCTGTGTTTTGTGATGTGTGTGTATATGCATATATGTTATAAATTCTCATTAAATTGACACAATTATCATTATATGATTAATCATTTTTGACTTTTGACACCGTGCTGGCTTGCTTTATGTCAAGTTGACACAAACTAGAGACATCTGAGAGGGAGGAGCCTCAGTTGAGAAATGCTTCCAAAAGATAGGGATGGAGGCAAGACAGTAGGGATTCAATTAGTGATTGATTGACTGAGTACCAGCCAGTTGTGTGTGATATCAAGCCTAGTCTGATGGTCCTGAGATCAATAAGAAAGCAAGCCAACAAAGCCATGAGTAAGTAGCACCCCCCATGGCCTATACACCAACTCTTACCTCTAGGTTTCTATTCTGCTTGAGTTCCTGCCCTTACTGTTTTTAATGATGAACTGTTATATGGAAGTATGAGCAAAAGAAACCCTTTTCGCTCCAAGTTGCTCTTGGTTATGATGTTTTATCACAGTAATGGTAACTGGAACCAGCACAGAAATTGGTATGAGCATTGTGCGGTATTGCTGTGACAGATCTAACTATGTGCTTTGGGAAGATTTGTGGAAGAACTTTGGATCTTTCTAATGAAAGAAAATAAAATCATTGAATGTTCAGAGCTTGATGAGATGTTCTGTGGGCAATTGGAAGATAAGAATGTTGAGAGAAATTGAGACTCCACAGGCATGGCTTATGAAGGTTTAGAGGGAAGCTTGAAAGTCCCCTAATGATTCTATCCGGAGTTTACTATTTTGAGTTAAGAATCTTTGGTTCTGGCTAGCTGGAGCTGAAGATCAGCTATGAATTCAAAACATTTACAGTGAAATCTTTGTTTTGCTGGGACATTTGATAGTGGTCAGCTCTATTTGAGAAATCAGCAATATTTGAGAAGAGACTAGCATCATGGATGTTATACCTTCTGGGACATGTTTTCTCATTGTTTACACACAGAACTTTCCAGAGATGGCCAACATTGTACTTCATGCTGGCATTTGAACGTATTACTGTATGAGTCACCCAGATGGTACTGGTTTTGAAGGCATGAAGGAATCATGGAAAGCAGCTGATGCTTGGCACTGTGAGAGGCCTTTGGTGAAGGTGTAGCCTCAGTGGCAGTTGAAGGCCCAGGACTGAGAGAGTCAAGCAAAAAAGTAGAGGCTTGTCACCATGAATGGGATATATAGATCAGCAGAGGCTTGGAACTGTCTGGCAGGTTTGGAGTCTCTGGAGAGAGTCAAGGAGAGGCTATTGGTAAAAGTTCAGCCCAGTTACAGCAGAAGAACCCAGTATTTTGGAGATGCTAGCCTCATGGAAAGACCACCAAGAACAGCAGCAGCAAAAGAGAGGAGCCAGCCTAATCCTAAAAGACAAGCTGTGCTTGTTGCAGAGGGTGGAACTGGAGAAGTGGCCAGGCCCTTTGGAGGAGTCCAGACGATTGTGAGTAGAGTCCAGACATTGGATTTTAATGTTCAAAAATATTGTTGATATACAAGAACATATTCCTATCATTTTGTTACTTTTTTTTTTTTATAAAAGAAATTCTGTGTTCCTTTCCTTCCTTGCTATTGTTCTTAGGGTTTTGCATGTTTATTTGTTTGTAGTTAGGAGGTATACCAGCTAGTATTATGCCAACTTGATACAAACTAGAGTTTGTATCTGAAAGGAGGAAACTTCAATTAAGAAAACATGCCTGTAAGACCCAATTGTATGGCCTTTTCTTAATTAGTGATTAATGGAGGTGGGGCAGCCCCTTGTCGGTGGTTTCATCCCTGTTCAGCAGTCCTGGGTTCTATAAGAAAGCAAACTGAATAAGCTATGGAGAACAGTCGGTAAATAGTACCCTTTGGCAACAGGTCCTCCTAGGTTCCTACTCTGAGTTCCTGTCATGGCTGTCTTCAGTAATGGACTACATTGTGGTAGTGTAAGCCCAATAAACCCTTTCCTCCTCAATTTGCTCTTTAGCCATGGTTTTTCATTGCAGCAATAGAAACCCTAACTAAAACAAATTGGTACCAGTATAGTGGGGTATTGCTGTGAAAGACCCGACCATGTTTTGGGGAAAACTGTAGACTTGGAACTTTGGGCTAGAAAAGCCATTCAGTGTTGAAAGCTAAGTGGGATGTTCTGTAGGAATTTGGAAGACTAGAATGTTGAGAGCAGCCCAGAAGATAGATGCCTGGCTCGCAAAGATTGAAAGGGAAGTTTAAAGACTCTTTCAGGGCTGTTTGTTATTTTTAGTTAAGATTCTGTCATTCTTCTCACCGGGGGCTGAAGAGTCAGCTATGATTAACAAGAGACTGGAAACACTGAAATGAAACCTTTGTGTTACTGCACAGTGTTGGCTATCTGGAGCCAAGGAATTAGCAGTGATTAAAAAGAGACCAGCATCATTGCAGGGAAATCTGGAAAATATTTCCTGAGAGTCAACACATAGAAGCTGTATTCCAGAGGTGACAAAGGTTGTACCTCCAGCTAGCAACTGACCTTGTTAACGTAAGAATCACCCAAGTAGTACTGTTTTTTGTTTGTTTGTTTGTTTTTTTCAAGACAAGGTTTCTCTGTAGCTTTGGTGCCTGTCCTGGAACTAGCTCTTGTAGAACAGGCTGGCCTCGTACTCACAAAGATCTACCTGCCTCTCTCTCCCCAGCGCTGGGATTAAAGGCATGGGCCAACACCACCAGGTGGTAGTACCGGTTCTGAAGGTATGGAGGATGGTGGGAAGCAGCTGAGACTTGTACTGTGGGAAGCCAAAAGAGGTCACTGGCAAAGATACAGCCTCAGTAACAGTTGAAGGCCCAGGACTGAAGGGGTCATGCAAAGAAGTTGAGGGTTGGCACCATAAAGAGAGCCTAGGAAAGGCTATTGGCAGAAGTGCAGTAGAAGACCCCAGCATTTTGGAGATGTCAATACTATGGGATATCCACCAAGAACAGCAGCAGCAGGGAGTGGAGCCAACTGGAGCCTAGAAGACAAGCTGTGTGTGCTGCAGAAGACAGAGCTGGAGAAGGGAAGGAAACCCCTTGGGGGAGGCCAGAATCTCATGAGTGAATCCCAGATGGTTGGGCATTGAGTTATTTAATTTTGATTTGTACAGGATCCCATAGCTGAAAGAATTTGAACTTTTTTTGATATTCAAAAAATTTGTCAAGACTGTGGGACTTTAAAAGTTATTCATGATTTTAATGTGAGGTCTTAGGGGCAAATAAAAAAGAAGGGTTGTAGTTTAATAATAATGTGTTTGTGTGTCAAGTTGACAAGGGCTCAGTTGTACTAACTAGGCTTTGTCAACTTGACACAAGCTGGAGTTATCTGAAAGGAGGGAGCTCTGAGAAAATGCCTCCCGTAAGATCCAACTATAAGGCATTTTCTTAATTAATGATTGATATGGGGTGTTTACCCATTGTGGGTCGTGCCATCCCTGGTGGCTCTGATTCTATAAGAAAGCAGACTGAGGAAGCCATGTGGAGCAACCCACTAAGTAGCTCCCCTCCATGGCCTTGGCATCAGCTCCTGCCTCTAGGTTCCTACCCTGTTCAAGTTCTTGTCCTGGCTTCATCAGTGATGAACTACAGTGGGGAAATGTAAGCCCAGCAAACCCTTTCCTTCCTAACTTGCTTTTCGGTCATGCTGTTTCATCAAAGTATAGAAACTCTAAGACAAAAGGTTGCCTTTTCAACTCTATGTCTGCTCCTTCAGTAGGTTTTAGATTTTGCATGTGATAATTTTCTCTTTCCCTTCCATGTGTTGAACCCCTTCCAGCATTTCAGATAAGCATGTCCCACTCAATTTACATTCCTGCAATTTTCTCCTCTGGGAAGAACTTGTTTTTCTTTCCTATCTGAAGACCAGCTTTTCTGGATATAGGATTCTTGAGTCTTTGCTTTTATTTGTAGCAACTTGCTTATCTCACCTCCTTTTCTCTTTGTCATAATTTTTTATCTGAGAAAGTTTATGTGGAATTCCCTACGCAATATTTTTCTCTTGCTGTTTTTGGATTTCTCACTCTACGTACTGATACTCTCTCAAAAAATGACCATTTTGAGTGATGTTTAAATGAGAAATCTATCTTTTAACTTCTGGATATTGCTATTTCTGACCACAGTGGGTTTCTTTTTTTTTTTTACTTTATGCATGAAAATAGGAACACATCTGAAGCTTTTAAGTATATCAAAAGCAGGGGAACTTTTCAATTATTAAAAACATATACCTCTTTCCATTGTTTATCTCTTGGAAAATTCAATAATATAAATATTTACTTTACTGTGTCCCCAACTGACCTGATTCACTCTTCTTTACTCACTTTTCTTACGGTTTCTTTTGGTTTGGCCATGTTATTTAAAAGCTCTCCTTTCAAATTCAGAAATTCTTTCAACTATTGTTTAGGCTCTCAGTTTCCACTTTTCTTACAGTTTCTTTTGGTTTGGCCATGTTATTTAAAAGCTCTCCTTTCAAATTCAGAAATTCTTTCAACTATTGTTTAGGCTCTCAGTTTCATTTTGTATTTTCATTAACATAAATTTTCCAGTTCCAAGAGTTCTGTTTTGTTCCTTTTTATATCTACACATTCAAAGTTTTCATCCTTACCATGACATTGTTGACATTGTTGCGCTATCTCTATGAATTGTAACATCTTATTTAATCTTCTTAAGATTATCATTTTTAAATCCTTTGATGCATTTTTGTGGATTTTCTTTAGTTTTTCTTGGTATAGAATTATTGTGTGCTTTAGGAAGGGTTAGGTTAGTATACCTTTTCATATTCATTATGACTGTGTATTCATATCTTCACATCTTGGGTCCTTTAGTTGCCTTTCTTTTTATGCAGTGGTTTTCATTTTAGAAAGAGTTTTCCTATAGATAAACTATAGGCCACCAATCTGTAAGGCATATTGGCTTTTTTTTTTTCCACAGTGAAAGCACATAGCTGTCTTAACTGTAGTTTTCCTCAGCTGAAATCAACTCATTTAGTACCCAAGAGTCAGAGGTCTGGACTGCAAGGTTTTGTGGGAGATAGCACTCCAGGGCTGAGTGTTTGGCAACCAGGATTTGATAGATGAGAAAGAAAGATTCAATACGAGCTTATAAAGAAAAGAAGAAAGCACACATAATGTACCAGCTCATCCTCCACGTGGGTCTCATGATAAACAGATGGCCACTAGCAACCCCTCCTTTTACCATAGACACATGAAGGATTTGTGGATCTGTAGGTGAGTAGGGGGAGCCAACTAGCTGTTTGCTTAGTCTGTGGCTCACCAGATGCAGCGGGTTTATGTTCAATTGGTGAGTTCATTCTGCTGCTGCTCAGAGCAGCTGCACCCGAGGAACTAGAGGCAAGCTGCCTGGCTGTTTTGCAAAAACTGCAAACAGACAGGGTCTCACATAGCATTAGCTTTGGTCCAGGAGGTCACATCATTATGTTGGCTCTTTCATGGGGAAATATAGCTAAACAGAAAGTCCAGTAAATTCCCAAACAAGGTCTGTGAGGGACATAACTGGTGATGGGGAATACTAGAAGTTCCTTGATTACCCATTCCATACTAATATGGAATCATGTTTTTTGTTTCCCCAGCTGATCCTGGCTAGAGATAAAGGGTTAGATGCTTCTTTACAAGACCAGCCGAGTCTGTGTGCTCAGTGGCCTTTCTACTATGTCCCCATTGCCTCTGGCCTTGTCCCTCAAACATTTCAGTCAAGTGGTGTGGTGGGGGGGTGCAAACACGCACGTGTGTGTGTGTGTGTGTGTGTGTGTGTAAAGGTAAATGAAGGAGGCTTATTTTGTCAGCTGTCCTACAAATATTACCTAAGAAATCCAGTCTTACCTTCCATTTGCCATCCTTTACCACCATTCTGCTGCCCGATTCCTGCATGATTTATGTTTGTGTATTCCTGTATGATTTATGTTTGTGAGCAAGCACGATCCATTTGCAAAGGGAGTGGCTAGTGATACAGCAGGTTTAACAAGCTTAAAATCCCAACCAGAGCAGAAAGGAGGGTTTGGCATCTTCTCCCCTAGAGTTTGCCACCTGGCTGTTAGAACTCATTATGTTTGCAAATTATGCAGATGAACTCTAGATCACTGTCATTTTCTCCATTCCCAGAGGCTGGCTATTTTTCTTAGAGGTCCAGAGCCTGCACTTTGCTTAAATTGATAGTGTAAATTTGGGTCAGTAAGCAGTGGTAAGACTATGACTTACTGACTTCAGTAACTCCACTTGTCACCTGCTTGAGAAGAGACCACAGCTGCCGTGGGCACCATGGTGACTGTCTCAGGGCAGAGTCAATATTAAGCACCAAATCACTTTCTGGGATGAATTCTTATGGCGTAGAGAATCAAAGGTTAATTTGTTTTTTCAGCTGTATGGTCTGTCTCTGCAACAGGAACTCTATAAATAGCTATGAATATGAAATGAGTATTGTTTAGATGCCATATTTAAAATATTTTCACGTTAGGTAAAGTTTTTAACTTTCTTCATTTGCTGCTTAACCTATCCTTGGCTTTCTCAAGGTTTGAATATTAGATTCATCATGAGTTTTCTTAGACTTTTCTGGAACAATTCTATAGTACAAAATGGGAGGGAATCTGTATTTTTGCATAGCTAGGTGCTTTTCACACTGTGAATGAATATAAACTTAGGAAAATAATTCTAAGAATAGCCTACATGTTATATTTACAAGACCATAGGTGATGTTTTGAGAGAATTCATTTACATTTACTATGCCTTTTACCACTTTACATAGTTATCTTAGAACCAAAAGAGTTTTTAGGACGTTATTACTCCTCTTAGTTCTGCTCATATTAGACTATATACTAGTATTTAGTCTTCTATAATTTGTGAAACAGTTTCTTGTTTTACATTTGAGACAGTTTAAAGCAAGACAATGGACTGCTTGAAGTATTCCTAGAGATTATTTGATTGGCATTTGGTAACAAATTCTCTGGTTATGTATGCACCTACATTTGTCCTAGTGTTTGCTTTTAACCTATTGCAAATTTGGGGTTGCATTTCTTAGCTCGGGGCCTCTCTCTTGGTCTTCAGTGTCAGCAGCATCGTATCTTCAGATCTTCTGCCCCTGTTGAACTGTCTTCACCAGAGACAAGCATTTCTTTATTTCAAGGATACCTGTGATTGCATTTATTGTCCATACCAAGAGTCCAGGCCTATCTCTCCATATCAAGTCCCTTAAATTAACCCTGTCAGCAAAGTCTGTTGCTGAGTAAACTAGAAATCTGATTGTAGAGATTAGGACCTGAGCATCTGCAACAGCCGCTCTCCATCCTATGACAACCCTCTTTCTTGAGTTATTCCTTAAGCCACAGTTCTACTTAATTATAGATTTTCATGAACCAGCACAATCTTTATAGCCTGAGTTTTTTCTTTTTATTAATCAGCTACATTTTATAGGAATTAAAATATGAACTATTACTGAGAATAATATATTTTGCTGTTCATCTTTACAAATTATAGCCTAAACACCAATAAGTTTCATATGACATAATAAATTCCAGAATTCCTGTTACAATATCAACATGAACTTAAGCCTATTTAATCTAAGTACTAGACCGATAAATCTGGAAACATACCTGGATTATTTGAGTTAACTAGCAAATGTTAGTTATAATAAAGGTTATGAAAGCCTAACAGGACCATTGCAATTATTACTTATGCCAATTAATGTATGTAAAATAATTTTTAAAGTAACATATTAGACAAAGGCAGTCTAAAGTATTTATTACAAATGTAAAATAAAGATAATTTTTCACTTTGACAGTTTATCTCCTGGACATATAGGCCTTCTGTGGAAAACAATTCAGGGAAGAAATGACCTTGAAACACTTAATAGATGTGACTTAATAGATGTGACTACACAATCTACCTCTTAGATATTAACAGCAAAGAGACATTGGAAAACAAACTTTTCAGTTTGATTTTCTAGATTTGAGGGTCGTCAGAGAACAGTGGGGTTTTTTGGTTGTTTGTTGTGGGTTTTTACCGTTTATAAATTCAAGTTTATAGAAATATTTGAAATTGTATGCAGTGTGGTAGGTCTCATTGGTTGCCTTTCAGTCTGACATTACCACTGGGCTCTAAGGCAACAGTCTTATGACTTCTTTCTTCTTTTTCTATCATCTGAACATCTTAGGCTCTAGATAGCAAATACGTAGTCTTAGGCTGTGCACTGTATGTCTGCACTGTCCTTCCATATTGCTTACTAGGATGCTGTAGCAGAATGGCCATCATATATGATGAGCAGTGAGATGCAATGAACAAAGACTGCATTATTTAAAAAGGAAAAAGAAGATGAAGAATAATTAGGAGTAAGTCAGCACTTTCTGCTGAGGTGATAAGAAAAGAGATTCATTAAATCTATGTATATATGTATTTGCTTTATAAAATGTAATTTAAAATATCACACCTAGATGTAAAATCTGTGAGAACAAAGGCCTTGGCTCAGAAGTACACTGCGTGTTATGGACCAGTTGGCTCAGTGTCTACATCATATTTATCAGTAAACAAGTCAATAAATATTTGTGTTAAGTAGAGTGGATGCAGGAATGCTGTGCCATCTGAGGATTCTTGGTTCCACAGAAAGAAAATGGAGAGGTTGATGGTTTTTCCTTAAGAGAAGTAGAATAAATAGCAATGCCTTCTGTAGTCTCTCTCTCTCTCTCTCTCTCTCTCTCTCTCTCTCTCTCTCTCTCTCTCTCTCTCTCTCTCTCTCTCTCTCTCTGTGTGTGTGTGTGTGTGTGTGTGTGTGTGTGTAAAGAATCAGTACTTAGAAGTTGCTTATGATTCTCTTAAATTGTCTCCTATTAGGACATAACTGTTCTGTTCTGGATTATTTTATCCTAATGGGTATTAGCTCCAAACTCGCTTTTTAAATTTCTGAGGTTCATAGTCATGTTAAGCTACTTTATGGTATAATTTAAGATAGTCCATAAAAATTGCGATTCTAAATGTGTACAGAAACCTAGATTGCAGAAGGATGCACTTAATCAGGCCAGCCTGATCATTCAGAATTGCAGAAAGTGTATGAAAATGTCATCCTGTATTGGATATTGGCTTGATTTGCTCAGGGGAATGGGAATAAACTAAGTAAGTGATTTCTCCAAAGGGGAGCTCTTGAGTTGATCAGAGGAGATAAAAGTCCCGAGAATAATAGTGATCGTGTCACATAAAGCAAAATGAAGTGAAACCATGCACCCAAGGCAGAATGCAGAATACTGTGATGGGGCTCTGTGCTGTTTGGTTTAAGACTCATAGCTGCCTCGTAAAAGGGACGCCTCGGCAGAGATGCTTTCTATTTCTGCGTGCAATTTAAATCTTCTCATGAAGTTCTATTTATTTCAAAAGTGCTGCAGTTGGGAATTTATCTTTTTCTATAAAAACACACACATCCACCCCTAGACATGTCATATTCAAACTGTTGAAAGATTAAAAATACAGAGAATATCTGGAAAGCAAGCAGAGGAAAAGATAAATGGGACTCAGAGAAAAATGAATAACTGCGTTTGCTAATCAAAAGCCAGGCCAGGCAGAAGAAAATTAAGCACAGCCTTAAAGGGCTTAAATAATTAAATCCAACAAGGGGATCATTCAAAAACAAAATGAAAACTCCACCTTAATATGTAGCCATTAAGTGACTGGATAAATATTTTTCCTATTTTTCTGGTCTCATGTGGGGTGTCTTTCAATACAGCATATGAACATGAAGTCGTCCTGCCATCTTAACTAAAAATGTATTCTCACTCTATTAAAACACCAATGTTCATATCTTTTTCTTCTCATTCACAACATATAAAGTATTACTAGATACCCTGGCATCAAGATGGAACTAAATGACAGGTTCTTTTCGAGCAAATAATAATGATATTGATATTGATGTTGACTTTAAGGGCAATGTAGTTAAAGATATGTGTGCTTTTTTGCTCTTCATTCTGCGATTTGAAGCAAAGGAGGACACATCAAGAAAGAGCCCAGCCTTCCTGAGCAATTTTATGTGTCTTCACTTCTCCTGTGCACTTCAGTTACAAGTTTTACTCTACTGAGACAATGAGTTGAGAGATTGTTAAGCATCATAGGTACTGGACTCTGGCTACAAACACTATTTTTCACATCTAGCCTCTGTTCAGATTCATGACACCTTCAAATTCTTTTTTTTTAATTTTAAAAACAATATTATTTCTACATACCAATCCTAGTTCCCTCTCCCTGCAACTTTAAATTCTAAAAGTCCAGAATCAATGTGCTGTTTTCTAAATCTTTTTAAATTCATTTTAAAAAGACATATCTTTTCTTATTTTACGTGCCAAATCCATTTCCCACTCCCTCCCCCTCCTCCTCCTCCTCCCTCCATCATACCCCTTATTCCAATCCTCATCTACTCCTCAGAGAGGGTAAGGCTTCCCATGGGGAGTCAACAAAGTCTACCACATTGCTTTGAGACAGGACAAAGGCCCTCACTATCATATCTAGGCTGAGCAAGGTATCCTTCCAGAAGAATGGGCTCAAAAAGCCAGTACAAGCAGTAAGGATAAACCTTGGTCTCTCTGCCAGTGGCCCCACAGTCTGTCCCAGCCATACGACTGTCACCCACATCCAGAGCGCCTAGCTTGGTCCTATGCTGGTTCCCTTGCTGTCAGGTCAGAGAAGGAAGACTTCCATTAATTAGCTCAGGTAAGCTGTTTCAGTGGGTAACCCTGTCATGGTTCTTGACCTCTTTTCTCGTATTCTCACTCCTCTCTCTCTTCAAGATTGAGGAACAAAAAATAGTGAATTTCTGGCTATTGAAGATGTAAGTTTTGAGATACTTCTTAGAGCAATACGCTCACAGGTAAAGGACAGCTGTGGGCTGGGAACACTGAGATTTCTGTGTCCTGGATTTGTAGGTAATATAAGAATCATTTATAATTTTTAGTTAATGATAGAATATTTAATTAATAATAGACTTTTGGGGAAGTGATGCACTTGTGATGTGAGCTTTCAAAATTCAGAATTGGTTTTACTGTAGCTATTCTTTTTAAGCAAAGTATTGCTTATTAAATAGAACCACTGCATAGTAGGACCCTGCAGTGCTTCAGGCTGCTAAATATGGAGACGATTTGCACATACAACAAGGATGAAACTGAATCGCACAGGATCACGAATTCTGTGGAGACATATTCTCCCAAATTCCCACTGGAGAGCCACAAAACAACCTATCAAAACTTAAATTTTGATTCCAATTTTATAAGTAAATTAGAGGAAATACCTAAAGAAAAGTAATTAAGTTGCACAAGTAAAATGTGTTGGCCAGAGTCTCACAGCACAGACCAGCAATAACAACCCCAGTGTTCTCAGTGCTTCCTAAAACAACAAAGACATTTTATTACCTTATTGATTGATTTTGTGTACATGTATGATTGTGCATGTATATATGTGTGCACGCGCATACATGTATAATTCTGTGTGTGTGCATGCACAGACAGGTGTACATGTTTGTATACTTATATGTCACAACCCAAGTGCAGATGTCAGAGAAGAAATTTTAGGAGTCAGTTTTCTCTTTCTCCCGTGTGGGTCTCAGAAATTCAACTCAGATTATGAGGCTTGGGGCAAGTGTTCTCACCTGCTGAGTCATCTCTCCAGCTCTGGATGTTTATTTTCCCCTCTAATATGACTGCCTTGGAGGATGTTTAATATTGGAGGGAAGGTGTGTCCCAAGAGCTATTACCTAGAAAATATAAGGTAAAGAATTGTTTTTCTAAAGATGAAAATATGGGATTTATATGGAATTCTACACTTGAAAGTAGTTTTTATAAATAATATCATTACAAGAACACTTTTTTGGTCTGGTTTTCATAGACGGGTCTGTTATATAGTAAGTGTTGCAGGAAAATCTCCCTCAGATTCAGGGAATGTAAACAATTTTACATAATTTTTATCATGTTTGATCTTTGTAGGTAATAATTACTGGTGAAATGATGGGAGGTAAGACCCATTGATAAAACTGTCTTACTACTAATAAAAATCATAAAAATTTCAATGTGTCCTCATGTCTTCTTAATGTTATCCACTTACTTACATAAAGTCCACAGGCTTTTGGAGTTTCTGTTGAGAGACAAAGAAGATAAGGGTGTTGTCTCTGAAAGGACTAAGAGAACACACTGAAGGCAAGATGTCTTGTCCTAGTGTTAACTATGATGGGAAATCTGTCAGGAAAAGAATGTGGAAATGCAGAGTTTCAGTTTCTTCGTAAGAAGTTTATATTACATCCACTATAGGAATGGCAATTTTACTACATTACCCCAAGGGAATATAATAATTATTAAATATGCCATGATTTTAAAACTCACTGACCTTGATTCTAGGAGTCAACATATTAGGAAAGAAATATTTTGCTTAAATATGCACTGGTTATTAACTGTATGTGTTTTAGAAGGCAGCTATGTGTGAGGATTTTGCTCACCAAATTATTAGAAGCTACAACAAAATGGAAGAGAAAACCACAAAGCAATCTGAGATGTAAGCAGATAACACTTTCAGCAAACCCCGTGCAGAGAATAAGAAACAGCAAATGGTTAACATTTCAACACAGTTCCAGATTTGGGAGTTGCCACCAGCACAGCTTAATCTTGCAGAATAAACAGACTTTGAGTTTCAGATAATTATGCAAGGTGAACACATCTATTTCTGACCTATTTATTCTGTCCCACAGTGCAATTGGTTGAGCTAATACAACACGTAATACATTTGTATGGATCTGAAATCAGCTTTGACATCTTCTCATTGAAGTTCTCTAAGTTATGCTGAGATCACTGCATAGATTCTTTTGAATGTACATTTCTGTAGAAATCTTACTGAAATCCGTAAATAAGCCTTTTAAGATTTTGGTTGGGCTTGAAACAAATCTTTAGATCATGTTGAACCTTCAACCCTCTGAGTCTGAACAACTCTTCATCGGCTGTTCCTGCATAATTGCTTTTCATGTGATTACTTTGAGAGTAGCACTTTTACATACTTTCTAATATTGTGTTGTGTGTGTCATGTTTTTATCCTTTGCAAACAGAATAATTTTTATTCATATATAATTTTTATTCAGGTTTGAAAATGTTATTGGTACATTGTCTTCCCAATGACTATTAAAATCATTATAATGACTTTAGTAGGCCATGAAATAGCTCTATAGACCAGGCTGTCCTTGTACTTATTGTGGTCCTTCTGCCTCTGCCCTTAAGTACTAGGGTTAGAGGTGTGCACCACCCACCTAGTCATTCTGTTTTCTATGTCAATCAGATACATTCCTTCTCAAAGTAATAGCTATATTCATGTTTTCTCAAAATGTGCATCTAAGTTAGCTCCTTGCCTTGTCTAAGGTCTCCATAACTGTTAAATGGAAGTTTCTTTTATTCCCAGCTTTAAATTCTTATCATAAAATAGATTCTGAATTTTACCAGATGTAGTGAAAGAACTGATATTATTTTTTCATTTGTTTTGTGTTATAAAGTTAAATTTTTTTTAAATTTTTAAGTGTTAAGTAACTCTCATACTAATAGAGCACAGCTTGCACTGGGTTATGCTATTCATTTTTCTATGTTTTTATGGTTTTGCTATGGTATTTTGCTTCAAATTTTTGTACCTGTGAGACAGTTAATTCTTCAGATTTTCCTCTTACATCATTTTTAGGCTTTGGTGTGAAGATTTTCTCAGCATGTTAACATGACCATTTAGAAATATAGTCTACATTCCTAAGCACTTACAGACTTTAAAAATATTTAGTTTTTTGAAGGCAGAAGTCACAAAATAATCCCACACCAGTTCATAATTATGAATAATAAAAAATTATTTAGGGGAAACTTATAGATCCGTGTCCTAGATAACAGTCCTCTGCATGAACAGGAACAGGAACAGAGTCCAGCAGCCTGAAGCGAGAGCTGGGAGCAAGAGAGTGAGCATGCACTTTACAGCTGCATTTACAGTATAAGAGACCACGCCCATGTGGGCTGGTATCTTAAAGGTTATTGGCTGAAGGAGCAAAAAAAGTTCCCACAGCAGTTTTTCAAGTCTACTTTTATATATTCAAGATCACATCCAAAATTTATTTATTTTTAAATTATTTTGAAATTTCTATGTAATATAGTCTATAATATAAGCTTTACAAGAATATCAATGAAGGTGAATTCCTCTGCTATGTAAAGGCTCTGTGTGTTGGCTGTTACATAAAATATGGATTTTTTGTTTAGAAAAATTTACTGAACCACAGACACAAAAACAGAAACACAAAATGTCTTTCTTTTCTCTTTTTTAAAATTGTTTTCATTGTACTATACACTTTTCTTTGCTCTCCTCTCTCCCCTCTCCTTTCTACCCTCTCCTGTTACTCCACACTCCCAATTTACTTAGGAGGTCTTATCTTTTTCTCTTTCTTATTTAGATCCATGCATATCTCTCCTAGGGTCCTCTGTGTTGTCTATGTTTTCTGGGGTTGTGGATTGTAGACTAGTTTTGCAGTATACATTTTAAAAAAATGAGTGATATTTTTATGTCTTTCATTATAATTGTATATTTGTATATTTTGATTTATTATTTCTATTCATTTTTGTTTTAACCTTTAACTAGTGCTTAAATATTTCAGAGTTCAGATATGTTTATCAATGATTAAATTATACTTGTAAAATACCCATTTTATTGATTTTTGTCTTAAAATCTATCATATGTCAATATAACTATATCATCACTGGGCTGACACTCAAAATGTCTTTTTTGTTTTCCATTTAAGTTTTCATGGTTTTTATATCTGAGGTATGTATATTTTAATATTTTGTTGATTTTCTTTAATATAGACAAGAAATCTCAGTTCTTTAATAAAGCTATATTTTTTGTAAATATAATTTATAAAGTATAATCTGATTATCGTTTCCCCCTTTACTCATTCAAGTTCTCCCTACCTTCTCTTCCATCCCATTTCACCCAATTTCTGTCTCTCTTTAGAAAAAGAAATAGGCATCCAAGGGATAATAATAATATGGAATATAATATAATAACATAAAGCAAAAATGAAAATATTAGAATAGGACAAAACAAGTAGAAGGAAAAGAGCCCAAGACAAGTTATAAGAAGGAGATTGAACCACAGTGAACTACCTGTTAGCACATTCAAGAGTCTCATTAAAACACAAAACCAGAATGTGTAATATATATGCAAAAATCATGTAGGGTAAAATAGAAGGAAGGATGCAAGGAAGCAAGGAAAAGGAAGGAAAAAAGGAAGGGAATAAAGGAAGAAGGAAGAAAGAAAGGAAAAGGAAGGAAGAAGAGAATTAAAAGAACTAAAGGAAGAAAAAGAGTTAAAGAAAGAAAAATGAAAGAAAGAAAGAAAGAAAGAAAGAAAGAAAGAAAGAAAGAAAGAAAGAAAGAAAGAAAGAAAAGAAAAGACAGAGAGAGAGGGGGTGGGAGGGAGGGAGGGAGGGAGGGAGAGAGAGGGAGAGGGAGGGGGAGAGGGAGAGGAAGCTGGGTTGTTTTTCTCCTTTGGTAGAATGCAAAGTAACTTCTGGAACCCAGACTATTAGCCATTAGGGGTAAAGGCTCTATGTAGGCACCAGCTCAACTTCTCCATATTCAAATAATTTGTTGTAGATATTATTTTCAATAGGGCCTTGCCATCAGTTTGAAAAGATCAACCTATAGCCTTTGCAACAGCCTGGGTTGTTTGGGGGTTCCCATGTGCCCCCATAGCCAACAACTCCATTAAATGTAACCCACTGACAGTACTGAAAGATCATTTTGTATTGAGAATTACCCAGCTGGGACTCTGTTCTCCCCTAATCCATCACTATCCCCAATATTTGAGGACTTAATTTAGATTTCCTTCATACTTTGTTATAGAATATTACTTCAACTGTGTAGAGATGTATTACATTTGTTTATGTTGCAGAATATTATTTTAATTATATAAAGATGTGGTATATTTGTTTATGATACATTTGTTTAATTATTTAAAGATGTGATGCTGTTTCACCTTGCCTGCCTAGGGTACCTGAATGGTCTAATAACAAAATGAATGGCCAATAGTTAGGCATTGGGGTAGGCAAGGATGGTGGGCATAGAGAATAAATAGTGGGAGGAATCTAGGAAGAAGTGAGAATAATGGATAAAGAAGTGAGATGCCAGGGCCCAGCTAGGCAGCCACCTGCCAGTCAGACACAGGAGACAGAGAAGAACAGGCTGGGCAGTATGAGACAGATCATAGATTAATAAAAATGGGTAAATTTAAGTTAGAAGAGCTAGTGGGACAAGCCTAAGCTAAGGTTAAACTTTCATAATTAATAAATATCCATGTCATTTATCTTAATAAGTACTTATATTAATAAATCTCCATGTGAACTGGTTGCCCAAAGAAAAATCTGACTACAGTGCATGTATATAATTTAGGAAGCCTCTACTGTGTTAGGTCCTATAATATAGTCCTTGCTGGCCTAGAAAACACTGTAGCAGCAACCCTTGAGACTTAGTAAGGATTGTGCTGTAACAATCTTTGACAGCCTACTCATGGTCTACTTACCTTTGGTTTTCAGTAAAACTCAGGACAGAAGCTCTGTCCTCTAGAGTGTCCTTAAATTTGCATTTTGTTTCAGAACATTGTAGAGAATCCTGACTTCTCTCAGGAGCTTGTTTGAAGGCTTCATGTTCTGTAACATTCTTGCCTTGAGTTAGCCTGGCCATGTCCTCTGAGTCTTCAACCAAAGGCTACTTGATCTCCTAAGAGTAGTCTACTTCTGTGAAGGATTCAGGATACTTTGATTCCTGTGCATGCTCAGAACTGAAAAAAGAAAATCTTCAGAGTGTAAAGCTGGCTTTAAAGTAACCTTCGATGTTTTTGTTGTTGTTGTTTCTAGTAGATTGTCAGCTGTTTATTAGAGATGGAAATGCCTTCACGTGTGTTCTATTGTTCAATATGGTTTTGATGTTCCTACATCTTTTGTGTTTTCATATGAATTTTAAGACCTCTTTTCTTTCATTTTCTACGAAGAATTGTAAAGTAATTTTGATGAGAATTGCACCAAAATTTGTAGATTGTCTTATTGTAATGCCCATTTTCACAATATTAATTCTACCGAACCACAAGCATTGTAGGTCTTTTTGGCCTCTGGTATCCTCTTCTATTTCCTTCTTCTGTGTCTTAAAGATTTTAATATATAACATAACTCTCTTGGTCAGATTTATTTCAATATATTTAAAAGCTATTTTGAATGGGATTGTTTCTTTGAATTCTTTCTTCATGGTTTTTTTTTTCATTTAAATATGTGAAGAAAAATGATTTTTGTGTGTTTTTGTTTTGCTACTTCTTAGATTGTGTTTATCTGTTATATGGTTGTCTTTGTGGAGTATATAAAAACTTTTATGTATAGAATCATGCTATATTCAAGTAAGACTTCTTTCTTTCTGTATCTTCGTCCGCTTTTCTTGTCTTCTTGTCCTAGCTAAGAGTTAAAACACTATATTCAACAGGAGTATAAAGACTCAACATCCTTTTGTCTCTGGTCTTAATGGGAATACACTGAATCTGACTCCACTTAACATGATGTTGGCTGGGCCTTGTTGAACATTAATTTTTTATACTGGTATGTGTTCCCCTTGTCAGTAGATTCTCCAGTAATTTAGTCTTGAAGGGAAGTTAGATTTTGCCAGAAGCTTTTCCTGCTTCTATTAGGGTGATATGTGGTCTCTGTCCTTCTGTCTATTTGCAATAGATTATACTTTTAATTTACACTTTTGTATCTGAGATGGTTTACTTGATCTTAGTGCATGCTGGTTTTCATGTGTTCTTGAATTATTTTTGCAAGTATTTTATTGAATTTTTTCTTTCTGTGTTTGACAAGGAAATAATCTTACAATCTTCTTATTTTGTTGGAAATTTTACTGGTTTTAGTTTCAGGATAATATAACATAGTAAAAGGAATTTCAATGTTTTCATTTGTTTTCCATTTTATGGAATAAATTAAGGAATATTTAGTGCTAGTTCTTCATTGAAGTGTACTGAATCCATCTGAACCTCACATTTTATACTGCTTTTATTTCATTGATTATTGTGGGTATTTAATTTTGATAGGTCATATGCATCTAGAAACTCCTACCTCCTCTGCAATGTTGAGTTTAGTAATACATGTTTTTCAGTATGCCATTGTGATCTTTCACTTTTCCCAGTGTCTGTTATAATGTCTCCCCTTTCATCTCTAATGTTATTAATTCAGACCTTCTCTTTTGATTGATTTGGCCAAATATTTGTTAGTGTTGTTAATCTTTTCAAAGAACCAGTTCTTCATTTGATTAATTATCTGCATATTTCCTTCATCTCTCTTTCATTAATTTTAATCCTGATTTTCATTATCTCTTGCCATCTATTACGTTGAGCTGTCATTTGTTCTTGTCTATCCAAGACCTTTAAGTACATCATTAAGCTATTAATTTGAGGTTTCCCTAATTCTTTGATGTGAACTTAGTGCTGTAAAGCACTAAGGACCTAGTGCTTAGAAGAACCTTCACTGTGTGCCATAGTATTGAATATGGTGTGTTTTCATTTTCATTCATACCTAGGAAACTTTAATTTCCTCTTACTTTTTTCCTTAGCCTAAGATTCTTTCACTAAGTGGTTTAATCTCCTTGAGTTTGTGAATTCTCTGCAGTTTCTATTGCTGTTGATATCTAGCTCTCTTCCACTACGATCAGGTAGAATACAGAATTACATTTCAGTTTTCCTATATTTTGTTGAGACTTTCCTTGTGTCCAAATGTGTAGATGATATTGACATATCATAACCCTAGTTAAAAATATACATGATAAGAAGCAACTAAATACCACCATATAATTCTGAGAGAATAGATCAGGGTTATTTTTAATATATCCAAATTTTCAAATAGAAACAAACTAATAAGAAAACTGAAAAAGATACAAAAGATGACATATATACCTATATTCAGATAAGTATCAAGGCATTCAAGAATGTGGAATTAAGCAGTAAGACAAAATATTTCACCATGTGAACATATTTTCCTGTTTGAATAAGGGTCCCACATGTATTCTGTTGTCCCTGTTTTATACTCCATAGCTCTTAGATATGCTTTGCTTTGGATAATGACTCATAGTGTCTTTGTTGGCATTGGAACAACATGTGAATACTTAAATACCAAAAGATCTCAGACAATAGAGTATGATGGAGTGTTTGTGATGAGCTGAATGTATGACCTGCAAAAACAATTCACAGTCCACTAAAAAATTCACATTAGCCACTGAATTATGTGAAGTAGACTTCAATCTTCAGTTGCCTTTTTATAGCTGTAGAGTTAAAAGGGAATTTACTTAATTGTTTGTGGAATGAAAATGTATATAGCAAATATTCACTCATTTTTCATCTGAGACTAGCTTTTCAAATAAGTCAGCATCTGGTAACCCTAACAAGGACAGTCCAAAATAAAGCATCTACATATATACACACAGTATCACTGAGAATATTGCCTATATTATTTTTTTACAACAGAAGAAACTTGGCATCCCCAAAGACACTTACCAGTAATAAAACTGGCTTATTAAAATGTGATTAATCCATATTCTGGAAGAAAATAGATGATGAGATGAAATAAATCCATTTGTACCAACATTTAATGAGTTTTTAAAATAAATTGCAAAATTAAAAAGGCAACATGAAATTATTAAAATGTTTGATTGTTTTAAATCTAAAACATTACTATACTTTCCTAATAGTGTCTAGGTATATACAATAGACCCGTATCTATGCTTCCTTCTTATAACAGCAATGTTGACAGTTTTATATTAAATTTATGTTTAGACATTTGTACAATTGAAAATTTATACTGTAAATAATTATTTAAAGAAATAAAAGTAGTGTATGACTATCTACATTACCTAATTTTGTAGGTATTATGATTATCACTTTAATTCTTTTGAAA
The DNA here is from genome assembly GCF_903992535.2 of Arvicola amphibius. Lineage (NCBI taxonomy): Eukaryota > Metazoa > Chordata > Mammalia > Rodentia > Cricetidae > Arvicola > Arvicola amphibius. The sequence continues at coordinate 126,538,804 of NC_052051.1, read as the reverse complement.
TACATAAAAATAAAAATATCCCTAAAAGGCAAGAGTATATTTACTAAACACTTTTATAATTGGTGAATAGAAAACTAAAATTGAGAAACTGAGGAGCAATTTCAATTCCATAACTTTAATTTATTGACACGTGTTAGACAGCCTTTAGGAATCAAAAACACACATGCATGTGCACACACACATACATGAACAAATATATATGTATATATACATATATATGTATATCATGTGCTATATACAATGGCCCTACTCAAAAAAAGAAATGAATTTACAGTAAAATTTAATACATCAAAACAAAAATAACCTAACAGAGAAAAAGACAGTACAAATAAATAGTACAGTACGTAATATATCTTATGTTTATAGAAGATTAAAGAAAAAACAATACAGAATTAAATCTGTCATTCTTTATGAATGAAAGGCATAGGTTTAAACCAACATTATGATGTCTTACTGGAAAATGAAGATTTGTTGGCATAATATAGATACTGTCACAGTAAAACTCACGTTTTCCTGACTACAGATGGTTGGAATATATGGTTTACATCCTAATTTCATATGACTAGCTTAGTACAAATTTAATACTAAAGACTAATTTCTTGCTCACTAGTCATGTTAACATCTTAGTTTATTGGAGGAGAGAGCTTGGATTAATAACTTTGTTCTTCCTGACTGTCAGGAAGTGTGGTGATCTGAATAGGATTGACCCCCAAAATCTCACGTGTCTGAATACTTAGTCACATGGAAGGGCACCATTCAGAGGTGGAGCCTTGATGAAGTAGGTGTGTGACCTTGTTTGAGGAAGTGTCACTGGGAACAGAATTTGAGGTTTCAGATACTCCAGCCAGGCCCAGCGCCACTGTCTCTTCCTGATGCCTGTGAATTCAGATGTAAAACTCTTCAGCTACCTCTCCAGCATGATGACTGCCTGTGTGGCACCATGCTACCCACTGATGTCAATGGGCTATACCTTTGAACCTGTAAGCAAGCCCCAATTAAATGCTTACCTTTGCCAGAGCTGTTGTGGTTATGGTTTTCTCTTCACAGCAATTGAACTGTAATTAAGATAGTGAGTTTCTAATTGAAAAGAAAACTGAAGAGAGTTCTTGAAGCAATATGTCTGCCAGTAAAGCACTTCATGTACATGTTTCTCTCTGTGTGGTTATATTTTTGTTTTGTTCTCTCTCTCTCTCTCTCTCTCTCTCTCTCTCTCTCTCTCTCTCTCTCTCTCTCTCTCTCTCTCTCTCTCTGTGTGTGTGTGGGGGGGGTTATGTATGTGTGTATGTGATGCGTAGGTCACAGCAGAACATTACAACCCTCTATAATCACTAACTTACTGACTTGAGACAGTGTCCGACATCACCAGAAGCTATTTCTGCTTGGCTACTTTGTTGGCTAGAGAGCACGCCAATCTTCCTCATCCCAACCTCAGGGGCTAAAAAGCAGGTATTGCCTTGCCCAACTTTTATTTTGGTACTGAGAATTTTATCCAAAGCTCTCATGCATTCAGAGTAATCTCTCTTACTCACTAAGCAATCTCTGGAATACCATATCTTTTTTCTTTTTACTTATTTATTTACTTATTAAAAATTTCCACCTCCTCCCATCCTCCAATTTCCCTCCCGCTCCCCTCTTCCCCTCCCCTTGCTCTCCAGTCCTAAGAGAAGTCAGGGTGCCCTACCCTGTGGGAAGTCCAAGACCCCCCCCATCCAGGTCTAGGAAGGTGTGCATCCAAAAAGCCAGTAAATGCGGTAGAATCAAAATCTGGTGTCATTATCATTGGCTTCTCAGTCCACCCTCATTGTCAGCCACATTCAGAGAGTCCAGTTTGATCACATGCTCGTTCAGTCCCAGTCCATCTGGCCTTGGTGAGCTCCCCTCACATTCCTGACTTCCTTCAGAACACCGTATCTTAAAATGGATAATTTGTAGCATTATATTTTAATATGACCCAAGGGTGATGCTGGCTAGCCTCATACATGCCATATTTTGTTTCCCCTGCCACATCGTTCTTGTTATGCTATTTTCTTGAGAAGAAACAGATGATGAGTGATTGTCATGTTGAGGCTGAGGAGATTTAGACGTTCTCTGTAAGTCAGCATAACAAGTTGTCATTTTGCCAAAACGTCTCATCTCTTATCACTCACTCATAGGACTCGGAATCATCTGAGCTGGAGCTCCTTCGGGCTGCAAGGCTCTCTGATTTATTAGGGTCTTTTGTTAATAGCTATGTGACTTGACAGAAGAACAAGTGCTTTTTCATGAAGCTTGAAAGGGTCAGTCTGGCAACGCACACCTATTTTTCAGAGTGACAACTCAAAGATTGTAGGATTTGCTTCCTGTGTGAAAATCACAATTTTCCTTTTTTTTTTTTTTTTTTTTTTTTTGCTACCTCCACACGACAGAAGACTGACATGGACCGGGCTGTGCAGATTGATTATGGCTGCTACTATCAAAATTCTAATAGAAAGGACTGAGGGTAGCCAGTGCATCAATGGCACACAATAGCTGTGGTACCTCGTTACGAATTGAAATGCACCCATTATCATCGTTTTAATCAACAGTGAAATGTTCTTTGCCCTGTGTGTAAGGAAATGATTAAAATTTGAGACTTTACTGTTTATTATCTTTCTTTTACATTCATTTATAATGAGAGCTGAGTCTGAGTCTCCAGTCACATGAGCAAAGCTCTCATACCCTCTTCCTGAGAGACTAAGAAAGACAGAAAAATGGTTGAGATTTTATGCACAAGAACTGAGAGGAAACAATTCTAGTTGGATGAGAGGCCATTGATACTGTGGTAAAGTCAGGCTGCTCAGCAATGATTGGTTCAAATTTAGAAAGAAGTCAATGCTTTCATTTATTTCTCTTGAGCATTTTAGCAACCATGTGTTTTTATCTAGTGGTGATGTCAAAGAATAGAGGCTTTGATTACACAGAAACTGAGTTTTCACAAAAGGTACAGAACAAAAAAACATTTTTGTGGCTTTCTTCTATTGCTATAGGAAGCATTGGGTCTGTACCCTCAGTCCAAAGTTGTGACAACCTATATTCAAGATCCCCAAATGCTGAGGTGAATGGAAGTTATCAAACAGAAAGACATCCCTGGTGGCCTCTCACCTTCTGCCTGATACCCAGTTTCCCTCTTCCTTGTTGTTAAGAGAACCACCTTAGGACAAATGGATTCTGTTTTCATAGACATGTTTCTGTGGTTCTGCCATTCCTCCTTCCCTTTCTGTTTGCTCTGAACACCTAAATGTTGTCAGTGTTTCTGTGGGTCCACTGAAGGAAGCGGTGATGATGCTTTGGCTTGTCAGAGGAATATGCGTCATCTTCAGTGCGGTATAAACCTGAAGGAAATATCTTTATGTGGTTTTCATGTTTGTTTGGGGTTTATTGCAACTGTACCTTCCTCTGTAACTCAGACTGTACTGGAGCCAATGATGATCCTTTGGTCTTAGCATCCGCAGTGCTGGAATTACAGCTAGATGCCTCCCTACCCACCTTAGGAACTATTAAGTTAGAAATACAAACACATGAAGGTAGTGAAATTGTAGCTTATATGAAGTATTTTTTGAGATTTTTTTTTCAGATTCAAAATATTTGACGGATTTGTGAACTGATTGAATTCCAAATGCCAGTGAACTGAGTTGCATCCTGGTGAAGTTGCATTGCTCAAATTAAGACCACTATACACTTTCTATTAATACTATTTTATTTATAGGTTTGGATGAGTAGCTCTTTAAATTTCCAAAATAAACCAGAGTGATATGAGGTGAATGAATGTGTCCCCCGACACTATGTCTAAAAATAATGGGAGTATTTTAATCTACCAAGAAGACCATTTAGGATAAGCAGGACCTGAGCTTTTCTTCCTGACTACTTTGTCGAGGGAACTGGTTTAATAGAGCAATGATTAGATTCTGTCATCTTTGCTTAACACTGATGCAAAAGTAAAATAGCAAAAATGTTCATTGGTATCTGAATTTCCTTACGTTTAAAAGTAATGCTCTTGTCGATTTACTTTATATTCTTATGGCAAATAGCCATGCCTTAAAAATAAATAGATAAATTTACAAAATTTAAACCCAAAGTTCTTAACAGTGTATCAGAGATATGAGATATTCTAGGTTTAACATATCCGAGAAACACAAGCGCCTTGGTGCATCTGTATGGGGTTTTTTTAATACATTTATCAGTGATCAGACTTAGAGCTTGGGCAGTGGTGGGATAAGTTCTATTTCTGCATAAACCTCAGTGGCATTTAACTCTTCTTTCTCAGCTGCAATTTAGACAGGTGTTCTTTTTTATATAAAATATGCAGATTTCCAGGCTGCGTTCCAGACCAATTATGTCAGAATTTGCTGAGCAACGCTGCTCAGGCAGTGATAACACCTCTTGTCAACTAAATCTAAATTTCAGAATTGTTGAATTGAATTATCTTTTACTTATGGTTAGGAAATTCTGATTAATGGTCTCAAGTCTTTATTACTATGAAAATTTTCACTAGTCCTTTCTCTGCTTGCAGTGACGGAGCACCTAAAATCTAGTAAAGAGTGCACACTGGTAACTGCTGTATAAGATTAGACATTAGGTCAGTGCTTTCTCATTAGCCTCGGACAACTCTCCTCTGGCCTCTCATCTTTCATTTATGAATATTATAAAACTAAAGGAATTTTCTGAGCCAAACGTGTGTGTACTGATGATTTTACTAATAAACACCTGAACCAAGACAGTATTAAATAATTCAGTTTCCCCATAAATCTGTAAGTTTATTATACATAGCTTAAAGACAATGGAAAAGATCCTAGAAAATTACACAAAATTTCCTTATGACATATCAGAAAATCAAACACTCTCAAAATGCATTCTATAATCTGTTAGCAGATTACTATATATTTTGGGATATTTGAGAAATTAATATTGAAATTCAAACAATATTTTTTATTTTTTTCAAGACTCTTCAGTGGCAACCAATGAGAGCGTAGTAGTTCCTTTGTTGATATTAGTCATATTAGCTTAGAGAGCAAGCATTGAAATCTCAGATTGTCTATTGTGTTATATGCATACATACATAAATGTACATCCTCAAAAATTTCGAGTATGCGCAGTACCAAATATATAATCCGTATATCCAGTAAAAGCTGAAAATTGCAGTTGTTTTAAAACTGAGTAAACACTCCATGACAGTAGTAGCAGAGCCTTGAGCCAAACACAGGGCACATCGACACAGAATTTCATGAGTACCTGTTTACAAACTATGCAGTATCCTTCCCTGTGCGAAGGCTGAAGAGGGTACAAAGAGGAGGTAAATGTCTATTTCTAGTGCTTACTGACTGCAACATGACCATGATATTACAAGAGAACATACTTAATGGTGATACTCTAGATTGTATCTAAAAATTGTAGAAAATTGGAGGGAAGAATAAGCGTGAGAAATGATGGACAGCCTGGAAAATGTTTCTTTAGAGGACAGTGTAACAAGGAACTTATCATTGCTGAATTCCATTACTGAATAATGAAACACTACAGAAATGCTCTGGCAAATAGGAAGCCCTGTTTAAATAATTTAGAAATGATAAAACTGGTCCTCTTCTACTTCAAAGTTTAGAAAGTATTTTTAGTTCGAGTATGCTGTTAAATGAAGATAATGTTTCTTATCTCGTATAACCATTTTATAATTTATTTTCCTTTTTAAAACAAATGCCATTCTTTTGCAAATGTTTGAATAGAAATGCAATGTTTTTAAGAATTACTGTGGATTATGTTTATTTTATTATAATTTATATATATTAACTGGGTCACTTGAATATGGTGTATTTTTGTGTTGGTCTTGCTTTGGGCTGTGATACCTCAGTGGAAACCATAAAGGATTACCAAATTTTAAAGATCAATGTTGTATGTTTATTGCAATATGGTTCTAAAAACTCTTCATGTAAGTCAGAAATGGTTGAAAATTGGCTGATTGATATGGAGCATTTCTTTGTGCTCATAGCTTATAATTCCTTAAGGTCTGTTACCCATGAACTTCATTTTCTTGGTCACTTCTGGCTGATAGAAAAAGTGACCTAGACTAGGAAGTCACAAGCTACACACAGCAGAAGCCTATTTCTCTGTCTTGCAATGAAAAGCTGGGATTCGGTTACTCTGTCACTCAAGTTATTGATAAAATACCTGATAGTATTTTATTTTCTGTGTGCTCTACTGTATTTATGTGCTACATCCAGCCTGCCTCCAGTGACTTGAATTAACTGGGGCAGCTAAAGGAAGAAGAAAGGACAAACACAGACCCATGGAAAAGCTGGTATCATATGGACAGGGTTCTCTGATGAAGACATCACACCACCAGGTAGATCAGTGTGTTTACTATATGCAGTTGAAAAAGGGAGGCAGGGCGATTGCATACAGCTGAATAATGAGGCAGGATTATTGTACACTAGTAAACAATGAAGCAGATTCAGCTAGTCTCATTAGGAGCAGTCTCTACAGGAATTTTCTTCTCACCATTAATATCCTGGGGATCAGAACTCCCTTGGGAGCGAGTGAACCTTTCACATGAATCACCTAAGATCATCAGAAAACAAGGATATTTACATTATTCCACAGCAGTAGCAAAACTGCAGCTATGAAGTAGGGATGAAAATAACTTAATGGTTGAGGGTCACCACAATACGAGGAACTGTATGACTGTGTCACAGTATTAGGAAGGTTGAGAACCACTACACTAAAGCATTTAGTCTTGAAAGTGGCTAGAGGGCTCTACATCAGTGAAAAATCCTTCTGGATTTTGACATCTAAAAATGTTGAAAAGATGAGAGTATTCGAACACAAGTAAGAGAATAGTGAAGAAGACCTCGGAGTACAGTCGAAAACCTTAGCAGAAAGACGATAAAATCTAATTTGATTTTTGATGGAGAGGAGAGCATATTGAGGTTTAATTGAATTGGTGAACACATGCTGCTTTGACCCCCTTGTTACTGAGTTGGTCCTCAGTAACAGTTTAGGAAGAATCTTATTCCTTTATGACAGACACCTGCCTATCAGTCGCCTCCTTTAGCTAGTGAAGCAGAAGGTTCGGGCATAAGCGCATCATCCAATAGCGTTCTCTTAGAATGTGGCAGAATTAAGTGCTAGTAAAATGAAAAGCCAGTGCCATGTGGGCCAATGATTCCTCAGATTATTTTCTTTATTTCCAATTTTCCTAGCATTTCTGTCCTCCTTTCTTTCCTTTCACATTTAGCATCTCAACTCTACATCAGAGAGTGGAAATAGAGAGCTACAAAATTAATAAAACAATCAGTATGAATTAATCTAAAATAGGAAGGAAACGCGAAGTGGTTTAAATTCAAAACAGAGATTCTACGGAGCATCTGTGAAGAGGGGATGAGGCAAGGGGGACATGCTCGAGAAATGCTACATTGACTTGGAAGACCCTGGCATTATTGGGAAGATGTTTACAATATGATATTCCTCATCAATCAGTATTACTCTCAAAGAGCTTATTGTTTCACTATACTCACTGTATTACCCAGAGCCTATAACTATATTTTCACTTTCTTTCTTGACTTTTTACCTAGGGCATGTATGTAATACAGACTTTTCTTAAGGCATAAACTTTACATAATTAGGTAGCTTTGTACTGAGTCTGGTTTTAGCTATCTTTTTAAAGTGCATTTGGTATTTTCTTTGAGAGTGTATATATCAGTAGATAGGCCAGTTATATTTCCAAACACATTTCCCCTTTGTTTTTAATAAGGAATCATATACTCTGTCAATCAATCTCACCTCCAGTGTAATTAGAATTCTCCAACAAGCCTGGGTCTCAGCTGTAAACTGGAATGCCTCTAAGGACCTTCTAAACTAACAGATGTCTAAGAATCATGGAGAAGTATAACACTTGATCATTGGAGAAATACAAATATGGACGGGCTCTGTGGGAGCCTTCTCAGCTTGGTCGATCACCTTCCTGGACCTGGGGGGAGTTGGGAGGACCTTGGTCTTAGCATAGAGTGGGGAACCCTGATGGCTCCTTGGCCTTGAGAGGGAGGGAGGGGAGGTATGGGTGGAGGGGAGGGGAGGGAAGGGGGAGAAGGAGGGGAGGGAAGGGGGAGGAGGAAGGAAGGGAAGGGGGAGGAAAAAGCAGAATAAAAGAAAGGAAAAAAAATAAAAAAGAAAAAAAACAAAAAAAAAGAAAAAAAAAAAAAAAGAAATAAGACAAGGCTGTTCACTCTCTCCATACCTATTCAATATAGTAATGAAAGTTCCAGCTAGAGCAATAAGACAATAAAAGGAAATCAAGTGTATAAAATTGGAAAGGAAGAAGTCAAACTTTCGCTATTTAAAGATGATATCATAGTATACATAAGTATAGTAGCATTTCAATTGCATTTTAATAAATAAAGATTGCCTGGAGATCTGAGAGTAAAAAAAAAAAAAAATTACCATGGTGGAGCCTACAGCATACACATGACTGAGAGTCACCATTCTATGGGAACTATTTGATTTCACATTCTTTTGGTTTAAAATCTTGGGTTGAAGATTTTAAGGTCTTTGTCCAAGCTACATGGTCCTTTAAGAGTGGACATGAGCTTGTTTCTAACCTGAGAACAGAGAGAAAATTGCTATTCATATTTTAGTGAAGACTCTTCCCTTTAAACCAAAGGAAGTCAAGTTGGGGTGTAGCTCTTTGTCAGAGTCATTGTTTAATTGTGGGTACAGTTCTGGATTCAATCTCTAGTATAGCACAAAGGGAAGGGAGGATTAAGTATGAGAAAGAAGAGAATGAATGGCCAAGATACAGATTTAGTATCATGGCATTAGAAAACACACCAAAACTACAAATCTACCCTAAGACATAGTCATAAATTCAAATACATACTTTGTCCTTTATGATTATCATTTATTGGATATCAGGACGAACCTTTCTCTGTCCATCTGCTACAACACACAAATGAAACAGAGTGAAGAAAAAAATTAGGATTCTAGAAGCAGTGACTGGATCTTTCCATCTCTAACAAATTCAACTTCACAGTTAGCATTACATATTTCAAACTAACCAACTAGCTTCCTTACATTTGGGGCTCTCTTGAATTCCAACCTTGAGCTAACAGTTTGTTGTTCCTACTTTTGGGAATGAATTGCGTCCGTGACATCTTACCACGCATGTCTTCTTAACCATAATTTACCTGTGTGTATATGTATGTGAATTAAAGCAACCACTTCACTAACAGTTTTACTTATTTCCCTTAAGTTGTTCTTGTTGAAAATAATTTTCTTTTCAGAACACTTTTCTTTTATACCCCTTTGACCATTGCTCATAAAGGAAATTCTCTATATGCAGTTAAAGATAAAAGATGGCCACCACTGAGTCCTCACACATTGAGGTGTTAAGATGACTTGTACCCATGCATGTGTGTGAGAAATCATCTATCAAAGCCTATTTTGTAATGAAATGTTGAATATTCCATGTAATTTATCTAACACAGTACAGTGTGCAATATTGGTGTTTAGCCTCATGAGCGAATTGTTAACTGGGAACTGTGGCTTGCTGTAACTCAGGCATCTTAAGAGAGAGTCGTGTCTCATGTCATTAGGCTTGGTAAAGATCAAAATCTTTAAAAAAGTATGGCTTATACAAAAGTTTATTGTTTTTGACCATTATAAAGCAATCAATCTTCAGCCAGATGACTTTCAGTTCAAGACTGTATTCTGAAATATTGAGAAATGAATATTCCACCATAAAATTCTCTCACTGCAAAATGTATGCAATTAACTTCAGCATATCTGCATCTCTCATGTCTATCATCTATCTATACATTATTATCAAATTTATTTATGTAGCTATATAGTTTTGTTTTAGAAAAATTCCCAATGTTACAGTAATGCAAAAGAAATTAAAAGTAGTTCTCCCAGTATAGTTGATAAAGGTCATGTTTCATCATGAAAATTATATTGTGTTCCAAACTTCAGAGCAAAATACTTGGTACTTTTGAGCTGGGCAAACTCAGTCCAATAGTTTGTTCAAAATTATTGACAACTTACAGTGTAGTTGAGATCTTTGTTGGCACCAGATGAGGGAAATGTGGTTACAGTTCTGACGGTTGTTGGAGCCATTTATTCTGTTATTCTGCGGTCTGGCACCAGCGGCACGTGTGGATGAAAACAATAAGCAGTCATGTCCAGAAACTGTAAGCAGGGCTTCTGGCAGAGGTGGACAGCTGAGATGTCAGGTTTCCAAGGGCCAGGATGGCCATGGGCTCATCTGCCGCTTTCCTCACGTTCCTAAGGCAGCTGCAGTAGTTTGTAGTCAGTACTTCAGTTTGATGCGCAGTTAGTGGCGAAAACTATGACGTTGAATAAAGTCTCAGAAACAGCAATGGCTTTTCAGATGCTTAACTTATTTGGCTTCCCATGGTCAAAGCATTACTGCTCTAGCAATAGATGCATAGATCAGTGAAATTCTATTTTTTTATTTTAAAATTATTTTTTATCAAATTAAAAAAATCAGTACCTATATACATAAACATTTAGATTGGCTAGAAATGGTTACAGTGACGAGTATCATCAATCTTTAGATACATGTCTGGTCCCCCTTCCCAAAGCAATTCCTTGTAAGAACCTAGCTACACAGATGCAAACACACTTGTCTGAATGTTGGCTTGTTTTCCTATTGAATTTAATTTTTAGTAAAGTCTGGAAGTAAGAATAAAATGTATATTAAATTGTTTTCCTATAGATTTTAATTTGTTATGAACTCTGAAAGTGAAATTTAAAAAACATGTTACATTGTTTTCCTATAGATTTTAATTCTTAATAGTCTGAAAAGTAAAAATAAAATGCGCATTGTATTGTATTAGGTTTTTAACTTTAATGAAGTCTGAAAAATAAAAGTAAAATGTATTTTATTTCAGAAAAGATACATTAAAATACCTATGCTCAATCAGTTAGTCAAGTATCTAAAACAATATCATCAGAAAATATAAAAGAAGACTCAAATATAGCAGGTTATTAAAGAAAAGCTTCAAAATAATTGACAGTCTAATCTACAGAAGAGCAACGTCTTTTCTCTGTTCTGCTACTTTGGGGGTAAGAAAAGATACACTCACACTCCTTAGGCTAAGTCGTGTTATTTCTAGAAGACTGCTCATACTTTTTGGCGAAGTCTGCATGAAGAGGTCACCATCACTCATACTGAATGTTTCTTGATAGCACCTGCTCTGCCATGAACCTGTAACTAAAGATTTCAGGAGGGGGGCTGGAGAGATGGCTCAGTGGTTAAGAGCATTGCCTGCTCTTCCAAAGTTCCTGAGTTCAATTCCCAGCAACCACATGGTGGCTCACAACCATCTGTAATGAGATCTGGTTCCCTCTTCTGGCCTGCAGGCACACACACTGACAGAATATTGTGTACATAATAAATAAATAAATATTTAAAAAAGATTTCAGGGAACAGGCTGTCTTTTGTCCTCTGGATACAAGAAATACCCACAAACAGAAGCTGTTGTCTTGCCTAGAGCATCCTAAAGGCAGAGGGAAGCAGGGGGACAGCAATGGAGAAAACCTGTTTTATCACTATTGGCTGTGGAAGATCTATGAGTTTCTGAGGAAGCAAATGGATCTAACAGATAATAATAATATAATATAATAATAAATATTATAATAATATAATATTATAATAAATATAATAATAATTATAAATTATTATTTATAATGGACTGTCTTGATTAACTTATTATAAATCATCTGGTGATGAGAGGGTACCAGTCATGAAGGAATGTGAGATGCGTCAGTGGGAAAAGCAACTGAAGTTCTCTAGAGAGCAACTATACGACACAGGATAATGTTATAAACATTGTGAATTTGTCATGAAATGATGCAGGAGGGCCCACTTGTTCATCCCAGCCACCCAGAACCAAAATAACCACACAGAAACTGTATTAATTAAATCATTGTTTGGCCCATTAACTCTAGCTTCTTATTGGCTAACTCTTACATCTTAATTTAACACATTTCTATTAATCTGTTTATCTCCACAAGGTTGTGGCCTACCAGCAAAGTTTCTAACTGGTGTCTGTCACAGGCAGAGGATCCATGGCTTCTCTCTTTACCTCCGCTTCTTTTCAGCAATCCGTTTAGTTTTCCCTGCCTACCTCTGTTTCCCTATAGCTCTGCAATAGGCCCAAAGCAGTTCCTTTATTAACCAATGAAAGGAACACATAGATAGAAGGACCTCCTATAATGAAAGAGTCACTCTTCATTCCAGATTACACCCAGTATTTGGTTGCATGCTCTTGGGCGGTTGGTGTGAGCATCCTGTATTCATACATCCTCCAACTCCAACAGGAAGAGATTCTGAAGCAGAGGACTGGAAAGAGAGAGAGATGGAGATCACATTGAGGAGGACCAACCTAGGCATCCACCCCCTAAAGATCTCCAAGCTATCACCCAGGCTGGGGCTGGGAATGAGGGAGAAGTGTTGCAGTAGGTGCAATTCAGGTTTCATCCATACCTAATAATTAATGAATTATTTGAAATATATATTTCAAATATATAATTAAGATATTTGTTTTTATGAGTTCCAAAAGCTATGACATCTTTCTTGTAGTGGGAAAGGACACTATTATTATAGTCAGAAATATAAAATAGACTCCTTCTTTATCTAAGGTGATAGTTTCAGCAAGCTGATTATGCTCACAGGAAAATTAGCTTCCGTATATTTCTAAGCACAAAAGTAAGCATGCTACCTGTGATACTCTGTACTTTCAATTTGCCCTTTAACAGAGAATACACTTATTTTTAGGAATGCAATACCAAGACTGACTGGTCTTGTTTTTTAGTGTACACACACACACACACACACACACACACACACACACACACACACGATATGAGTATAAATGTGGGCAGGCATGTAGTGCATGTAGAAGCCAGAACAGCTTCCATGAGACAGTGCTCTGCACCTTCTCAGCAAGATTTCTTGTTTCTGCCCCTGAGCTAAGTACTCCAGGAGAGCTGGCCTGAAAGTTTCCAGGTTGGAGGTAATTTTCCATCTTCACCTGCCTCTCACAAGTGTGTGTGCTGGAATTACAGATGCACTCCATCAATTCCAACTTTTGAACTGGATTCTGATGATCTAATTCTCATGTTCCAGATTTGCAGGACAAGCAGTCTTGCCCAGTGACCCATCTCCTTGGATCTTGCTTACACTGTTTTAAGATGCTAGCTGCTCTAATGGATACATCCTGATGTCTCAGAGGCTGTTCTCAGTGGAAACTCATTTTTGCTCACATGATCAGAGACAGAATTACCTCCAAATGGTTAAGTCAAGGCTTTGAGTGCATCCTATAAAACCTTTTGAACTTAAACTTCACAAAATGAAGAATAACTATGTGCCTTTTAAATAAACAGAGACAAAGAATACAGATTTAAATAAATGTGGAAGATTTTGAGGACTTTGACCCATATGGACATATAAAATTTCCTTTCTCATTCTTGTCTATCAGAACAATTTAGAAATGGTGTCTTTATAACCAGTATGGAGAGTAAAAGCTTTGGTGATAAGCCTACTATCTAAATCTTAGTTAATTATTTATGCTTATCTTCCATGTTACTTTACAACTTTATACAATCTCACTCCTCTTAGCAGTCACACCAACTGCTGCAAAGGCAATCCTTGTGAGTAAATTTTAGTACATTTATTAAGTCCAAAAACTCATTTTCTGAAGGAAAATGCTTAGTTAAAAAAGTAGGAGCACCTTTGAGTTTTTATCATTGCTTCTGTCTAAAAATACATTTATTAATTACATGCCTACCTATAATTAATGAAATTCTCCCGCATCTCCCCTTGCCAATTTAGTGCAGCATCACTACTCACCTGTGTCAATTTGAAGGGGAGTTAACGTCTCAGTGTTACCTTAATTCGCAGTCCTTCCTCTAACAACTGAATAGCTCCTTTGTAGTCACCAATTTCTGTTATCCTTCAGTGTTGATAGGTTGTTCATTGTGGCTAGTTGTCTAGTAATGAATCAGAGCGCAGCAGATATAACTCTTCATGTAATCATTTCTAAGGCGTTGGAAACATCTCACCCTGTAACTTCATTGAGTTATATTCGTACTTTAGGAAATTATATTTTTTAAAATGAATTCTTAAGAAGGATTAGTTGTGGGTTGTGGCATTGTTGGAGGAAATGTGTTGCTGAGGGTGATCTTGGGGGGATTTCCAAACCCTCAGACAGGCTCAACATCTCTCTCTGTCTCTGCCTCTCTCTTCCCACCCTCTCTCTGCTGTGAATCAGGGCATGGCTCTCAGCTGCCTCTCTAGCACACCTGCTTGCCATCAGGGTCCCTGCCGTCATGATGATGTACGAAGCCTCTGAAACTAAGGAAGCCCCTATAGATGCTTTGTTGGTCATAGTGTCTCTTCACAGCAATAGAACGGTGACGAAGATATTACACAGTGAAGATTTAGGAGATTTGAGAAAATGAAACGCAGCAATAGGTTTTAGTTCTTGCTTCACCTGTTTTTACAACCCTTGTTTAAGTACTCTTATAAAAATCATTACTGGACAAATATTGAAAAAACAAAACTGTTAAAAAATTTTATGGAAACATAATAAGGCAGAATGGGTAAAATAAAATTTTCATTCTCATTGCTTAATTCAATTCAGTTAAAGATAATTTGACTTTAATTATAGGTAGGCCCTTGGATACATTTACATGTATCTGTGCAGTTGCTGTGCATATATATGGATATATATGCCTATTTTCTTGATCAATGCAGGATATTTGAAGAAAAAAAAACTTGGATTGTTACCTAAGTTCTTTGATATCATTAAAATGAGTATTTGGTTGGCTAAGAAGCAATATGAATTGAACAGCTTAAAAATGATACTCAAATTTCATGGACAGTAATTAAAATTGAATATATCAGTAAGAGAGCTTCATAGTCAGTGGGAGAGAGAGAAAGCAGGGAGGAAGAAAGGCAGAAACAGGGATGGAGAGAGGGGATGAAGACGAAAAGTGGAAGGAGGTATTCTATGTTTGATTGTAATGACTCCAGTGAGCCGAATTGACCACAAAGGTGAGGACCAGTCATGCAGAGAGAAGAAAAATCTGATCAGAGGTAGTTAAGGCTTCTAAGGAAAATGGCCACATTCTGCCTTTTTGCCATATTTAGGTTCTAGTGGGACTCAAGAAATTAAGACAACAAAGCAAATAATCTCATGGTTGTTAGGACTGTTCTGACTTTTGGTTCACTACCTGCCTTTCTATCCGCTTAGGAATTTCAGAGCAGAGAGCTCCAAGGCTTAAAATGGCAACAAAGTCATTCTAATCCTAAACATACTTTTTTTTGCAATGTTTTGAATTAAGAAAGAGCCTATTCCTCATCCACATATTCTTGTCTCACTGACCTAACTAGATTTAGTGAAGATGGTAGATCTTCAGTGTTTTAGGGAAATAAATGAATAGATAAGTAACTGGATAGAGGGGAAGCCATAGTCTCATGCAGAAATTGACTTTAAAAACGTTTTAAATGCCTTGTCAGTTTGGTTGCTCACCTTCCTGGACTTAGGGGGAGCTGGGAGGACCTTGGACTTAACATAGTGAAGGGAACCCTGATGGCTCTTTGTCTTGGGGAGGGAGTGGGGGTATGGGTGGAAGAGAGGGGAGGGAAGGAGGAGGAGGAGGGGAGGAGATGGAAATCTTTAATAAAAAAAATGAGGAAAAAAAGTTTTAAATGATAAAACATTCCCATGAGAAAACAAAATGTCAATATTGAGTCTCATATAGACTTGAAAGCACATTTAATAAACATCACATTCGAACAAAATCAACACAAGGCAGAGTGATTCAAAGCATAGGTTTGGAACATTGTGGTTTCATGTGTGTTTAACTGTTTCCGTAAGGAATAGGCTTAAAGTTAATGAACTTGGGCCATTCGGAATGCCTAGCAGCCTTTCAGAAGGTACTGGCCATGCTGCAGACATCCAGAGTGAGCACCCTGGAGGCCATCTACAGAATTACTTTTGCCATAACAGAGACATGGGTATGGCGTATGAAAGAAAAATAAACATTTTTTTAAACGAAGAATATTAACTAGAAAATAGCATTCTTGTTTTGGGAGAAAAAACATTCTCGTGAATTTTCAAGGGATAGAGCCTGGTTGTTTGTTAGAAACCAAAACCTTTACATGGAAAAATAAATTGTTAATGAGCTATATGGGTAAGGCATCATTTGCTGACTCCCAGAAGGGAAGAAGGTGACACTTTATCGTAGCTGTTTGTCCAGTGAAGCAAGAAAGGTTTAGACAGGTTTGATAATAGTGAAATCGCATTATATTAGCTCTAGCTTTTATTATGTCTTATCCGGAGGCACACATGGTGCTTTCTCCTCTTCTCTCCCTCCAATCTCTCTCCCTTGCTATATGTCCTGCATCAGAATTTTGGAAGGAAAGAAAAGGCAGAACTGATTTTGACAAAACATTTTTTAGTCGTATTTTCAAAATCTTGAATATGTACAGTTCTACCACTCTAAGCAACTAAATCATCATCAACTCAGTGGGCTGCTATGATTAGACACATTTTCCTTTGTTGCATTCTGGTCGTCCTGCAGCCCTTTAGCCATGCTGTGGTAACAACGTTCCATTTAAATAAAGCCAGAATCTAGCATTCCTTTGGTTTTCAGACCTTACATCATCTGACCTCTGGCTACATCACTAACACTGTTTCTTCGTCTTTACCAACCTTCAGTTTTAATTTCTTATTATTCTGTGTAGAAGAATTGGAATTTCTCTGTACATTACATCATTTATTTTCTTTCCTTTGAATTATCTTCCTTGGTTGAGAGTTTCTGCTGAAGGAGACTTGGGATGTAGTTCATATCTAGTCATTTGGATTCTGTTTCTACCTGGGAAGTCATTGAAACTACATAATTTCTAAATAAAAAAAGTCATACATACTATTTAACAGACATGCCTAATTGAATCTATTTTCAGTACAGGAACTAGCCAGAGATATGTGATGGTAGACCTTGGAGTTTAGGCTGCAGACTCCATTAGCTGAACTTCAGAAACTAAAATCCAGTACCACAGAGTACATCAAAGACTTCATTTTACTTTATTGAAAGCAGAACAACTACTTTTCTAGGGGTCGTTTAGATTTTTTCCTTATTATCGGCATGGACAGAGGAAGCAGATTTGCTCTTCAGTGCCGCCCCCCAGGAAATTAGAAAACACACACACGAGAAAGAGAGATGCAGCCTAGCTATTTCAGCCCCAGAAATTACACACACACACACACACACACACACACACACACACACACACACACAGAGAGAGAGAGAGAGAGAGAGAGAGAGAGAGCGGAGAGAGAGAGGAGAGGAGAGAGAGAGGAGAATTCTATTAGTCACTACAAAGTATAAAAACACATTGAATATTATAGCTTTGTTTCTAATTATATTTAGAAAATATTCATTTTCTTCATTTCTTTAAGTAAAAGACAAGCATGGTGACTTCAAACAACAACCATCATTTATCTCTCAGTTGTAGGTTAGAAGTCTGAGGGGAACTTCTAAACTTCTAAACTTCTAAAACCAACATCAAGATGTTGATTTGGCCAGGCTTCTGCTTGCAAGCTTGTGGAAAGAGTGAATTTTCCAGCTAGGGTGGCTGACAAATCCCATTCCCTTGCTGGTGATCTGCGGTCCCAGGTTTTGTGCTGGCTATCAGATGGGGACTCCACCAAGCTGCTTATGTCCCTGCTCACCTGCAAATTTCAAACCATCAACAGCACTCTTAAGTCATGTCTATGCTCAGGACCTCAGATTTTCTCCTCTCCCACCAGCTCAGGGAAATTCTCTGCTACTAAGTCTGATGTAATTATGTTTGGCCTAAGCAGATCATTTCTGTTTTAGAGTGAGTCTGTACCAGGTTCCAAGGAATACTGAGAGCTGTTTCTGAGAGACCTTTTCAGGAAGTCTGCCGTTGCAATTAGCCTAATTCAGACATTTATTAATATGACTCAAGAGACATTCTCTCATGATCACTCTTTATACTTTAATGTATAATTTCTGGCACTATACAATGAAATCATTCATCTAAAGTGCATGCTCTCAGATTTGAGTCTTTAGGAGTCTCTAAAAGTCATCATCTTTACCAACTAATCACTAAGGAAAATATCAGGGTTCCTGCCCGGGGCAATACAATGAGGCATTCCCAGTTTTAACTCATTGATTCTATTTTCTAATTAATTATACAAACTCGTAGTCTTGTTTGACAGCAGTTCACATGTCTCTTCCTCACTGGGAAGTTTTTTCCTCAGACAGATGATAAAACCATTTGCTGAATTATCAAAAAACCTCCTTCATGTTTAAGTCTTATTTTTTAATTTAATTTTTCATGCATATGGTGTTTTGTCTACATGCATGTCTGTATAACACTTGGTTGCCTGGTACCTACAGAAACAAGAAAAGAAATCATTGGACCCCTGAGACTGGAGGTACAGACGGTTAATGAGCCTTCATGTGGGTGCTGGGAACTGTACCTCGGTTCTCTGGAAGAGCAGCCAATGTCCATCACCTCTGATTCATCTTTCCAGACCCTTACTATGACTTTTTCTGGTAAGAAGAATATAACCAAACCTGTAGACACTGGTGTCTCTGTAAAAATATTTACACTATTTTCTTTTCCTTTTCCTTTATTCTCCCCTGTATCACAGCTATTACCCTGTCCCAGGAGCTCTTATGTTGCCACAAATATAAGATGCTAGAATAGGACTCTTTCAAGGTCCTTTTCCCCAAGGTGCTAGCATGCAGTGACAATAATAAATAGCTTGAATTGAGTGAGTACTGAATAAGTCTTAAGATTTTAATACACTGTCCACATTAGTACCAAGGTTTTCAAATTCTAGACTATGATGTTCAGCTTTTCCAAAATAAAATAAGACCCAACATGTAGCCTTTATAGTTTTTCCATAATGCATTGCAATTTTGCAAAGCATCTGGGTCTCAAACCCAGGTGGAGCTGACTTTGGGGACCAGGTTTGTTCCACTTTGCAGTGTCTTCTTGTCAGTATTGGTAATTCATTGGCTTTGGAATTGGGTGAATATTCTAGGTTGGAGAAGTCTACTAAGACATGGTGCTTCATGATGTTTTCGTCCATTTTGTGTTGCTAAAACAAAACACCACAAACTGTGTACTTTATAAAGACGAGAGGATTATTTAGCACATAACTATTCAAATTGAAAGTCCAAGATTAAATAGCTCCATCTGCTTCGTTTCTAGTAAGAATCTTCTGGCTGTCAAGACGGCCAGAAGGCAAGGCAGATGGCCCCACATAGGGAAAGTATGTGTGAGAGCTGAGAGCAGCATGAACAGAAGAGAGGCTCAAGGAGGTGCCAAGATCATTCACACCAACCCACTCATGTGAATACTAATCTGACTCCATCCAAACTAGAATCCCACCAGACAGTCCTGATCCCTTCCAGAAACTTAAACATCTCCCCACAAGGTGTACCTCACAATGCTGACGTTGCCAGAATCAATCTTCCAAAACATGACCACAGTATACCTAAGCTACAGCACATCATGTGTATAACTGTTGGGGTCCCTGGCACTCTAAGATCTATAGACCCTTTTGTTTTGGATCTTATGAAAGTTACAAGAATGAGCTTTAGCTACATGGTGGTGTGACAGAGAGTTCTGCTTAGGAATAGCCAGATTTTCCATAGAATTGAAAGATAATTTCAGATCTGCACAAAAGGTGAAGACAGGGAAGAATCCTAACCATGGGCAAAGAGAAGACAAAAGACAGTCAAGCTAATTAAACATGTTTCCTGATTAGCTTAAGATACTGTCTAGGAAGATGAGAACCATGGGTTTAGGGCTGGACTCTAGAACATAAGCAGTAGGCCTGGGTTGGTGCTTCTGATGAAATAGTGGTGAATGAAGGAGGGAAATGAAGCTCAGATGAATGCTGCCATTTCTGTGACTTGGAATTTGCTAGTAGGCATATGATTGTTATAGGGCAGAATATTACTTCATATGCAAATGTATTGAATGTCTTAGCAAGCAAGTAAGATGCAGGCTGGTATTAATGATAGAATCTATCTGTCTTGGGTATGTCTTTGTAGTTCTCATTCTAGAGGAGCCACCAAAGTTGCTATGGCAGCCAGGTTAGTGCCTGTTTGGAAAAGCAGCTATTTCTGCAGCCTACATTTTCCCTATCTTGCTTAGTCAGGTAGGCTAAAAATTTAGGAAGAAAATACATTGGCTTAAAATATAGACTTTATATTTATAGACCTATGCAGAATGTACCAAGAATAACGGAAGAAAATCTGTCATGATAACATTTTTACCATGATGAATAAAATTATGTTCAAAAGGGCTGTCGTCAAAGGGTGTGTGTGTGTATAATCTTTTGCAATGATTCCATTAGGATAAAGGAGATGTTATTAGGTGTTACAGAGTTTTACTTCATATACATTGTTTTATCTGAAGAATAATTTGAATATGGACTGGTATGGTTTTAATGAATGTGTTTGCTGAATTATGCCAATTATGTCTGGAGTTTGTTAAAGACCTTCCTTTCCCTTCGTGGTAAAGGGGCATCTGTTGCCTTTCTGTTTCAATAATCAATGACAACATTAGTCAGGTTCTCTTTCATAAAATCAAGCTGAAAATAAATGAGATAAAACTAATAGTATCATTTTTAAAGGGGGAAAAAACCATCAGATTTGGTTTCCGTAGAGCACATGTAAGCTCCAATCAACCATGTGTCTTTCTTTTCAACTCTCATACATTGCTGGGATGCCATTGAAGGCCTGTGGCAGGACAGAATGGGGTCAGAGAAACATATGCTGGAAGAATGTGTGGCAGTGATTTTTAGACCCAGCAAATATCACTGAGCTATCCATAGGCAAAAGGAGCTGACCAATGGCCATTGAAATAATTACCTGAAATTTACGAGATGGTGCATTCAAAAGACAATAAAAACAAATTTGAATTCTATATTTTGACGAGTATCCTGCTTTCCTTGGGAGTGAAATACCTGTCAGGAGAATTGATAACCCACCTTTCTATTAATTTGTCACATTGCAGGCTAAACAAAGCCAATGTCTATTTCATAGTAAGTAATGAAGGATGATTTAATATTGGGACAACGAAACACAAGTCAAATAATGTATGATGACCATAAATATGTCACCTGCTGTAGACTGACAAAAGAATTTGTTTCTATTTGCTCACTGAGAAAATGAACCAGGATTGTCTGCAGTAAGAAATACTTCACACCCCACTTAAACTGATGCAATGAGAAAATAAAGCCATATATTTAATTCATGATGTGGTTTGAAGATAAGAGTGCATATTAAACGTGAAAAACTTTTATAATCTTCTTTGACAGTGATATAGTTAAACTCAATTGGTATCAGAAATTCCATCTAGTAAATTAAGGAGATGACTGCATTTAGATCATCCCCTTGTTCCAATTTCATTTCTTTGTTTAGGCTCTTGATTGACTTTGGCAAACTATATGAACTAAAAGATGGAAAGCCATGGTTGAGACTACAGTTATGAAGTGGACAGCAACCATGAACTGTAGATCATTTTAATTGGGTTAAAACCTCTTTCATCAAAGGCAGATGGTTTTAAGCATCTTCAACTTGCTCTTAAACCTATGTGCTGAGTCCAACTTACCGCTGACTGCTGAGCTTACAACACCATCAAGAGACTTCCTCAATGACCTGAAGAACAATCCAAAACTTAAATAAAGCATAAAAGAGCTGCTAAGAAGGCTCAGTGGTTAAGAGCATTGCTGTTCTTGCAGAGGACCAGGCTCTTTACCCAGTACTCATGTCTCATAGTTTACCACTGTCTCTAACTCCTCTTCCAGGGTTATCTGAAGCCCTAGCCTCCATGAGCACATACATTAATGGTCACATATCCATGTGTGTACACATAATTAGAAATAATCTTTAAAGTTAAAGACAAAGTATTTGGAAATGAGGGAATCCATGTCCAGAATGCAAGAACAAATTTCTGAATCCAGACATGTGGATGTTGTCTGTGCTCAGGGGGATTTTCAGTTTCTAAATTTGACTTCAGTATTTTGATCTAGAACTTCACAACCTGCATTTTCCCTGCCACATCAAAAGAAGGTCAGTATATCCAAACACAGGATACATTTGGAACATTTGAAATGTTCTCTCTTGAGTCTTAAACTAGGTTCTTGGTCACAGTCCAGCCAGTGCCTTGTTCTTGCTGCTTTATGTGATGTAATGGAGAACACTGCATTTCTCCATATTTTTAATTGAAAAATTTATATCTTATTTTAGGTTAAAAAATTCACTTAAAAAAGAAAGAATGCATGTTGAAAAACCAGCATCTAAAAATAGCTCCCAACTATGAGGCACAGTAAGGAATGTCGTCTTCCTTACAATTTAACATGTACCAGAATACTGATGTGAAGGCATCTGCATCCAATATGGAAAGAAGAAGGAAATGGGGGGAAATTGCTCCCAAGGAAAAGAGGCTTAAACTTTCTGTTTACCAAGGAGTTAAGGATATTAATTTTCCTTAAATAGGTCTTTTTTAATTCTATCTTAAATGCTTCTCTTTGAAAACACGTGCATATGCACACACCTGAAGAATGAATGAGAGGTGGTGCTTGGAAATGTGAGTTCTGTGTGTGATTCCAGCAGAAGTTGAAAAGTTAAGACACAAAGAGCTGAGTTAAAATTGTACAAAAAAAAAGAGCCATTGGGATTATAGCAATAGCCACAGCTTTTTTTTATTCCAGTTAAATGTATCTTTACTAGAGACAAGCGTATAACAGGAGCAAGAGATGGTTGTCGTAGGGTATAGGAGTGAGCAGATGTGTGTTTAGAAACCTATTCATCTTTCTCACAAAGTAAATAAATGATTATGAATTCGCTCCTTGAGCACCCTGAGAAATTTGTTTTATAAATGTACTTTTTGAAAATAAAATCCATCAAGTCTGCTGTTAAAAATTGCTATTAAAAACAATGACTACAACCTACTTAAGATCCTAAAGTAACAGCAGAAAATGAAAAACATTCCTTTACTGACAAATTATTCTGAGACATAAAACTCATAAAGAATTTCTTGCTTCTGTAAAATGTGAGTGATTAAGAGCATTGTATGTCCCCATACACATGGCTGGCGCTGATGTACGGCCAGAGTTGGGAATGACTGAAGCCTAGGGTTATAGCTACAGAAGAGCCTAGAGTGCAGCTAGTCTCTGAGCCTGTATCTAGACTCAGTCTGTGCTTATTTCTAGGAGAACCTAACTCCATTGATTGTCTTCTTTCCTTTCCCTCTGGACAATGTTTTTGTTTCTTTTTTTTAAACAAACATTGGTGATCTTTGAAGCCAAGGCCCAGGCATTTTCTTTTATTTCAAAGGGAATCTATGACAATGACTATGAGATCATGAGTGTGAAATGAGGTGAATAAAATTTTGGGTATGAATGTTGACAGTGGGGTGACCTTCTGATCTAATCACCTGGTTTCCAGACTCTTAGCTATCCACGCTGGTTGATTAATACTGTCCTTACTATCAAAATAAAAACTTCATGGTATTGAAATTTCAACTTTCTTAGACTCTTGCTTAAGGACTACACACTTGATAACAATGCTTATTATTATTATTTGTGTTGTTGTTGTGTTTTTTGAGATAATTGTTTCTCTGCATAGCTTTGTCTGCCCTAAAGCTCACTTTGTAGAACAGGCTGGCCTCAAACTCAGAGATTCACCTGCCTCGGCCTCCCAAGTGCTGGGTTTAAATGCATGTGCAACCATGCCTGGCCTACAATGTATGTTAAAAAAAGAATATGCCCTTAATCCAAAAGGTTTATGGTGCACAAGTTGTAGGCAATGTGCATACTATATATTGCTATTTTATCTATAATTCAATAAAATGTGAAAAAGTGAAATAAAATGTATTGAGAAATAATGACATTTTTATTCAAAGAGTCCTGTGATGTTTTTGGACTTCAAGAAATCTAGGAAGAAGTCGTATCTGCTGTTGTTTTCTTTCAGGACAAGCATTGCCTCATCTACAGACAAACCAAATTAAAGTCCAACAGCTCCTTGAACCACAGAAGTAATAGAGAAACAAGCAGTTTCCTAAGGTTTAACACAGCATGAAGCCAAAAAAGTTTCAGATGAATGTTTCTTCTTTTTTTACAAACATATGTATACATACATGATGTAAGATTCTCCCCTCTGTATGCTGTGAATACCACTGGTTAATGGAAGAACTGCTTTGGACCTATAGCAGGACAGAACTTAACTAGGTGGGGAAAACTAAACTGAATGCTGGGGGGTAGAAAGAAGGGTGGAGTCAGGAAGAAGCCATGGGGTAGCCAGAGACAGACATGCTGAAACTTTGCTGGTAGTCCTCGACCTTGTGGTGATGGCCAGATTAATGTAGATGGGTTAAATTAAGGATGTAAGAGTTAGCAAATAAAAAGTTAGAGCTAATGTGTTCTTGGATTCTGTTTGCCAGTATTTTATTGAAAATTTTTGCATCGATGTTCATGAGTGAGATTGGCCTGTAATTCTCTTTCTTGTTTGGGTCTTGTGTGGTTTAGGTATCAGGGTAATTGTAGCTTCATAAAGGAATTTGGCAATGACTGTTCTGTTTCTATCTATTATGAAATACCTTACGGGAGACCACCAAGTCCAGTTGGAATGGGGACTGATGGAACAGGGGACCAAACCGGACTCTCTGAATGTGGCTGACTGTGGAGGAGGACTGAGAAACCAAGGACAACGGCAATGAACATGAACTCTACAGCATGGACGGGCTCACTGTGAACCTTGTCAGTTTGGTTGCTCACCTTCCTGGACTTAGGGGGAGCTGGGAGGACCTTGGACTTAACATAGTGAAGGGAACCCTGATGGCTCTTTGTCTTGGAGAGGGGGTGGAGTGGGGGGTATGGGAGGAAGGGAGGGGAGGGAAGGGGGAGGAGATGGAAATCTTAATTAAAAAAAATGAGAAGAAAAAAAAGTTAGAGCTAATGGGCCAAGCAGTCATTTAAATAGTATGGTTTCTACGTGATTATTTGGGAGTCTGGGCAGCTGGAAAATGAACAAGCGGCCTCCTTAAAACACATACATCTATGTGTATATAAACATGTAATACACATATACATACACACACATATATGATGTATAGTTAGATATACATACATATATGTATGTGTGTATGTATATGTGTAAATAATGTATGTATCAATTTGTATATATCTATATATTAAAACATTAAATTGCTGCCTACTGCCTTATTAAATACATGCAATTCACAAAGAAGAACTGACCTATATGAGATAAATGAGCATGTATTAGTTTTTCTAAGCAAAAACTTGCCTGCAAGCATTACTGTGTGTCGGATAGTGGTGTCTTTACACATGCTATGAGGTTGTGTACCTTCAGCTAAAGGCTTTGAATCCTCTATTCTTGTGAAGTTCCTGATCACAAATGTGTTAGCTTTTTGCCTTCTTCATTGTATGCTTTCATGACAATAAAGTAAAGATCTGGCTGTATGTCTAGATTAGTGTTCAGTTCATAAAGCATGGTAAAGTGCATTTAAATATGGTTTTCCCTTGTCAGTGCTTAGCTGATGTCAGTTCATCTTGGGAAGGTGCTTTGAACTGTGCACTGAAGTCACTTGCTCTCATCTGATTTTATCACCAACATAGCTGATACTTTTTCATTTGTACATCCTATTCTGTTCATTCTGAACTGAATCCAAATTAATTCAGTTCTATGAAAACTTTTTCCTCAACTTTTAAAAGAAGACGCTAAACCTTCCTTTAATAATTATTTCCAGGAGACTATGCAACTAATGCAATAAATTAAAGGTAAGGGCAAGGCACAAGAACATGGGCAAAGTCAAGGCCTGTTTGTAGCAGGCTACAAAAGCTGTAAATCTGTAGGGCCATGTGTGAATCGCCACCCTGGGACTCAGTTTGTCATGCAGTACCAGCTGTGGGAACCTTTCTTTTGATCAACTGGTTTTTGTCAGACCACAGTCAACTGTTCTTCCCACAGGCTGTCCTCTGTTGTGCTGTTATGAGTCAGGGAAGCATTCCTTTTGTTTCTGGTGCCTGTCACAGGTGGTATAGGCTCTAGAGGCCTTTTCATGTTCCCTAAAAGTAAATACAAGGTCTAAGTATCAGAAGCTAAATCAGCACACTGGTGTTTTATACACACAAACACACACACATATGTTATATACACATATATGAGAGGGAGAGAGAGGGTGGGACGGGAGGGGAGAGAGAGAGAGAGAGAGAGAGAGAGAGAGAGAGGACCTTTGTGCAGAATTGTGTTCTAACAGAAGCGGTTGTTTGATGCTTACTTGACATTTTGTAGAGTACTTGAATACCATGTAGGAACTGACTTCTTATTCCATATGTAGGAGATTTATACAATGGGCTATGAGCCATGATTATAAGGATGAGTAGATTTTATTTAGTAATACTTCTACAAATCTGTAGCCACACAAACCAGTAGCTTTAAGCAGCTTATGGCTCTTGCAAAGTTGCTTTGTTAGTTATGAGAATAGCTTTTAGGAAATACAGTTCAGTGATTTATTTGTTCATACAATTTGGCCTTCAGTCTTTTAGTTAGCACAAGATATTTAGAAAGGAATTGGTTTGTCCACATTGCTGAGTTCAGTGATAAATGTACAATCATATTACACAGTTGATAAAGTTTACATGTGTTCAGATGACACATCAAAAACTAATGTAATGTTATACTTGTAAACTTGTTCTTCATTTTATTGTATATGAGTACTTTGTCTCTTGGTATCCTTGGAGGTCAGAAGAGTGTTTCAAATCCCCCAGAACTGAAATGACCAGCAGGTGAGAACCACCATAAATGGTACTAGAAACTAAAACCTACACATGTGTATCAAAGACTTTTTGAGAGGGTTCCGTGAGATGAAGACAGAACAAATCTCCTGGTCTTGATGGACTGGTGTCATCTAGTGAGTTCACTAACCTAGCAGACAGTAGTAGCTGTATTGAGAGGACTTTAAATGGAAAGGAAACTGGAATAAAAAAAAAAACTTGGGCTAGTGATTACAAAGTCAACTCTAGAGAAATGGACAGTGTGGGGAAGGTGAAGTGTGTAGAGCATCATGATTTGTGGGAGGAATTACATTCATTGTTGTAGTTATTGACCTTTCATGGTTTTGTCTATGACATTAAAATTCATTTAATTTATTTAAATGTATTTAAATAATTTATTAAATGCATTTAAATGCAGATCAGACTGCCTCCGAGAGTAGAAAGGAAGGTTCTGGAGATGGAAGGCACAGGGACAGTCAGCAGTAGCTGTTTCTGAGAAGGTGCATGCTGCATTAGGACCAGTTGGGAGAAACCTGGCCTTACCAAGAAGGACATGGAGAAGTTGCGTTTGTATTCAGGGCAGCCATTTAGAGCTCGCAGCCTAAATTTTAAGATGCTTCATACAAAGAGTCAGAAGCAGCTTACCTGTTGTAAGCCAGAGAAATAAGAGGAGTTCTTTTAAAAAAAATCAACTGTCTCATGTATAAGAACATCTATATTTCAATTTTTAACATTTGAAGCATTCCTAAAAAAATCATCAACTATATAGATATCTGACCTATTTGTTTAGAAACAAAATTTCCTAAGTGGACCCCTTATTCCTTTATAGTGAATTTCCAATAACATTCAACATCGATTGAATTCATAGAGACCAGAACACAATTCTAAATGTTTCAACCACTGATGTTAAATTTTCATCTGCAAAACCATTCTATGAAGCTTATACTTATATAAATAAAAAACAGGAGTAAAATGTAATGCTGTACTAGTTCAGTAGTACAATGAATGTAATTAATTTATGAATTCCTTGTCATATCCTAAGAGTAAGCTGTAATCAAGCCAAGGGGAGCACAAATAAGTTTCTTTAATTGTGGCATTGAGAGAATAAGTTCTAACTCTGGTTATTTAAATGACAATTGCCCTAGTAATGCATATATGAAAAAAACACCTTATATATTTGATAGTTGAACTTCCCTTCACAGGCATAGATCTGATCATTGTCAGATTACTTATGTTCATTAAAATTCCTATTCCTGAAATTTCCCAGAAAGTGAAACTTGAATTTGACATATGCCAAACCACTATATCAAATCACTTAAAAGAATGTCTACTCACTAATAATTGGGTTTTAAATATAAAGCGAAGATAGCCAACCTACAAATCACAATCTCAGAGAACCTAAACAACAATGAGGACACTAGTAGAAACATACATGGATCTAATCTACATGGGAAGTAGAAAAAAACAAGATCTTCTGAGTAAATTGGGAAGAACATCAGGACCATGGGAGAAGGTTGAAGGGGAGGGGAGAGGAAGAGAGGAGAGCAGAGAAAAATGTATAGCTCAATAAAATCAATTAAAAGAAAATTAAAAAAGAATGCATGCTAGGCTACAGCCTCCTAACATTTCATATGGCCCCGTTTCTCTTCAACCCTCACATTCTCTTGTGTCTCATTGTGTCCAGTGTATTTATTTCTATGGTTGCATCTGTACTAACTATGTACAGGCTCTTTTCTGTTCATTATTCTTAATCAGCAGGCATAGGCATTATTTATCTAGCATTTATATTGCATTGAGCAATGGAAGTAATCTAAAACTTAGTAGAGTTTAGTACTTGGAGAGAGTCCTGAAATAATTATTTTCAAACCAAGGAACCACTCTACAGCATTTTATGGGGGACTTCTAGTACAACTTTGTAAGTAACTGTATGGTTACATCCTTTCTTTGCCCCCTTTTCTCTTCACCGTACTCCCTCTTCTCTCTCCCCACCCCCTCATGGGTATTTCTATTTTCTCTTTCAGGAAGTACTGATCTCAGTGTCAGGCAGACATTACTACAGCTGCAAACCGTGGCTGGAGGGAGCGCTAGGCTAGCTTGTCCCTTCCTGGCCTCACTGCATTATGGCAGTCTTCCTTGATGTTTGCTGGGTTTTCCTTGTTCTGGGGAGGGTCATTTTCCACTTTTCTTGTTTTAAAAAAGACTCCTATTTACTACGATTACCTCACCGGTCGACCCCAGATGGAAATGGATCTTGCTCTCCATTTGTATGTGCTCCATTTTATTTTACTGTCCCTCTGTAAAGATTTTAATGGTTCTTTGTGTCACTCCTTTCTAACTGCGTCACCTTCCGACTCTCCCATCCATGGAGCAAGGTGATTAATTATTCAATACAAATGCCTATGGGGCATTTATAAACAAAAACAATGATAAGCCCCGGGAATCAAATAATTAAAATATGAAGCTAAAACCTATGAATACTCAGACATATCTCATCATCATACAATCAAAATTTAAAACTATTAGGAGCCCTCTTGAAAGCTGCAAGCTCCTTGTATGTACTTTGGGCATTAGCTAACCAGTTGGAGAGCTCTGCCCCGGACAAGACTGTAGCCTACTCTCAGGATCCTGAAGGGGCGTGGTCGATCAGTAGTCCATATTCAGCTTCAATAAGCAGAAGAAAGGAAAACTTACAAAACCAGGGTTCCAGGGATCCAGGAGCGCAGGGAACAAAAAGGCAGAGGCAAGCGTACCTGGATGTTATATCTGTTTTTCTGTGGCCCCAGGGGGACACACTCTAAACGGAATGTGATTGGCTGAAGTTCCCCAACAGGGACCCCTTAGTTGCCCATACTCCTTTAGGTAGGGCTGAGGACTCATGAACTTTCCCCATATACACTGGCATGTCTACTATTGTTGTCTTTGTTCAGCTCATACTTAGGCAGCCTTGTCGGTGAGACTTTGAGGGTGTACTTCTGACATTTCTAAGAAATACAATCTCTCAGTAAACTTTCTATTACAAATATTTTAAATGTATTTAAGGATTATGCTGGTTTGTCAATTGGTGGTTGTAGAGTACAGACTAAGCAGACTTAAATTATGGTGTGTGTGTGTGTGTGTGTGGGGTGTGTGTGTTATGTGTGTGTGTGTCTACAAAATTTTGAATTAAAAATTTAAATTTAAAAATCTGCATGCCTCTTTGCTTTGCCTTATGAGCCCTTGCTAATATGAAGCTTTGTCATTTGTATTTTAGCTTCCTATGTTCGCAGTAACAATTCACTACAAACTGAATGAATCGAATTAAGAGATACTATTTTTTTGTTTTTTAATAGTCCTGAGGTAAAGAATCCTGAAATTAGAGTGTGTACTATTTTGGCTCTTTATGGAGGTTCTGGTGAAGAATTTGCCAGAGACATTGATTTTCTTCAATGGCAGAAACACTTGTCATTATTAAGCCCATAGGTTTGTCTGACCAAATTATGCCCCTTCATCTCCATCACCATATTTTTGTGTGTCACTCTGTCTTGACCTTTGTTTCTTACTAGGGACACAGTTTGTTGAGCTTCTAGTCCACTTGCTTAAACAAGATGATCTCATCCCAAGATTTTCATTTCATCATATCTGCAAAGACTTATCCCCAAATAAGTTGATGGACACTCTCATGAGGGAGCTGCGATGCAAGCCCCCACTGTCTCATCACATCCCAGCTACACTCTCCTGCAGCTGGGCCTATTCTGTGCCTCAGAAAAACCAGACCTGCTATTAGCATTGGTCTGTAAACAAAACCAAAAAAGAAGCAACGACAGCAAACCAACCGGCTTGCTTGTAGGGTCAGTTCTTCTTCCACTCTGGTTTTGGTTTTTGTTTGTTTGTTTGTTTTAATATTATTATTTAGTCTTAGAATATTTTTATCACATCTTTGTGTGTTTAGTATTGTACTTTTTAAAAGTATTTTTGTTGAAAATATCCAGGATCTATTGGTTGTATAATATGCCATTTGGGTTTTAAAATTTTGGACCTAAGAAAATTATGTTGATTCACGCTTTTTCTTCAACAAAAATTTGAGTCCCAAAATGTCATTGGTGCCTGGTAGCCTGACAACCCATCTGCTATTTTATCTGCAGCCTGGAATGCTGAGGTACCAGAACCCCAAGAATAGGTGTATTTCTGAGCATTAGGTTCCATCTAATAACCAAAAATGCAAACTGTAAAGTTCTGAGAGTACCCTGATTATGACAAGCACTAAAGTGTAATCTTAAAAGCTTTATGTATCAGTCTGTAAATCAACATGCCTTCTTTTCTAAACTGAGGATTTCTGTACTGTATTAACTGAACTTTTCTTGTATAAACACCTAAAACAACTTTAACATTAACTTGGAAGTATCAGAAACATAAACAATACTGAATATATATGGCCACTTATTTAATAAATATTTTTATTTTAGGGATACATTCTTAATACCTTTAATTGTCAAGAATTTACTATTTTACAATAGATTAATATGTTTTGAAATATCCTAAAAATGTGTGCAGTTGATTTCCTGTCAAAGATACATGGAGGAATATATGTTGGCTATTTTTATTTTAGTCTAAAAACTTTCATATTTTGTTTAACAACTTCAAATAATTTTATTAACCCATGTGCATACATATTTAACCATACACGTCCTTTTGTCAGGCACTTAGGTTTATAGTTTGTTGGGATTAAGAAAAAGTGCTGTAATGAAAACTTGCTAAAATTACTTTTGTTTATAAGTACAAATAAATCTGAAAGGTAAACTTTTAGAAGGCAAATTATCAATTAAAACATCTATTATGACTTTCATGGCTAGTGATAAATTATTAACATTGTCATATTTGTACCAATTTATATTTGTACCACTAATAGAATAAATATGCCTGTATTTGGCATAAAAAGACAATGGCTATATGGCAAGAACATATTTACTGGTAATATTTATTTCTTCTGGTAATATTTACTGGGGTTACAGTTACCAAGTTATCCATTGAGACTTGGGTCAGAGATCTAGAAGAACTTGTCACCAGTAACTGATACCAAAATCCTGACCCTTATACTCTGTAGTTTTTAAGCAACTTAATTGAAAAAGTGCTGGCTGTTCTCCAGTCACACTCAAGGCCTTGGGGCCAAGCCCAGTGTCCTAAAAGCAGTAAGATATGCCAGATATGCCATCCTTTTTCTACTGCCTCAGCATTTATTGACTGGAGCTATTCCACTTCAATGATCAGGGGAATGGGATTTGAGACTCTGACTGAGCCTCTCCGGACTTGCGGTCTGAGCTGCCATCTCAGCTTGCATTTGGATTGATTGCCTCAAATACTGAGAGGAGCTGATTCCTACAGAATTTTGCAGAAGATAGGCCTACAGGAAATTGGCTAGGAACCATTAAACTTTACCTCTTTGTCTGTCTTCTTCTTGTTTTCTTTTTTTTCTCTCAGAGCTTCATAGATACTTCCTGTTTACCTGCAATATTCAGGCTAAGACTGAGTGAAGCCCATCTATTCAAACTATGTCTTTGATCAAAGAAAATAGATTTGCACTGACTTGGCTCTACCTTAAAATATTTCTGGCCCACTTTTATTCATCTGAACCTTCTATGGCTGGTAATTTGGATAATAATTGAATATTTCGAAAAAATAATCTTAGTAGTGGAAATTTATGTCCTCAATAACTGTTATTGATCATCTCAAAAAAGCTTTTCTTTTTCCTTTAACCCACTTTGTCCTGAGTGGGCTAAGAAAAAGATTTCCATTTATTAATAATCATTTCATTATTTTCTGAATACTTACATATTATTAACAGGTGAGTGGAAGCACTTCATATATGTTTCTGTGCTCCACATAGAAAAGAAGGCAATATTTAGGGGAACATGATTCATAGTTCCAGACATTATAAATTTCATAAAAACTTGAATAAAATATTTTTGTTTTTATTTTTATTAAAGGGATATAAATGAGAGATGAGCTTATCAAAGTAGAATTTATTAAAGAGAAAAAGTTGAGTGTACTTATTGAAAAACCTTTAATTTTATCATTGCTTCCTTTTGTCATTTGTCCTGATTTGCTTTCTATTGCAGTGATATAAACCATAACCAAAAGCAGCTTGAAGCTGAGAACTGAACTATTTGCTTGTCTGGAACTCTCTGATCACAGTACATCATTGCGGAAAGTCAATCAGGAGCTTGGGCAGGGATCTGAAAGCAGGGACTGAAGTAGGGACCACAGAAAAATGCTACTTACTGGTTTGTTTTCTGTGGCTCGGCTTCCTTCTCAGACATCCCAGCACTCAGATGAGGCACTAGCCAGAGTAGGCCTATCCTGGCCCATATCAACAACTAATCTAGAAAATGCTCACAGATTTGCTGACAGGCCAGTCTTAAGGACATTTGGGGGGGGTGATTAAATTTTTTCATTTATTTTACATACCAACCACAGTTCCCCTCCCTCCTCTCTTCCCACCCCCCCCCCCACCTCCCTTGTATCCCACCCAGGTTCCTTTTCCCTAAATGTCTGTAGTTTGTGTCAGCTTGACAAAGATTAAACAGCACAATTGAACCCTTGTCAACTTGATAGAAAATAAATTTCTCTCAAAACATAAACTTTCATTCCTGTTTATCCCTAATACCTTAATTTAATATAAAATAAAACATAATGTAATTTTAAAAATCACATGGTGTTTTAAAAATCCCAACACTTTAAAAGTCTCAGTTCTCCTTAAATATCCAAAGCCTATGGACGGTGAACTCCTGTAAAGTCAAAATGAATAAGTTACGTATTTTCCTATGCCAAGACAGAACAAAGGAACAGTTACAATCAAACCAAAGCAAAACCAAAACAACAACAACAAAAGCAACAAGAATGAAAAAA
Source organism: Arvicola amphibius (assembly GCF_903992535.2). Lineage (NCBI taxonomy): Eukaryota > Metazoa > Chordata > Mammalia > Rodentia > Cricetidae > Arvicola > Arvicola amphibius. The sequence goes on along the minus strand of NC_052051.1, from coordinate 126,505,046 downwards.
CCAGCAGTGCTAACAGTTTTCTGTCCAGTGTCTGGGAATCACTCACCCACAATCTTTTGAGATGCGAAAGGACTCAGGCAGACACGCTAGGCTGGGTCTGTCGTCCTCAACGCATGAAACTTGTCTGTTCAGCCTGGCTCCACTTCACACCTGCAGCTGTCCTTGGTAGTCAGCCCCATGTTCAGGTGTCTTCAATGTGCTGGGGTAAGTAACATAACTGCGGTTCCACCTTCATTGGTGGCTGCTCCTGCCCCCACTTAGGGACTCCAACCTGCCATATAACGCCAAGCCTCAGTCGGTCTCCATGCCCCTTCAGTCCTGACGTTTCCCCTGACACTGAGGCTGAACCCGTACCAATGGCCTATTCTGGCCTATCCAGGACTCCAGCATTGCCCTAAGTGCCAAGGCTCAGTTTCTCCATATGACCCCTTCATATCTTCAAACCGGAACCTAGTGGGACACTAAAAATTTATAAAGTACAGCTATCAGCCTGATATGTGTCCTTTCCCCAAACTCTGAACCACAGTTTCTGTGTGCTGAGCCCAAGAAATAATTCCCAGAATATTTCCCCTTGGTATTGCTCCTCTCTTCTCAATCATAGATGAGTCTCTTTAGCCCTAACTAACCAGAAACACAGATTCTTAATATGAAATATAACATGAATGGCTCGATGATGTGTTTGAGAGACCCTGGCTCTTCAAACCCAGATCTTTTAAATTTATCTCAGCATTCTTGTTATTCTTTTTGTTCCCATAGAAACCCCATTAGACTTTAAGCATTAGTGGCTTTTACAGCCCAAAGTTTCAAATGCTACCCCAATCTTCTAAAAACAACAAACTCCAGGCTTCCACAGAAATAGTCCATTCTCTGATACCAACTACTATTTCAGCTTACTTCCTATCGCTGTGATAAAGATCATGATCAAAGGAAACTTGGGGAGGCAAAAGATTTTTTTCACCTTATAGCTTAAAAAAGTAGCCACTTGCCAATTTGACCAATAAACACACCACCATTAAGCCATAAACTTTCCTTTCGTGTTTGTCCCCAAAATATCATGTTAATATTGACATCCCTGTCTCTATCATGAGGGGAAGTCTGGGTATGAACTCAAGTAGGAACCAAGGTAGGAATGATACAGAGGCCATGGAGAAACACTTCTTACAAGCTTCTCCTCAATAGCTCAGTCAGGTATTATACAAGTCAGGAGTACCTGCTTGGGGTATCACTGCCCTCAGTGGATTGAATCTTCTCATATCAATCAAAAATCAAGAAAATGCCCCCATAGACTTGTCTGCAGGCCAATTCTCAATCTTCTCAGTGAAGATTCTCTCTGCTCAAATGATTCTAGTTTGTGACAGGTTCACAAAAACTAACCAGCATGGAGTTATATATCTATCTATTCAATATAGGTACAAAAGGTGCTAACATCTATGAATGAATAATGTGTAGATTATAAATAATTCTTCTAAATGGCAATGGTTTGAAGGCTTAAAAAAGAAACAAATCTACATCCAAAATGCAGGCCCCTGATTCTCACTTCCTGACATGAGATCTGTTTAGATCCAGGATAGCCAGACTCGCTCTTATGCCATTTGTCTTGACTCTGGTGAGTGTGCTAACACCGAAGCTAGCTATGGGTAGAACTGAAGAAAGAAGTGTTAGGAAAATTCCAGATGACCACTGTAACACCGCATCATGTCCCTCATTTTCTATGCTGTCAGGTTTGAAGAGGCAGGATTGCTGAGGTTCCAGGTGAAAGAATGAAGGGCAAAAGTTGCTTTTTAAACACTCCAAAAAGTACATATTCTGTGTGAAGGGCCATCCCTTGGTGAGACTCGATGAGAACACTGGGGGCTGGAAGAATGAGCTATCTCTGAATACCCAAAAATTAGGAGGAGGAGGAGGCAGTGCCAAATGGGCTCTTGAAAATCATCCATTCCATGTTATACATGTTTTCTAGGTCAAGAGAGCTAGACGATAAGGTATGACTCAGAAGTTTTACATGACTAGGACCCTACACGATGGAATGAAAGGCTTGGCTGTGAATTCCTTTGTAATAGACCACAGAAAGGACCCAACTTATCAACTGGTCTTTATTGACAATTAAATGATTGCTCTGAGGTGGGGGTGGTAAGAGAAATTTACTATGCCTCCTCCATAGTGTTAATGAACATTATATCAAATTACCTAAATACCTGACCAGAACACAGGATGAGTAAGGAAGAATTCCTTTTTTCTCAGTGAGTCTTAGTGTTGGTCTTTTTGTGCCTTTGGATGTGGTCTTGGAAAGAGATATTTCTTACTGATGCTCTTCTTTCTTAGGTCCTTAGACTGAGACTAGAATATGACAGTGGTCTACTGATTATCTACAGATTGCCATCTTTAGAGCTTCTATGGCTTGGTCTCCATGGTTGAGGGACTCAATATGCCTTGGGAGAAATAAATACCATCACATTCTTTCCGTTCTGTTTCTAAGGACATGCAAAATGGTTCTAACAATGATTGCATACTTCCAACATTTTCTAACAACTATAAGTTACAAGAATAATTAATTTGTTTGGGAAAAAACAAATGGAATAAAGTAATTTTATTGTTTGCTATAGAAGCTCCTGTTATAGATGATTTTTGTTTAAAATACAAGTGGCAGAAAATAATACTACTTTTCAATATACATTAAAGCCTATGAATGAAGGGAATGCAGATTTGTAAACAATCCTTATAAATGTCAAACTCTGAGGGCTTAAAACAAGAAACAAATCTAGAAACAACTACGTTTATCTGCACAGTTGTCACAAATGCTGTACTTGTAGCCACTGAGTGTTTTATAGTAGCAGCCCTATGAAATTGTATACAGTTTTACAGCAGGGCTTATATCCAGACATCATGGGCCTGATTTCTTTCTTTCTGGTATACTATATTCTAAATAGTGTCTACTTAATTGTTAGAGGGGAATAAAATGGTGCTTTTCATGAAAGCATTTCTGCCATTGTTAAGGAAATGTATCATGATCATTTAAATCTTTTAATTTCTTGAGCTCCTTAATTTAATAAATAGCATCTTGCAACTGCATGGGAATTTATATATTTTAAAAAATCCTAAATGTGTGATTTTTTAATTGTAATTTTTGAGTTATAAATTATTTTCACCACTTTGAGCTGAGGAAGATAAATTTCAGAGATATGTAGAGACTTGTCTGAAGCCACAAGGTGAATAAGAAATGAGAGCCAAACTAAAATTCATAAAATTTGTAAAACAAGCCTGGCCGTGGTGGCGTACACCTTTAATCCAAGCACTCAGGAGCAAGAGGCAAGCAGCTCTCTGAGTATGAGTCCAGCCTGGTCTACAGAGCAAGTTTCAGGACAGTCAAGGATACACAGAGACATACCGTCTCAAAAATATAAAATAAAATAAAATTTATAAAACATTATACTGGTGCACACTCTTTTTTGTTCATTTTTTATTGAGCTCTACATTTTTCTCTGCTCCCCTCCCTGCCTCTCCCCTCCCCTTCAACTCTCTCCCAAGGTCCCCATACTCTCATTTTACTCTGGAGATCTTGCCTTTTTCAACTTCCCATGTAGATTAGATCACATATGTCTCTCTTAGAGTTCTCATTGTTGTCTGGGTTCTCTGGTATTGTGATTTGCAGGCTGGTTTTCTTTGATTTATGTCTAAAACAACTTATGAGTGAAAACATGATATTTGTCTTTCTGGTTCTGGGTTACCTCACTCAATATAAAGTTTTCTAGATCCATACATTTGCCCACAAATTTCAAGATGCAATTTTTTTCTGCCGTGTAGTACTCCATTGTGTAAATGTACCACATTTTCCTTATCCATTCTTCAGTAGAGGGGCATTTAGGTTGTTTCCAGGTTCTGGCTATTACAAATAATCCTGCTGTGAACATAGTTGAGCGCATGTTTTCTTGGTACAATTGAGCAGCCTTTGGGTATACACACAAAAGTGGTATTACTGGGTCTTGAGTTGTTTTCTATGTTTTTAAGAAATCGCCAAACTGAAATCCAAAGCGGCTGTACCAGTTTGCACTCCCACCAGCAATGGAGGAGTGTTCCCTTTACCCCACATCCTCTCCAGCATAAGCTGTCATCAGCTTTTTTTTTTGGTTGGGAGACTACTATACCAGGCAAAACCTTCAATCACCATAGGCATACAAAGCAAGATATTTCATGACAGAACAAGATTTAACCAATACCTAGCCACAAACCTGGCCCTACACAAAGTACTAGATGAAAAACTCCAACCCAAGGACATTAGCTATACCCATAAAAACACAGACAATAGATGATATCACAGCAGCAAATCCCAAAGAAGGGTAAACATACACAATACCTTCACTCCAACAAAAACTAAAATAACAGGAACTCGCCATCACTAGACATTAATATCCCTTAATAATATAAATAGACTCAACTCACCTGTAAATAAAAAAAAACATAGGCTAACAGATTGGGTATGAAAACAGAATCCATACTTCTGCTGCATACAAGAAACATGCCTGAACCTCAAATAAAGACATCATCTCAGAGTAAAGGGTTGGGAAAAAATTTTCCAATCAAATGGACCTAAGAAACAAGCTGGTATAGCTATCCTAATATCTAACAAAATAGACTTCAAACTAAAATTAATCAAAAGAGATAAAGAAGGGCATTTCATATTAGTCACAGGAAAAATCCATCAAGAGGAAATCTCAATACTGAACATTTATACCCAAATACAAGGGTACTCTTATTTGTAAAAGAAACACTAGTAAAGCTTAAATCACACATTAAACCCCACACACTAATACTGGGAGACTTTAACACACCATTAATGAAAATTAATGGAAAAATATGGGACCTAACAGATGTTAAAACGCAAATGGACTTAACAGACATCTATATAACATTCTATTCAAACATAAAAGAATATACCTTCTTCTCAGCACCTCATGGAACCTTCTCAAAAATTGACCACATACTTGGTAACAAAGCAAACCTCAATAGATAAAAATAAATGGGATAATTCCATGTATCTAATTGGATCACCATGGCTTAAAATTAGAATTCAACAGCAACACTAATTTCAGAAAGCCCACAAACATGTGGAAATTAAACATTACTTACCTGGATCATCAATGGGCCAAGGAAAAAACAAAGGAAGAAGAAATTAAAGACTTCCTAAAATTCAATGAAAATGACCACACAACATACCCAAATTTATGGGATGCAATGAAAGCAGTGTTAAGAAGATAGTTCATAGTGCTAAATGCCTACATAAAGAAGCTGGGGAAATCCCACACTAGTGAGTTAACAGAACATTTGAAAACTCTAAAACAAAAAGAAGCAATTTCACCCAGGAGGACTAGATAGCAGGAAATAATCAAATTGCGAGCTGAAATCAACAAAATAGAAACAAAGAAAACAATATGTTGATCGATGTGATAAAGAGTGAGTTCCTTGAGAAAATCAACAAAATAGACAAACCTTAATCCAAACTAACCAAAAAGCAGAGAGAGAATATCCAAATTAACAAAATCAAAAATAAAAAGGGGAACATAACAGCAGATGTGTAGGAAATCCAGAAAATCATTAGGTCATATTTCAAAAACATATGTACTCCACAACATATCAAAAACTTAAAGGAAATAGACAATTTTCTGGATAAATAACACTTACCAAAATTAAATCAAGACCAGATAAGCAAATTAAACAAACCTATAACTGCTAAAGAAATAGAAACAGTCATTAAAAGTCTCCCAACTAAATGTTTTTCTTTATAAGAGTCACAGTGTCAGCCGGGCGGTGGTGGCTCACGCCTTTAATCCCAGCACTCGCGAGGCAGAGGCAGGCGGATCTCTGTGAGTTTGAGGCCAGCCTGGTCTACAAGAGCTAGTTCCAGGACAGGCTCTAAAGCTGCAGAGAAACCCTGTCTCGGAAAAAAAAAAAGAAAGAAAGAAAGAAAGAAAGAAAGAAAGAAAGAAAGAAAGAAAGAAAGAAAGAAAGAAAAGAAAAAAAAAAGAGTCACACTAAAATGCTTCCAATAGCAGCCACCATCTGCAAGTGGATTTTCAGCTGGCGGTGGGGACTCTGAAGGCCCACTACCAACCATGGCGGAATCTTTAACTGACTTACTCTTTAAGTGTTTGATGCAGATAACCACAGCAATTATGTGGCGGCTATGTCCTTCCTGTGTGAAATCCTCAACCAACAGATGAAAAAGAGAATTTTAAGTATGTGTTTCAAAAAGAGATTTTTTTTTAATATCTAGGGGGCAATAGTAGACATAATTAACCTAAAATTCTTTTACAGAGGTTTTTAAAGTTTTATTAAAAGGACCTGATTCTAACAGAGTACTGAGTGTTATTTCAGATAGTGCAGCAATACTGATATTCAATTCTAATTATATAATATACACTTATATATTATATAATTATATATTCTTATATATATTAATTATAAATTATATATTTTTTATATATGAAGGGAATGGTGATTTAAATGTTTATTTGAGTTGCATTTGTTATATAAAAATGTATTTAAGATAACTGGAATCAAATGTTGCCTTCTAGAGCCTGAGGTACATCATCTACCCTTAAGGAGTCTTTATTTGATCTACTGACAAAACTCTCCTGAAAAAGACAATGATTAGAACTGTTGAGGGTATAATGTAACAAAGGTGCCACTTCAGCCACCTTGGGTGGCCTCCAAAGTCTTATTGCTCATGTAGGCTTCTTCTTAAACTGTAACCATGAAGCCAACAGGATGATAATGTTCAGTTGTTGTGAAGATGTTGCCCTTTCTCCTTTATCTGCTCTGCCGATTCTTGGAACCTGAAGATGCTATGTGTCTGTGTGCATGCAAGTGAGAATATATGTGTGAAGTCTTCATATATGCTGTCCTAACCACTTAACATTCCATTAAGGATAAGAAATCTGCGGAAAGCATCTATATACTGAAATCTCTACCCCAAAGTAAAAATCATCTTAAGAAGAAGTCGAAATTCTGCCTTAATAGGAGACTCGTGTTTATGAAATGAAACTTAAATTGGCCCTGGGAAAGGTTACAACATTATGAACTAAGATATGAATCATCCACTTTAAATGTGATTTCTATTCTCATGTCCTCTGTGAAGCATAAGCAAACAAAACTAAGCTAAATATTTGATTCAGACATGAACTCACACATTTTTGTGGCCTCGTTTGCAGACACTCTATTCCAAACAGACTTAACTGTTTGAAACACGTTTCGACACTAAACCAGTCGATTAAATAAGCTGAATGTGCTGACGTTCTAGCTGGGTATTTGTTGTTAACTGGTGGTAAGGAAGCTGGTGCAGAAGGGAGGCAATAAATAGTTCTTCCAAACAATGACAGATGTGATTAACACTTAACCATTAAATAACTTCCACGGATTGGTGCATACATTGGTATGTAAATGTAGTTCAGAAGACGGTCTTGGGTGTTTTCCTCAGTCACCACCTGCCGTCCTCTTGGTATAGGAGTACTCTCACTGTCCTAGAACTTTCTATGTAGGCTAAGCTGAGTGACCAGTGAGTCGCAGGGATCTGCCTTGCTCTTCATGTAGGACACTCAGATTACAAGAACATAGCACCACATCTGGCATTTTGTGTTGGGTTAATCCCTGTAATCTTAGTACTTTCAAGGTAATCATCACCCTGCAGACTGGACTATTTCCCCTTCCCTAATGGCGAATATCCCAGGAAATTGCATTTGCAGTACCATCTTATGCAGATATTTTCCTCTGTGACCTTGCAACATCCGATCAGGTTTTGGTATAAGAAAAACTATCACCTATAGCTGATGGGAAAGGCGTACTTGCAAGGGTAAAAAAGCAAAAGGATTGAAGTTGAATCTTGACAGGGTGGAAAGAAATCAGCTTAGCTAAGCTTGGTTTTTATTTTCCATCATATCTAAGATCAACATACATATGGGGGTAAAAATAATCAGGAGAGAAAGGAACCCATTTAAACCTTCTAACTATAAAACTTCACAAAAAGGTGTGCTTGACTTTACTGACTGTAAAAACTTTGGTTCAACCCAAATAAATCTGGAAATATGCCTTAATTAGGTATTATCTTTTGTATTGTGGCAGTATTCACAACGTCTTTAACCCCATGCATGGAAAGAACTATTTGCCTTCAGTCACTTAAAAGAAAATTCCCCTTTTAAAATACTTGCAGTTGTGCTGACAGTTCCAAGTCTGACATCTCATAAATGACCTTGATAGAATTTATTTGATTAAAACTATCTAAAATGAGCTACAAAAAAAATAAAAAAACAAATTTTGGTCTCAGATGTGATGGCTATTATAAAATCTTGATTGTGAGGATTTAGTAGTGCAAAATAATTTTAACCATATCTTGATTTATTGTGTAATTCCTAGGCTGGAGAAAACAATGAGCATTCCTATCTCAAACTGATGAATATCCCTAGAAAAAGTGCCTATATTTTACAGAAATTTATTTTCTCTAGTGTATTTGAGTATATATGACTAAGAGTTTTGTCTAAGTTGACAAATTTTTCTCATCTCACAGTGAGATTATGTGTGAACATATGTATGAACATTTCTATATGTGTGATATTAGTGGAAGAGTTAAGCCAATTTGCTATTTGTTATTATAAAGACAAGATTTGTGGTACTTTTTCATAGAAAGGGATTTAGGAAGAGAATGCTACAGAAACCCATTGGTATTTCCTTTCCACAATTGGCAGAAGTGAAAGATGCATTTGGGCAATATTAAACAATAGAATTAAAAAAATAATTACAACAAAAAAATCTTACACAGCTAAATTTAATTTATTTCACAAAATACAAAGCCAGGAAAAGGAACATTAATAACATCCTTAAGAATGTTATGAAATTATTCTTTCCTTTTCAAAGACAAACAATATTTGAAATGATAAGTGATTTCTCATACTACAGCAATAAGTAGAAAGCGGAAACTGGAGAAATCATTCATAGTACTCCACAGTCATATTAGCTTTTGAAAAATTCCAACGTGGAATGTTTGGTTTTTCTGCTTAATTTTTCATCAAGAGAGACTGTAAATTTATTCCTTTTGTCCAAAAATTACAAGTTAATTTAAAAAAACATTACTTATAACTGCTGTTTAAGGAATAATGAAGTCATGTCTAATTAATTCTCTCAACAAGGCTGCATCAGAGAAGACACATGTGCTTTGAAATTAAGGAAACAGTCCCACAGGAAAAGAGCAATTTAGTTTAATAGTCAATGAAAGAATATGACCATCAGTAACGTTCTCTGTGAGCCATCAGTCTCACACACACAAAGGCATGAGATGAGCTTACTTCAACTCTCTTGGAATGGCTGGTTATTATTAAGTGGACACAATGTATGATGACCTGGGAAATGATTCTGCATGGAGAATTGTCTGTTTTGGGTCAGCCTGTGAACATGCCTGTAAGGAATTTTCTTAGTTGGGTTCACTCGGGTGGGAAGGGTAACACCAGCTCATAAACTGGACATTGGACTGTGCAAGAGTTGATTGAGATAGAGAATTGGGCACAGTCATGCCCACAACGTGTATTCTCTCTCTGCTTTTGTCAGTGACGTGAGTAGCCACTTAAGTTTCTGCTACCTGCAGGACTTCCTTCCTATGATGAACTGTATCAGAATTGGGAGCTAAAATAAGCCTTTTCTACCTGACATTACTTTCATCGGGATGTTTTTCTTCAACAACAGGAAACGAAACTGGGACAAGTGATATAAACCCTTAGCCTCTAAGGGGTAAATTCTTCATTCCTAAAAAATTCACTAACATTAAATGGTTTAAAAAATCATAAATCCTATTTGATGTTGAAATGTCAATTAATTTAAGAGAAAGTTAGATTGCCCAACGCCAATGTCTACAATATGGAGTCTTTACTCTCACTGTAGTATTCGTATTCATGGAATGCACTTTTATCTTCTATATTAAGAACTCACTTTTTGACATGGCCATACTGATGCAAAGTGGTTCTTCCTGAAATAGAAACAATGTCAAGAGTTCAAATACCATGGGGATAAATAATCTTAATCATATACAGGAAAGAAGAGGGAAATCTGTATAGTTTGTAAATACATAGTTCTTTTAAAATCAAATTGGATTCACAAAAGGAAAATTCCAAAAATAATGCCAAGAAAAGTCAATCAATGCACATAGAAGACAATGACTCTGCATCTATATTTTGGTATGTAAAAATGATCTTCCTTCTAAAACACTAGATAATGCCCTACCATAACATGTGATCATTTCCAAGCTTAAAGTTTTTTAAAAAGACGATTTCTTTGACTTGTTCTAACAAGACCTGAAGAAATCCAGGAATATAATTTGTAGTCTTCTAGCCCAACATTACAATGAAGAGTATGGAAAATAATTCTAATTCAAGACAGTAGGTTAAAACCACCGTTCTTCTGTAAGATACATTATGCAGTGACCCAAAGTTTTGATTTCCTCCTCTGAATATTGGGGTTATATTTGAATTCAGCCCAGAGGGAGGGCTAGAGTCAGAATTAGTTATCATAGCAAATCTAACACATCCAAACAAGGCTTAAAAGTGGAATATAGTTCATAAGTGTTATCAGAAAATGGTGATTAGTTGAACAGAAAGGAGGTAGACACATCTTCAGGTGAGTAGGCAGGGCCAAGAGTTAGTACAGTTTTGAAACAATTCATTTGGTAATGCTTGACTTTGGGCACTTCTTTCCATTTTGATATTTCCCTGTGAAGAATCTTGGGGATTACTGTGCTTAAACATGTATTCTTTCATCCAGATGGCAAGCAAATGCCCTGCCTGTGTTGAGCACTAAGCTTTGCACCAATAATTATTGTTTCTTCATTTGTTTTGTAGGTGTGCTACAATTTAGGCTGTACTCAAACTCACTACATAGTCCAAACTGGCCTGGAACTCAAACATGGTGCCTCATTATTATACATACTGAGATAATAGGCATGCATCTACCATACTTGGCTTCAGGTTTTTTTTTTTAGATGCAAAAAAACCTCTCTCCCTCTCCTCTCTTCTCCACTCCTCCCTTCTCCTCTCCTTTCTCTCCCTCTCCCCCAAATTCTCCTAATTAAATCTCTTTCCCTCTTCTCTCTTCTCCTCCCCCTCCCTCCCCCAATCTCTTCTCCCTTCCCCATCTCTCCTCCATCCACCTCCCCCCTCTCAGTGTGTGTGTATGTGTGTGTGTGAGAGACAAACAACAACAATGAACAGTATACTGAAGTATTTAAAAGAAATACTTCATGTGAGAAGTATCTACTTCCAATTTGACCTGACTCTGGAAGGCAGTAAAAGGTAGAGATACATTTTTTATATGTCTTTCAAGAGTGTATCATAATGATCCTATTTCTGAATTTGAGTTTGTGGTATACAGTCATTGGGAATAAATGACTTTAATACATTTGTGATAGTATGTCAATCCTTGATGGTCAAGATGCCCCAGTACTGCTCGCTGAAGAATGTGTGTGTCTATCTCTGAAGTGTTTCAAATCTGCCAGGGCCCAATGTGTTTCAGCAATAGTGTGTTAAATGCAGGATGCTAAAAAAATGAATGTACAGACAGATTGTGGATTCCTGGATTATGCATCTGTTATTATAATGAGCCAGGATTTGTCTAGCCTATTCTTGTATTAGATTATTTTTACAAGGATAGAGATTGAGTTCCATATGCTGTGGTAATTATACTTAAGTGACTCAAACTTTTCTCTGCTCATCTCTTTGTCAGGAGTCTACACATTGTTTCAGTGACTTTGTTTTGAATAAAAGCTCATTTGGTCCCAAGAAACTTTCTAAATATTCCTACCTTATAGTAACCCAGTATTAGTCTTTATGGTTAGATTTCATATCACTGAGTCATAATCTCACTGAATGTCTCACTAGTAAAATATAACCTTGTCCAAATAAATAGCTCTACTTCTGAGGTATATATTATGAACATGTATTTAAAATACATCCCTAGACCAAAGAGATAGCTGAGGATCTAATAGTATATATTGTTATTGCAGCGGACTAATGTTCTATTCCCAGTACCCACATTGAGTGTTCATTACTACCTATAACTGAAAAGTCTAGGGGAAAATGATACATCTGACCTCTGTAGGTACATGCACTCAAGTTCACACCACATCATTCCACAGACAGAGAAAGAGAGAGAGAAATAATAAAACATATTAAAATATATTTTATTAAGCATTGTAGTAAATGCCTAGAATCTTAGCCTTTAAGAGTCTGAAACTGGTCTTACAAGTTCAAAACACTAATATTAACACATCTACCCACATTCCTCATATGTATGTATAATACAAATCTTTAAAGATAAAAAAACTCAAATCCTGTGAGGCATGGTGGTGCATGCCTATAACCTTGACCTTCAAGAATTTAATGCAAGAATCTTATGATTTCAAGACCAGCATGTGTAATATTGGGAGACTCCTTCACAGTAAAATAAAATAATAAAACATTCTTATGTCCCCTGTGACTGGTTCTTTGGAGAAATACATTGTCCTTGGAGTTATGCTTTGCAAAGTCTGATGTAATAAAACAGTGTTGATGGTGACAATAAGTTTTCATCATTACCATGTGCACATGACACATTAAGTCATGTTCTAAGTTCTTTGTTGGTCTCACAAACACTATCAATACCATTGCAGAGATGAGCAAATGGGACCACAGAACATTAGTGAGACATGCAGTAGGCTGCACAAGACGTCCAAATGGGGCGAAGGCTCCAGACTACCCGCTTAAACATAATTCATAACAACCATTCCCACATTTCCCTCCAGCTTGCCTGCAAGAAATCAAGGTTGAGCATCATTGTCCTAGTTAAAGCCTTTCATTGGCAGCTCATCTGCTCAGAGCCCCAGTTCATGATTCTCAGAGATAATGTAAGCCCTTCATCATCAGGTCACTCAAAAGCAGCACACCCTCTATATCAGAAAGAGCCATGGGGGCTTCAGCTCACCCCAGGGAGCAAAGTCTGCATCCCATAGAGGTGAGCCTAGATGTAGCATCATTTCAATAGCCTCTCTTTTTGCTTTTTTTGTTCCAAGAACCACTGCTGTTCATACTTAGTGACGCCATGCAGTTACACATTGATTCTCAAAGTTCAAAATGTCCATTTCCTTTATAGAGTTTCCATACTAAGTTCAGATGTAGGTCTTTGGAGGAGTGTTTTTAACTTTTGCAGTGGCTACCTAAATTTAATGGTTCACTACCTAAATTCTACCCTGCACTGTTAAGTATGAATGCATTATCTGAGGTTATTACAGTGAATAATTAAGGTCTCTCTTATGGGATCTTCAAGAATTATTATATTACTATCTGCCTGTGAAAATTATGCTTGGAGAGGTGTGTGAAATCAAAGGGTTTAAGGAAAGGAGCGACCCTATGCTGTGCAAGGTAGCCTCATCGGAGCCATGCTCAGGGATTCCAGCAGGTGTGTCAGGACTCATAATCAGGTATCCTTATTGGGCATCAAGATAGAGTTTGCTGGCAAAGGTTTAAGGGAGCTTCTGCCATCATTTGAATGACACTCAGTCATAGTTGGTGTGTAGGGACAAGGGAACTTGTGACAAGCAGCCTTTATGACACTACTATAACTGGTCATCTGAACTATATGATACATATGAGGAGTCTAAGGAGTCAGGAGATATGAGGGTTTTGTTGTTTATTATTTATTTTGAGAATATATTCTTTTCTTTTCCCTTTTAAATCCTCCCATATACCTTTCCTTGATCTCTTTCAAATTTATGATGCTTTTAAATTATTACATGCTCATTCTTTATGATGTTATTTATATGAATGTTTTCAGAACTGACTACTTGGTATTGAATAACCAATTGGAGTGCTCTTCTCTTGGAATGATTATTTCTCCCACCCTCAGCATTTCTGAGTTGATTGTAGTTTTTTGTGTAGGGTTAAGACCTCATGGTCTTTTAACCATCTACCTTAGTATAACTATTGTTTTCTTTATGTTTAGGCAATCATAAATTAAAAATTCAAAATGTCTCCCCACACATAGAGATCACTTGAGAGAGAAATGATGGCTTTCTTAGCTATCAGGATTATGAGCCAATTCCCTAATTTCCATAAATTTCCCTTTAATGGACCAAAGCACATAGCAATCGATACTCATAATGAGATGCGGAAAACAAAGTAATAAGAAATTAAATAGTGCCAGGTCACATTTGTGTCACTGCCAGGGTTGCATTCAGCTACTTAAGCTCAAGGTTGTAAGCTCAAAGCTCCCACTGTACATGTCTCTGAGACTGAAACCTTCCTCCCTTCCACACTTTCCAACTTTGGTTCTCTTATTCCTAGATTTGGTAGCATTTATCAATAAGGTTTTGGAGGGTGGGTAATTACTGGCTTCTTCTTTTCTTCAGAATCACCTGTTCAACTGGTTCAGGGTTGAAAATCATTTTGTGAGGGAGAATACCAGACAAGGAAAGATATATAAAGACCACTGATATATATTTGCAGAAGAAAAATATAAACCCCAAAATATGTTACCTTTCTGTCCTAGTCTATAACTGCTACTTATCTCATCATTCACTTACCCTGGGGACAGACAGGTTTCTGACCCATCACGTGCCCTGAATTCAGGTGTTTCTGTATAATAATATCATGAGAGTTTATGTTATAAAGATAAACATTAACTCTAGATGTATCACTATAGTCAAGATCACTAAAATAAACGTATCAAATACAACCGGTATTTTAGAAAATTATACATTTTTCAATTGTGCCTAAGCAGGTACTTGGAGAAACTTTGAACTAAGAAATTTCATAAAGAATACAGATTTCTTATTTCAAGGTCTCCTGAACAAAATTGCTCGGCAGAGAGCCCAGAAAGCTTGATATTGCCATGCTGTCCCACCGATGAGGATTCGGATAGCCATCTGAGTGTGGCCACTGGTATTAGACCTTCCAAAAGGAGAACATCCTCAATATCTCTTGGGCCTTTCATCAATGTGGTGGCTCTGGGGTCAATCCTTCCACATATCATATGTCAGTGTTGGGTGCAGCTGCTTGTTACTTTGTCATTTAACTGTTCTTGTGCTAGGGTTGGGGACCAGTTGTGCACAGAAACATTATTCAGGCACTCCACATTTGTGAATTATTTGCAGAGATACTGTCTGCTCTAAATTTGTTCTGCTATAGTTGGAAAACAAGCTTGATGAAAACTCGGAGACACGGCCGCAACTGTTGAAGAAGTTTTTGAATATAAGCCAAATTTCAAATGAGAAAACAGTTGTTCGCTTCGGAAATATTTTGGAAGTGTCTGGTAATTCAAATTTAGCAGAGAAGGTAATTTTACTTATTGAACAAAAGTGATTTATAAATAATCATGGGAAATTAAGCATCTGGACTCGCTCAGAACTTGCATATTCCATGATTTTAAATGATCCCATTGCCAACTCAAAATAAATCTGAACATTTAAGATAATTTTACATGACAATAAAGCCTCACTCACACAGTTGCTGTTAAGAACTTTGCGATTTTCTATTTTCTGTACGCATTATCATTTTGCTGAGACAGGATAACCATATATGATATCTGTATATCTGAGATCACTCCCTCATTTAATTTTAAATTTAAACCTGCAGATTTTCAGACACAATGCATTATTTCAAAGTGGCAAAAAACCCCTGTGTTTCTGGAAAGTAATCGTCATACTTTTTATCAAAGCAGGCACGGGTATAGTAATTTGCGAGGATCTTATGATTCCTGAAAACTAGTTCAATACAAAGTATAGAAAACTCAGTCGTGAGGTTGGAAAAATTGCTCAGTGGTTAAGAGCATTTATGGTTCATTCAGAGAAGTCAGGTTTGATGCAGCATCCATATGGTGATTTAAAACAGTCTGTAACTCTGGTTCCCAGTGATCTGATGCCTTCTGCCCTCTGCAGCTACTAAGTGCCAGGCACATGTAGGCAAAATAGCCATACATATAGCGTAAAATAAATAAATCTAAAAGAAAATAAAAACCAAATTGAAACAATGAGACTGTGACAATTAATGAGTCTAAAGATAGATCAAAGATAAAAACAACTACAAGAACATAATGAGAATCTAATGACTTGGGAGGTTCTAGAGAAGCACAAACAAAACAACGACTTACTTTATTTCTTAGTGTTTCAGTCATGGAGACATATTTTTTATTAATTGTTATTTTTAATTACCAAAGAACATTTATCATTCTTGGACTAAAGAATGTATAAACTTTTGAAGGGTGAGACTCTATATAATTGAGGACAGGAATAATACTCTTTGAAGCAGCTATTAAATCTATTCATAATTATGCAATCCCTAGGCATTTTTTTTGCACAGATGTTATATGTTAGCAGTGTTAACAGTGGAACTAGTTGCTTCTTGACAGGTTATATGAGCACCCAAGACAGTTAGAAATATCTTTTGCCTTAAGTGAAGATGTATATGAAGAGAAAGATGATCTTACTTTTCTCCAACTCACAATGTATGAAATAGACAGAGGAACACACACACACGCACACACATACACACACACACACACACATACATGTAGATTTTTAGCACATGGACTGTGTTAAAGATATTCAGACACAGCTTTGTGTGAGTGATGCCTTGGTTTGGGGACAGTTTTGTATTTGTCTTTGCATTCACATCAAAGCATAGGATTTATTGAGAACTGATTTACTTATTGTTAAGTGCATGGGTGTTTTGTGTACATGTATGTCTAAGCATTCAGTTTTGTGGAAGCCAGAGAGGGCATTGGATCTCCTGGGTCTGAGTTAGAAATGATTATGAGGCATGATGCCAGTTCTGGAATTGAACCTAAGTTTTCTGGCAAAACAGCCGGTTCTCTTAAGAGCTTAAACCATCTCCCCAGTCCCTAAGGTATAGGATTTTATTATTTTAAAATAACGCTAACAGTAGCATTTAGACATTAATTTTGTTTGATTTTTCACTTATTGCAGTATTGACAAATGGCTTTGCTTTCTTTTTTTACAAGGGACTCGAGAAGTCAGGCCTTCATCTTTTGAAGTGGGTTTTGAATGATGGGCTAACACCTTTCATTGCTTTTCTATTTTACTTTCTAACGGTTGCAGTGAAATGGTTTGTGAACTCCAGTTTGAAGGACTGGACCAGCAGATGCATGTGTTGTAGTGTGTGAAGTACGTAGAACTTGAATCATGTTTTCTCATTCAGGGGCAGTGTCCTGGAAGAAGAAATAGTTTGGCGTTTTCATGACTTGACTTTCAGCCACTTTCCTGAGCTAGCAGACGGAACACTGTGTCACCTTTGGAAAACTGACAAACATATCTCTTTAACCTTTGGGAATCTAGTCTGTCTGCCTGTGTTTAGATATGTTCCTTTATGCCTAAAAATAGTTTAATTTGCATATTGTGCCTATTTGCATATTATAATTGGAGTTGCGCGAGAAGAACCTGACAAAAGATTTGATCCGTTGGTATTTTGATTCTTTAAAACATACAGAGTTTTATATTAGACATTCATATCACTTTTTAAAAAGACAAATTCTGTCTCTTACAATCTTTCCACCCCCTCTTCCATATTTCCCGAGCCACAGGTGCAGGAATTTTATGTAGATTAATCCCTCGGGGATGGACTCCCCACAACCGTTAGTCTCTGGATTGTATCCAGCTATGTTTTTCTGTGATAGTCTTCATTTGCTTTAAAGAGATGCTTCTGTGATGAGGGATGAGAGTTGAATGTATCTGTGGGTGTAAGCAAAAGATTTAGAATGTAGTAAGGTATTATGCTGGTCTAGCGGAGTGGCAGTAATAAATTCTATTCTAATGTCCATGACCTCACTAGCCCTGAGAAGCCGGCTGAGTTTTCAGTACCACACATGATTTCCCTAATGTTGAATGGGCCTTAGGTCCCATTAGAGAACTATCGATTGCCTCAGTTGTGTGAGTGCCACTGGTGGTACCTTTATGCATATCTTGCCATGCTGACAATCGTCAGTGTTCTTAGGTGTTACAGAAATGGGTAGGGCTGTTCAATTGCCTCCTTCCCTTGAGAGCTTGCACTAGTTTCTGGAACCACATAGGATTACAAGTCATACCCAGCTCAAATTATCTGAGTTCTTTGTTCTATGTGTGTGATATCTTCACCAGTAGAGGTACAGCTTCAACCCCTGAGAGGCAACCAGGGCCTATATCAATAATATATATTATCAAGAAGTCTGCTGTGAAAGACTATATCCGGCACTGTTGAATATACAGGACTATAACAATGGCAAAAATCAATGAACATGTTAACATGGAAGGGTGATAATTTCCCTGGGTTCTACCCTTGGAAAAAGGGCTCTATGCAATGAGAGACTGCTGGGGCAGGAGAATTGGGTGCTTCCCTGGGTGAGACTCCTTACCAGCTCATCTCCCTGAATTACCGTAATTCCCCACCTTTTACTCATAACTCACTGTCATGCTAGTAAAATTGTTTTGTAGTAAGGGAACCTAATGATCTGTTTTCACTGTTATTCTTGTTTATAGTTCTGAAAAAGTAATGTCACCAGTGACCTCTTGATAACATTCTCTACTCCTTTGGTTTCTCTATTTTTCATTCAAAGCATCACTTAAGTCTAAGTGTCTGACTACAACTTATGTGCTCTCTTTTCAAACTGGAGACTGCATTCTACTATGTAGCATAAACTGGCCTCAGTCTCTTGAGTATACCATGCATGGCTACTATTCTTCTTTCAACTAAAAGTTCAAGCCTCTACGACTTCAGTATTTTTCTTTTTTTCTTCCTAGACTTCCTCCAGGAGTGATGGTTTCCTCTCGTTACCTTAACTGTTATTTACCTGCTAGATGGATTTCAAACTTTAAAAGTTCCTAATACATCAAACTGAAAATCCACACAATTTGCTTTGTTTCTAAATTCTGTTGTTCCCACTGAAATATTGACTCCTAAATCTTTAACCTACAGTATAAAAGCTGTCCAGTACAAAGTGGTCAGCCTGGAAACAACATGCAAACAAAGAAACAAACCTTAGTAGGGTACATGTGTGTATGTGTGTGCGTATGTATGTGTGTATGTGTACAGACACATGCATGCATGTATGAAACAAACATCAAAAGAGGCTATTAACCTCAGTATAGAAGAGGATGGCATAGGTTTGGGGAAGGTAGATGGGAGGGGGTGGAGGGGGTGAAGAAAGTGATGTAATTCTATTTTAGTTTTCAATTTTAAAAAGTAAAAATGAAAAATAAAAGGCAAATATTTCAATTCAAGATGTGGCAAAAGTTGTTTTATACACCTTCTGTTATTTATTGATTTATAAATTATCAAATCAGAGTTTTAGAGCCCAGTCTTCCAAAACTTTTATTCCAACATTTAACAATATATATTGAAATCATGTAAATATATTAATTTAAATGCCTATTTAAAGGTAAAAGCAAATTAAATTATATCAATTATATATGAGAATGTATATTTTAAATTTCTATTTAACATAACATCTTCAGAATTTCTTTTTATGATGTCAACTTATTAAACAAGAGTAAGGGACATGTATTTTTAAATAATAGGAAAATACAAAATAATGAACCAACAATATTATTTTTAAGTTTTTACTCTATTATATAAAGAGAGTAAACAAATTACAAATCTGAAAATTCTGTACTAAGGATCTGTTGCCTTCCATTGAAGTTCACCTTCCATAACACCTGAAAGTATTGGAGGTACACTCTGTCTTGAAATTTAAAATAAGAAAAGGCATTAATTTGATATTTATGAGCACTTGTGTATTTTAAGAGTGACAATATTTGACTGAAAAGTATATAATACATTTATGGTCATGTGACTGAGTGTGGACTCTTTTAGATTATGGCAATTCATCTTTCAACATTTTAAAATGTTTGCTACATCTTCACATGTTCAGTTTGGTTTATGCCCACAAATCATACTTTTGATCAGAGATGTGATTGTTTGAGACCTATAAACTTGTTTATAACAAATGAACTGTTTGCGTGGCAATAAACAGCTGGTCCGGGTCAATAGCATGGTCAACAAGCACAGGATGGAGAGTCTTCATTCCCACTTGCATGGAAAATGTCTGTGTCTCACTGGAGTGATGTTCTGAGCGTTGTGACTGTGGATTAATGACATCATACTTCAAGCCAGAAACACCAATTTTCTCATTTTTAAATGCAAGGAGAGCAGCACACTGAACCTAAGTATCCTTTGTTCAGGACTCATTTCCATAACAGGATATGAATACTGCTGGTGACAGAGTATGTGCCCTTGGCAACTCATTTTCTTTTATACATTTATGTTTTAAGTTTCGGGTATTAAGTTTTTTTCTAAAGAAAGAATAAAAATAACTCAAGTACGACCATCATTAACAAGTGAAACAAAGTGCTGAGTGTTGGACTTGGCTTGTATAAGTTACAAAAAGAAAGAAAAAACCCTTATATATAAAATAACTTATAAATGGCAGCACAAAGCTAATTTGCACAGCCTCAACCAAAGAAGCCAAGTTGGTGAAGAATATGGAGAAATT